>NC_047087.1:295342881-295662881 GCF_902459505.1 Geotrypetes seraphini
AAACCGCCAACGTGACGTCAAAGAGCTCAATGGCCTGGGGAGCTCAAGTAAAACTCAACTTTAAAAAAAACTTGATGCTCCCGGAATGGAAAAAGGCTTCGGGGACAGCCTGAAGGCCCAAAAAAGAAAAACTAAAAAAAATTGGAGAAAACTCAACAGAAACTGGAAAAACTCAAAGAAAAACAACAAATGATAAGAAAACTGAAGGAAAAAAAACAAAGGGAAGCCACCCAAAAGACAATGGTTGACATGCTGAGGAGAACTCTGAGAATACAGTTTATTGGCTCTGTGAAAAAATAAGAACTGCAGGTCCTGCAAGCCGATGTCAGTCAGGAAGGCACCAGCACATGCGCGATATAGGTGGTCCTTAAAATTTAAAGTGACAATATACTTTTTGATTGTCCATGCCGGATTCCATGGATGTCGTCACTCATATGTGAAAATATATTGATGCTTGTCAATGGAGAACAGCAGCTATTTACAACCTGGTATCATCATCAATCTGGTGACAAATTTGTGAAATATAACAGTTTAAATATTTCATACTTTCCAAACTGTAGAAACATGTACTTATCTTGGCCAATCCACAAGAAAATTAATGAGTTGGCTGGATAGTGTTTTGATTCCTGCATCAGAGCACTCACAGCTGCAAAATCTCAGGAGGCTTTGTAAAATGGACACAACAAATGCACCTATGTGTCTTCACAGCCAAAAGTGATGTTATAAAATTATTCATTAAGATCCACAGAAGCATAATTCTTTTCTAGTTCTGTTTCGTATATCATTCAGGATGCATAGAGCTAGTAACCCATCCCCAACAGAGATACAGAAAAGACCTATTTTACAATAAGCTACAGACTTCTTTAAAAAGCAGCACCAATCATTGAATCAGACATTTTTTCAGTGAACAGAACAAGAAGTCATGATATGAGATTCAAAAAGATAGACCCAGGAGTAACATTAGAAAGTATTTCTCCAAAGAAAAGATGCTGGATACATCTGTACCATAATTTTAAAATGCATGGGATAAGCATGGATATTTCTTAACTGCAAAGTGAAGAGATGGCCAGAGGCAAAATGGGGTCAATTGAATCATAACAGAAAGGGACTTGGGAAGAACAGATGGGTCTTATTTACCATCAAACTCTAGATTTAATATATTACACAATGTAGAAGATTAAACCTGCCACTCTGAAAAATGCAAAATCTCCTCAAGAGCAAGCTTAATCAATTCTGGAAGCCCTTTGGTATTTATAACATATGACAAACTAAAATCTACCTAATTTTTGCATAGCACTGATTTATTAAGAATTATTTGCTGTACACATGGACCTTCAAATTATATAAGTTCTCTTTAACTTGTAACCTGCTCCCAACTCTCTGGGAACAGGATATAAAACAAATAAAATAATTATTCTAAGTATAGCTAAATGAAAGTAAAACATTTCTCAACTCACAATTCATGTCACTTCAACCTGCAGACCTATGGGGCTTTTCAAAGGTCAGTTCTCTCTGGCATACAATGGAGAATGATTTATAACCAAAGTGATAAGAGATCTGCTAATAATAAGCAATCTCAGATATTGCAGGGATAGGTTTTGAAAAATTCCAATATGGATGAAAATGTCTAAGAAATCACAATCTTCATGCCTGCATGTGAATCTTTTTTCTTCTGTGTATAAACAGAACCAAGACACCTTTCCCCATAGGCTTCAATATTCCTTTCAGCAGAACAGCAGAAACAGAAATGGATTGGCAAAATAAATGAAGGCATACTCAGTTACATACATATATTTTTTGGGGGGTTACTAACCCTTAGAGCTTTTCAGTCTCCCCCTACTGTAAGTGGTAAAAGTCTTGCAAATATTTAGAGTTGTCTTTTGTTTAATCTTACCTCGTAGGAAACACGGGATCATAGACAAAGTTGAGTAGCTCTTGAGGGTATCCAATTGAAACCAATCTTTCAACCGTCAGATCAAAGCCAAGAGATTCATATTCTGGGGACTTGTATACTGCAGGAAAAAAACATTTCATTTACTGGCAACAAAAAGTTGTAAAATAACAAACTAAAAAAACCCCCAAATATCCCCCAACAACCTCATTAGGCATTCAAGTCACTCATTCAATTTTTCTGTATTGTTCTTGAGTTATATTGCTGTACTAACATTCCACTGATAACAGTAATAGAACTGTACAATGCAAGAGTAGTCCCTCGATGAAAATTCAATTCATAGTTTGGCAATAAAATACACCAGTTTACATAGAATGTGACATCAGATAATACTCACAAGAACCATCTAAGTCTGTCAAATTTGCTTACTCCTGCAATTCTATAGAATACAGATCATTTATTGACTCTCTCTTTCCCAAAGAAATACACAATCAATCCCAAACACAATTTGTAAACCATATTGTTGCCATCAAGCCTAACAGAATTTTCATAAATCAAATGACAATCATTTCAAGTTTAAGTTTCAAGTTTAACCTTTATTTGATGAATCGCTTATAACAATATCTAAGCGATGTACAGTTTTAAAAACCATCAGAATGTGGTAATACATTTAGTTTACAAAAGTCACTCAAAAGACAGACAGAAGTGGACGAACAGGAAGGGGTGGGAGGGAAGGGGAAAAGTTACAATATTGTTATTTGTTAGAATTTGACATCAAAGGGAAAGCACATTGGGTAATAATGGGTTAAGATGAGATAAGAAGAGTATGGGAACCTAAAATGTTATGTTTCATAAGTCAAATGCGTCTTATTTACAACTGAGGGACTCTCAATTAAAGCGTCTTATCTTTAGCACAGATATACTATAGTCCAAGTTTCAATCATAGTCACATTCCAATCATCTGAAAAACTTAAAATTTTAATTATTACAGATGTTATTAGTCTTTTCACTTTCAGAAAATGGAAAGCAGACCTTAATGAAGAAAATAAGGATTAGCAAAATTAGATGTTATCACTAACAAGATATGCCAAGAGAATGTTTGAGAAAACGTTTCTTTTAACAACAAAATCTATTGCTAATTTTTTTTTTTTCAAAGTATAAGCAAAGAGCCATTAGAGAATCAAATGCCAAAAGGAGTGCACAAGGAAGGTAAAGTAGAAGAAAAACTAAATGATTTCTTCATTTCTGTCTTTACCAAGGAGGATGTTAGAATCATACCCACACCAGAATCATTCTTTGATGGTGATGATCCAGAGAAACTAAAGCACATCACAGTAATTGAGGTGAAGTTGTAACAGATCAAAATGACAAACTGAAAAGCAATAAATTCCCAGTAATTTCAGTTTGAACCTTATAATCCATCACTTCTGGTTATCAGAGTTTCCTTTCAATTTAAAGAGACTCAACTCATGCGCATTTACACCACACATGTATTTAAACATATTTCCCCTCTCCCGCCTTTCCTCTAAAAGTATACATATATTTTTTTTTTTAATTCTTTATTCGTTTTCAAATTAAACAACAAGTGCACAAAAGAATATATTACAAAAAATTATTCCAGAATAGCACTTTGATATCTGCCATATAAACATCTAGTAAAATCAATAACCCCGCCTACCACCCACCCTTCATCATATTTTCAATAAAAATATACACATATACATATTGAGATCTTTAAGTCTGTCCCTATGTACGCCTTATGCTGAAGACCACGCACCATTTTAGTAGCCTTCCTCTGGACCGACACCATCCTTTTTATATCTTTTTGAAAATGGAAGTCAGTCATCAGTGATTTGTGTGTGCTTTGCGGCCCTGCAGACCAAACTGCAGGCATTGGTGACAAACTATTGATGAGCTGACACTAATAACGACAATCGTCTGACCACTCATGCAATTGGTCAATGAAATGCGTCAAAGTGCACGGTCTTGGCATGATATTGATGCATATGGACAACCAGACCGAGGCTTGTCTACCACTGAACCTGTAACTTTCTTATTTTATACAATCTTTACTACCATACTGTGACTGCAGCTGACTTTACTGGCAATCTGGCAGCATGAAAATCCTTCCTTACTCATCACTGACACACAAACACACACCTCCAACATCAGGTTCTTTGTATTGTTCATGGTTGATGCAGAAAGTGTATGAAACCCAAAAAGCCCGCACATTTTATAGCTGCCCTATTACCTAGACATCTGGACTGTGACTGGCTGATTGGTCAGAAATAATGTGTGCTGATTGGACAGTCTCAATCCAGTTTTGAAGCATGATCTATAAAAGTTAGAGTACCTATGTTCCACTATCAACAAAATTGTAAAATTAGAAACAAGTGATCTTAAATTGTTGATTCTAATAGTTAAATGTGTCTCTTATAATGTGGTATAAAGATAAATCTACTGGGTCAACAAAGAAATTAAAATAAAAAGTCAAAAAGTTGAAATAATGCAAAATTCACAGGTGGTTCCAGATTTTGCCTACAATAGTTCTTCACAAATGTTTATACAAATGCTCCGATTCCTCACATTAATTTTCATCTTTCCTAAAACTTGGCCAGCATTTAAAGGATAGTTATTTTTAGTGACACAGTTTCAAAGCTGGCAAAATTTCAGCTGCTGGAGAGTACAAGCTGCTCTTATTACAATGGTAAGTATGAGGACACCATTTTCTAAGTAAATGAGGATTAGGTCTTAACTTAGACCTGAAATGTACTGGTAGACCTTTTGCTTGGTCGAAAAACATGATGCTGGAAGATATTTTGAGAACAGCAGGAGGCTATGTAGAAAAGTTTAAAACTCTTATGCACTTTCTATCTCGTTTACCAAGAGGTATGGTAAGGCTGGTACAATATACTTCCCACATGGCAGGACATAAAACAAAGTACAAATTGATCACCATTTAGATGTTCTGAAAAAATAGTTTACTACAACAAAGAGCACAAACATGATATGTAGATTGTACCTGCACACTCATGTCCACTTATGCAATAGTTGCACAGTGAAGACAACAGGATTTTGTTCTTTTTAGCAATGTGGCCAGTCTTTGGTTAAAAGAGAAAACCAAATGTGTGCTACCATAATAACATATTTATTTATTTAAGACAGAGTGGCAGACTAATTTAAAGAAGTTGCATATGAGGTCAGAATGGTGCTTGCAAATTCTCAGTTAAGGTAGGACTGGATAAACATGCCCTGCTACAGTATCTCACTTTGCTTTGAATCTGTCATTTCATCATCATCATTTTATCATCAATAAGATACTTTTCAAAATACATATAACCTGATTAGGTAACAGAACCACGTTGAAAAAAAGATTAGAGGATTTGATTTTCTAAATACAGTGAAGAATAAGGGATTGGGATTTGATATACCGCTTGGAGAAGGTGTATTAAGCAGTTTACAATCAGGTACTCAAGCATTTTCCTTATCTGCCCCAGCGGGCTGACAATCTATCTAATGTACAGGGTAGTGGAGAATTAAGCGACTTGCCCAGGGTCACAAGGAGCAGTGTGGGGTTTGAACCCACCACCTCAGGATGCTGTATTTTGGCGTTTAGAAGCCAACCAAATTTTGGTTTTAGGTTTGGGTTTTGCCCAAAAATATCTGTGCATTTTTGGCTGAAACCCAAAACTTACTCTTCCCCTCCCTTAGGAAGGCCTGGTGGTCACGAAGTGTCTTTGAAGAAAGGAACAAACCCCACTTGTTCCTGCCTCATGCTGCTGCTCCATCACAATGGCTGCCGAGATAGGAGAATTGCTCCCATCTATGCAGGTTCCAATCACAAAATGGCTGCTGGGACCTTCCACAGCAGTTTCTTGAGGCTGCTGGGGAAAGTCTCAGCAGCCATTATGATGGAGCAGTGGCAAGAGGCAGGAAGGAGTACAGTTTGCTCCTACCCATCAAAGATGCTACTAGACCATCAGGCTTTCCTAAGGTAGGCATGGGGAAGGCCTGCAGATGGAATGGTGAAGGGTGAACAGAGGGAGGAAGGCTTTTCTAGTTAGATGGGAAAAGGTGTGGGAATGGAGAGTTTCATTTACAATTTAGGTGTCTTCTGAAACCGAGCAGCCAATTTCGGTTGCAGTTTTGTTTCAGTAGAAACCAAAGATCCTGGGTTTGGTCAGGTTCTATGGGCCTTCAATACCTGCTTTGCACAGCATTTCAGATACAGTTTCACTTAGAATCTGCTATGGCAAGTTAGACATTACATATTTTATGAAGAAATAATTTTTGCAATTCTCATTCTTGTGGTGTAGCCAGTATACAGAGTGGAGAAGTAGCCTCATGGTTAATGCTGTGATCTAGGGAAAGGCCCAAATTCAAATGCCATAGTGGCTCCTTGTAGATTTGGGTAAGTCAATTAACCCTCAATGCCTCAGGAGAAGACAATGGCAAACCACTCCTGTATTATGCCAAGAAAGCCACCAAGGGGGTTACCAGGAAACAAATCTGACTATTGGTTTCTCTTTGTGCTTATCACATATACCTCTGTGACAATACTCTGGTCTTTTTATATCAAGATGAGAAACTATTTCCATCTGCCTCGATTGAGAGCTGCTTTGTGTTGTAGATTTGTGTTTTCTATCTTCAAAACCTTTTTCTGGTTTGCTGTTTCAGCTGCCTACCATGAGACTATTGCTAGCTCCACCCCTCTGTCAATCAGGGGTGACAAGCTTAAACGAAGCAGGCTGAGGCTGAAGCGTGGTTAAGGAGCTCCTTTGTACACTTCTTAGTATGTTTAGATGAAGAACATTGATGCTCCAATGAATTGTCTCAATGACTCAAGGACAATGCAGAATCTCAATGAGATGAAGTATGTCGATGTCTCAATGCAGAATTTTTCTTCTTTTTGCAGACATATGAGGATGCTTTGACTGTCCTCAATGCTCCGATGCCACTCCGATGAAACACTCCTTCAAACAGCAACTGATGCTCTGTCAAGACTAAGTTTCTTTTATGCTTTGAAGGAGTCCAGTAAGCTTTATGTAAAATAAAATATGAAGATTGTAAAATAGCTGCGGATAAGGAAGGTCAAATAGATTTAGTCCAAAAGTTTTTCCATTCTGAGGTGGTGAGTTGTAGGTCCAGTTGTGTGTTCCAGTATTGATTAATCATAGATGGCTTCTTAGAGGATAAAATAATTTTATATACAATGGATGCTGATTTTGTTGATTGTAGAAGTATAGAGCAAACAGAGGTTATATGAGGATAGTTAGAAACATCTGTCGTATTATTTGGAAAATTACCTTTACAATGACTTAACATATTCCAAGTTGACACTTGTCCAGTGTTTAAACCATATTTGTCACTAAATTCTGAAAATGGAAGTAAATTTTTGTTGTCATAAAGTTGAGATAGTGACATTTGCTTGGTCATTCATTTTTGGATTTAAATGAAACTTTACATTTAAATATATTATTATATCACAATGAAATATCAGTAATATCTGACCATTTCTGATGTAAGAGATACATTGCAGTATTAATAGTATGGGAAGTTGCATTCAAAATACAATAGTGGTTTTTAAATTTAAGTCTATCCATAGAGGGAAGAAGATGCAAAGGGATATTATTTAGCAGATTCCTTTCCATGTGGATCCATCTAGGGGAGTAGATATTAGGGTCAGGCAGATACCAGTATTTAGCTTGAGAAATCTGACAAGCTAGGTGATAGAGCTTAAAATCAGGTAACTTGATACCACCTGATGAGCAACGTGGCACACGGAATGCCCCGGTGGGAGAAGGCCATGAAGCAGCCTGTCTAAGATTGCTGCTGCTGCTGCCCTTTGCAAGAAGGAATATTGGTCTCACGGTCGGCGGGGTTCAGTTGGGAGGGAGAGATAGAAGGGTCAGCAGGGGGGGGGGAGAAGCGCTGCTACCGACAAATCCAGCGCTTCAATTAGGGCTTATTTTTGGGGTAGGGCTTATATTAAGACCTACCTCAAAAATCATGCTAGGGCTTATTTTCAGGGAAACATGGTACTTGAAAAAGTTTGTTAAAAATTTAAACGGGAAGGCAACTCGGAGAAACAAGAAACATATCTTCTTCACTCCATGGCAAATGAAAAACTGACAACCTCGGAAACTGGCGTCGGGCGGGAAGGCACTCGCACATGCGCAGTGTAGGCAATACTAAGCTTTGAATCCTTAAAATGCCAGTGCACTTTTTTACTGTCCATACCGGGGCTCTGTGGATGATGTCACCTACATGTGAGAACATACTGCCTGTTTGTCCACAGTTAACAGCAGTAGAAAGGAGGAAAAGGATTTTCTGCCCCAGAAACAGCTCCAAATGGACCAGCTTGAAATGGACCAGCTGTCAGTCGGTCAGACACCAATTGTGACCTCTACCCTCCAAAGATCCTCACCATATGGTCAGGGGGCTGGTAAAGCTGCCTGCGCCTTAAAACCCGGGGGGGGGGGGGAGGATCGCTCCAGACACATATAGCCTGCACTTAAAACCAATGACAAGGTCAGTGGGCAAGCAAACTCCCAGGGGAAGGGACCCCAAGTCTAAGAAGGGTGACACACAGCAGGCTGGCTCCACAGATCCTCCAGAGTTTCTGTGAAGTAGCAGTCCGGCTCCGTGGGACTGCGTCCTTTCCTCCGACAGGGGACCACTGGAAGGGGTTTCAAGGCACTGAAGCCACCGAACAAAACTAACATTAAGCAAATAAAATAAGAAAAGAAGTAGAGCATTTGCAAAAGACTTCTGCATGAATTGCTTGCAGAAATTGAAACTGGATATGTTTCTAGCTCTCAGTCTAAAGGGGAGGAGCATGTGCTCAGAAAAGTGTTGGATTTCTGCAACTCCCGGATTGTGGGTTGGATTTGAATACCTAGTACACCTCTCCCTCGGTATTCGTGGAGGTTGGGTGTAGAGCTGGACTGCGAAGTGTGAAAATCACAAATAAGTTTTCAGCCAGCTCTGACCCACCCCCGCCTCATTCCAGACCTTCCCGCCTCCCTCCCAGACCTTACCTGATGGTCTAGCACATTATTCTTCAACCACCGGTCCATGGACCGGTGCTGGTCCGCAAAAATATCCTGCCGGTCCGTGCAGGGCTGGCGTGTGCCTCAGGCCCAAGATCAGGGGGGCCCGATGAGCTGTGTACAGAGGTAGTGTCTGCGTAGTTGCTTGAGTTGGGCCTGACGCATGGCTGGTGCCGAGGGAGGGGTGACTTGCTCCGCCCCTGGCACGGTACAGTTTTTGTAACATTGTTCTTTTGTACCCATCGCTTGTACTTGGGTGTACTTGATCCCACGGACTGTGTAAGTGATGTCAACCTCATCGTCCCACCTTCTCTTTCGTATTGACATAAAGAGGGACGCCGTTTTTTTTTTTCTCTCCCTATTTCCTGTGAAGCAGGCTCTGCATTTTGTGGTGCACTTCTCACAGGTTCACTTTCACCCGTTGTGAATAAACTTTGCTCCCCGAGGGTTGCCCCCTTCCTATCATCATTATTATTATTATTTTTTTGGTCGGGGTAATTTATTTTCTTTGTCGAGTTGGTGGGATAGGATTTAAACCCCTGAACCACTTTCTCAACTTGGTGTTGAAGGCCAAGAGGGATGGATCAGGGTTTGGTTTTTTTGTATCAAAGGAGGACCTAGGTCTAAAACAATGTTCTTCAACCGCCAGTCCATGGACCGGTACCGGTCCACAAAATAATTATTTTATTTCCACCGGTCCATAGGTGTAAAAAGATTGAAGAACACTGGTCTAGCAGGCTTTCGAGGCAGGAGCGATCTTTCTACGCTCCTGCCCCATGCAGATCACTCATAGTAAATGGGTGCCCCGAAAGCCCGCTAGACCACCAGGTAAAGTATGGGATGTCTGGAGGGAGCCTGGGAAAGGTCCGGAATTAGCTTTTTTAAAAAAAAATAAAAAATAAAAAATTGTGAATAACCGAATTTGCGGATACTGAAACCGCGGATTTGGAGGGAGAAGTGTATATAGAATCCAGAAGAGACTTAACAGAATTTGAGTTTAGCCTGAAGAGTTTTGCCTCAAACGTCTTTGGGGTCCTTTGCAGGCATAACTTATACTTTCTACTCAGTGTCCAGGAGCATTGCCACCCCAGCCACAGAAAAGAATCACCCCCAAAATTAGAAAATATTATTTAGCAGGCACTTTGTGGAGCTTCTTTCTGCTGCTGACTTCTAAGTGACATGTATCATGTGACACCCCCTCCTCCCCCCTGGCTCCTACACTTCTTATGCTGCTGTCTTTCTCCAAGCTCGGAAAGAAATGTCCAGGGAATTAGTACTGTGTTTTTCCATGCTCAAAACATGGGGGAAAATTTCACTTAAGAAAGCAAAGTGGACAGGTCTGAATTGCTGGTCTCGATTACATGATTAAGTACTAGTAATGCAGGCAAGGCTAAGATTTTCAGATTTTCTCCCCCTGATTTTCAGACGTTTTCAGGTTCATTCAAAACATTTGTTTTAATTTAAAAAAAAAAGAGATAAATTTGTACACCTTTGCTAAAACTTTAAATTGTGTTAATTTGTAGGTTAATTTGTTAAATTGATTTAGCAAGCACTACATTTTTAAGGCACACGGATAAACCAAATGTGCAGATCCCTATTAAGTACAAAGCAAAACAAGAAGTCCCCCCAAAAAAAGAATACTCAAGATACCAATCTAATCAATTTTGGTACCGACTGTTCAAATCTATCGTTTATTTCACAATAATGTATCAAAAGATAATATTGGTATTTTTCATATTAAAAAAGTCTTATCTTTGTCATGCACATAAAAACTTGGCTTGATATTCAATATTCAAAATACAGGGCAAAGAGACACCAGGATAAGCAGAAATAAGAATCTCAAGTTCGAGGATCTCATGCTAATTCCCATAGTGTCCTCTAATATGCTACAGATAGCTGATAACTCATGTCTTATATGCCTTACTTGTCCTAATTACAGTGGTCAACAGTACTCTCCATTGTCTCCCTCATAGTATGTTAAAGCCTAAGCTTGGGGTTTTTTCAGTTAATTAAATAGCCGTCTATTGGATTACTCAAATTCTTAAAACCAGCTATTAAATATTTAGTACAAACAAGTATTATCTTAATCAATTCAATTTTAATGTTATCTACCACAATTCATTTCATTACAATATTCTTAGAAATTACCAAAACTTAATTTATTAATAAATATCAGAATAATTCAGTTAGTGAACCTAATTCCCATCAACTCACATTCACTTTTCATGTGCTAGACTATTGTGCAATATCCGGTTTGAAGCCTCTCTGACTTGATGACTATGGACCAATGAACTAAGATCCAGTTTTGGACAGAAATAATCACAATGACTGTAGTATGTGTGTGAAAGTTGGAAAGTGAATGTGAGTTGATGGGGATTAGGTTCACTAACTAAATTATTCTGATACTAGTGTTTAAGCCTGTTACATTAATGGGTGCTTGAAAGCAGCCCCCTTTACCTCTCCCCCTCCAGTTCCTCCCTGACTGTCTCTCCATGACCCCCCTTCTGTCTTCCCCCCCCCAAGCAAAGCTGTCTGCCTCCCAGCACACCCCTCCCCCAAAGCAGTAATGCTACTTACTATTGATGCTTTAGCGCCAATCATAGAGACACAACAATCAGATGTGGACAATAAATTAGAATTATTAAGTAAGTCATGTTAAATATAATGCTGATGACTTTGTAGGCTTTGAACTAAACAACTGTTAGAATTTATTGTGGCTTTGGAAGGTGATCCTGCAGTGATATTGGTCCATCTGCCTTATTATTTCCTGTTTTTCCTTGAATTTTTTTGTTCTTTCTTGCTTGACTCCAAGTATATCGTGGATTAATGGTAGAATATGTGTGACCCAATAAACAAAAAGGGACCAAAATTGGGATGTGTGACTTATTTTTACCACAAGATAGAGGGATATCCTGTAAAATTTCAGCCTCAGGTATGGACTATTTCTTTAAAAACTGATAAATGTTTACCAATAAAAAGATTTTCAGAGACATGCATTTGAAAAATAGCAAAACTAATACATCTATAGCTAAGTAATCCAAAGTTGTAAAAAAATTGCTCAGTCCCTTTCTACTGAACCTATAATACACAAAATTTTCAAAAATTAAAGTTGCCCAAATTAACCCATCTAAACTTTATAGCCTTTATCTCTGTTGCTTCTACCATTTTGCTCAGAATGTCACAGATACTTTTTGATAAGGGGATTTCCTGTTTTCTTTGCTACTGCTGATTTCTTTTTCAAGAATATACTTCAGTACTTTCAATTTTTAAAAAAGGGCTTGGACTACCCACAAGATTTTACTGGCTTAATTTGCAGTTGACTGGTAGGAATCAAAGTTTTGGCAAGACTTTGACACAGGGAGTCATATCAAATGTTTATCTGGAACAGACTTATTTTATATTGCCTTCAGGGATTTTATTTTCGTAAGTTGTAGAGTGAACACACATTTTTTTTTGCTCTAAAAATTATTACTTCAACTTACTCTGTGTACTCACCAGCAAGGGTGTAGTCCATGTCAAAACCAAAACATTTGATCTTTTCCATAGCTAAGCTTCTGTTCACAAAGACCCTGTGTAAAGAAAAAAAAATAGGTTACAATTCATGAGAGACCAGCTATATCAATGAAATAATAATTGCCAGGTAAGTTTTAGTCTATGTCATCAACTATACCACTTCTAGTACAATAGAATTAAGCAATAGAAGCTGTCGAGTAAAGCCTGAAACATAAAAACATGATGGCAGATAAAGGCTAAATGGCCCATCCAGTCTGCCCATCCATAGTAACCATTATCTCCTCCTTTCTCTGAGATCCCACATGACTATCCTAGGCTTTCTTGAATCAGACAGTTCCATGCATCTACCACCCTTTCTGTAAAAAGGTATTTCCTTAGATTACTCCTGAGCCTATCACCTCTTAACTCATCTTATGCCCTCTCATTCCAGAGCTCCCTTTCAAATGAAAGACTCAATTCATGCGTATTTACATCACAAAGGTATTTAAACGTCTCTATCATATCTCCCCTCTCCCACCTTTCCTCCAAAGTATACAGATTGAGATCTTTAAATCTGTCTCCATACGCCTTATGACGAAGACCACACACCATTTTAGTATCCTTCCTCTGGAAAGGTGGGGCCTCCAGAATTGTACACAATATTCTAAATGAGGTCTCACCAGTCTTATACAGGGGCATCAATACCTCCTTTTTCCTACTGGCCATACCTCTCCCTATACACTCTAGCATCCTTCTAACTTTCGCCATCAGCTTTTCCACCTGTTTGGCCACCTAAAGATCATCACATTCAATCACACCCAAGTCCCGCTCTTCTGTCAAGCACTTAAGTTCTTCACCCCCTAAACTGTACCGTTCACTAGGGTTTTTGCAGCCCAAATGCATGACCTTGCATTTCATAGCATTAAATTTTAGCTGGCAAATTTCAGGCCATTCTTCCAGCTTCGCCAGGTCTTTCTTCATGTTAGTCACACCATACAGCCTGTCTACTCTCTTGCAGATTTTGGTATCATCTGCAAAGAGGTAAATCTTATCTGACAGCCCTGCAGCAATATGGTTTATAAAAATTTTTAAAAGAATAGGACCAAGAACAGAATCTTGAGGCACACCACTGGTAATATCACTTTCCTCAGAGCAACCTCTACCCTTTGTCACCTTCCACTCAACCAGTTCTTGACCCATCCCGAGGGCACTCAGTTTATTTATTAGATATCTGTGTGAAACATTGTCAAAGGCTTTGTTAAAATCTAAATACACCACATCTAGCGCACATCCTTTATCCAATTCTCTGGTCATCCAGTCAAAGAAATTGATCATATTTGTCTGACAAGACCTATCTCTAGTGAATCCATGTTGCCTCTAGTCCTGTAATCTACCAGATACCAGAAACGTCACCATTCTCTGTTTTAAAAAAGTTTTCATTAATATGTTTACCACAGAAGTCAGACTTACCGGCCTGTAAGTCCCTACTTTTTCCTTACTTCCGCTTTTGTGGAGAGGGACCATATCCGCCCTTCTCCAGTCCTCCGGTACCACTTCCAACTCTAGAGACTCAATGAAAAGGTCAATCAGGGGAGCCACCAGAACTTCCCTAAGTTCCTTCTGTACCCTTGGATGTACATCATCTGGCCCCATCGCTTTGTCTATTTTTATTTTAGCTAGCTTGTCTGAACACAACCCTCTGAAAATCGATCAGGGTCTACCACTCCTCCATCCCTATTCATGTTTGTCTTCTGTGGTCCCACTCCCAGCGCTTCAGCCATGAACACAGAACAGAAATATTTGTTAAGCAATTAAGCCTTTTCTTTATCAGCTTCTACATATTTCTCTCCTTCACCTTTGAGTTTCACACTGCCACTTTTGCACTTCTTCCTATCACCAATATATCTAATAAAAATGTCTTGTCGCCACGTTTTACCGTGTCAGCTATTTTTTCTTCCATTTGCATCTTTGTTTTTCTGACTACATGACCAGCCTCTCTTAACTTTAACAGGTATTTTTGCCTGTCTTTCTTGTTCTGTGATCTTTTGTAGTTTATGAAAGCTAACCTCTTATTCCTTACCTTCTCAGTTACCATATTTGAGAATCAGCGGCCTTCTTTTCCTCTTACTTTTACTTACTTGCCTCACAAAAAGGTTTGTAGCTCTTACAATTACTCCTTTCATTTTTGCCCACTGAATTTCCACTACTTCCAGACATTCCCTTCCAGACAACAATTTCCTTGACAAAATCCTCCATCCAAACAAAGTTAGTTTTTTTAAAGTCTAGAACCTTTGCTTTTGAACGAGCCCTCTCTACACCCAGCTTAATATTAAACCATATCATGCAGTGATCACTAGATGCCAGATGATCACCCACTATAACATCAGAAACACTTTCCCTGTTTGTAAGCTCTAAGGTCTAGATTCACTAACCTTCCGATCTATGGGTGATCTGTAGCAGGCCGACTGATCTGTGGCAAGCCAACTGATCATGCAAATGGGAGCAATCAGAGGCATGCCCCTCACCAACCACATGGATTGCTGGAGAGCAATCCTGACGCATGTGCAGACCATCTTCTTTGCCTGTAGATGGTTTGCGTATATTCTCTGCACAAGGAAGAGCTGGAAACTTTTTATACTTTTTTTTTTTTACTCTTTTTACTTTTCGCGAGCCTGTGGTTTTAACCTGTGGGTTTAAAGCGAGGCTGCACTGTTATGTTTTCTGGAACTTAACAGAAAACGCCATAGTGCAGCCTCGCTTTAAACCCGTGGGTTAAAACCATGGAGTCAAGGCAGCAAGAGCAGAAGAGTCGGGACAGAGAGTGGGGCGGCAAGAGCAGGAGAGTCGGGGTAGCAAGTGCGGGAGAGTCGGGGCAGAGAGTGGGGCGGCAAGAGCAAGAGAGTCGGGGCAGCAAGTGCGGGAGAGTCAGGGCAGAAAGCGGGGCAGCAGAGTGCAGGAGAGTCGGGGCAGAGAGCAGTGCGGCAAGAGCAGGAGAGTTGGGGCAGAGAGCAGGGCAGCAAGAGCAGGAGAGTCAGGGCAGAGAGCAGGGCGGCAAGAGCAGGAGAGTCAGAGCAGAGAGCAGGGCGGCAAGAGCAGGAGAGTCAGGGCAGAGAGCAGGGCAGCAGAGCACAGGAGAGTCAGGGCAGAGAGCAGGGCAGCAAGAGCAGGAGAATGGAGGCAGAAAGCAGGGTTTTTGCACAAGCGACAGGTCCTCAGCAGTTGCTTGTTTTTGGATTGGCCAGCCCAGTCGGTGTGCCTGAATTTTGTTAGTGAATCGAGGCCCTTCCTACTTTGTATGCCATTTCCCATCATTTGCAGATCGGATCGGGTGCAGATATGCTCAGAAGGTTAGTGAATTGGGTCGGGGTTGCAAAGTGGTCAGGACATGATCAGTAAGCTTAGTGAATCAAGGCCTAAGTCCAGTATAACTCCTTTCTGCGTAGGTTCCATTATCAACTGCTAGAACAGTTCTCCTTGTAGAGAATCCAGAATCTCACTACTTCTAAGACCCAGCAATAGGGATACCCCAATCAACATCCAGCATGTTAAAATCACCTATTAGTAAGACTTCTCCTTTTTCAGATATGTCTACTATAAAATCTCTATCTACTTCTTCTGTCTGTGATGGAGGCCTGTATATCACACCAATGTAAATATATTCACCATTCCCTCTTTCCAAAATGATCCACAGTGCCTCTTCCTTGCCCTGTAGATCCTACAATTGTGTGGCTTTCATATGATCTTTAACATATAACGCTATTTCCCCTCCTTTTTTTCCTACCTTGTCTTTCCTGAACAGATTATAGCCCGGTATAACTACATCCCAGTCATGGTTCTCTGTGAACCACATCTTCATGATCACCACTATATCCAACTCATCTTCTTCCATCACAGCTTCTAGATCTAGAATCTTGTTTCCCATACTTCAAGCATTAGTATATAATGTTTTCCAGACACTGCCTCATTTTCTTATCCGTGTACAGGCATCTGAGCCAATCTGGGCCTTAGGTCCCCTTCCCGTGCATTCCAGGATGCACCGGGAAGGGGAAGGCCGAAAATTTTAGAGTGGTGGGCCAGCAAGCAGGAGGGACTTGGCATCCCTCCTGCTGTCATCATAATTTAGAGGTAAGGGGAGGTTCAGGGGAGAGGGTCTGGGGGCATCCGGTGGCAAGAAGGAGTTGGCTTATGAGACTTTGTCTTTAAAAGGAAGGATAATTCTTATTTGAGTAATAAAAGGAACATTAACATATTGTAATTAAGGGCAACACCTACATTTTTTGCTTGTTGAGTTGTCAGGGTAAGGTGGCCAGTTAAGATTTCTGGAAAAAAGATTGTCAAGTTGTATATGAGAAGAGAAAAGGCTAATCAAAGAGGTAAAGAAGTCTTGCAATTTTTGAAGATGGCGTCCTTGAGGAGACCATGTAAGGGCAACTTAAGTAGCTCCTTAGGCATTTCATCAAAATCTAAAGTATCTAGTAGTTCAGCTCTGAGTTCAATGTCAGCCTCCATCTTGACAGGGAGAGCCTTTCCAAACTGTTTAATATATTTAGTGAAGCAGGTGGAGACCTTCTTCTAGGAGAAGGATGAGGAGACAGATCTGAAGGAAGACCATAAGATTCAGGAGCTCATAAAGTAGGCTCAAATTCAGAATCAGAGTGGCCACAAGAAAGATTAGCCATAAGGTTCAAGTTACCTGGGAATAGCGAGAAGAACTTCCTCAATGTCGGTACCGATCCAATGAGGATGATGATGAGGACCAGCGCAGCTACACTGTACGAGGCAAGAGAAGGGAGCTGAGAGACGAGAGCAGGCGAGGTGCTAAGGAAGCGGAGAGGCGAGGCGCCGGAGAAGGGAACAACGAGGTAGCGGCGAGAGTAGCTCCGCCCACCCCCACCACGTCAGCAGCTAGCGACTGGGCTCCTCTGTAAAAGAAGGCAAGCCAATGGGCGCAGCTACACTGCACGAGGCAGGAGAAGGGAGCAGAGAGAGAAGGGAGCAGGCGAGGCTCTAAGGAAGCAGAGAGCAGAGAGGCGCCGGAGAAGGAGAAGGGAACAACGGGGTAGCGACAAGAGTAGCTCCGCCCAACCCCACCACATCAGCAGCTAGCGACCGGGCTCCTCCGTAAAAGGAGGCAAACCAATGGGCACAGCTACACTGCACGAGGCAGGAGAAGGGAGCAGAGAGAGAAGGGAGCAGGTGAGGCGCTAAGGAAGCGGAGAGCGGAGAGGCGAAGCACCGGAGAAGGGAACAATGGGGTAGCGGCGAGAGTAGCTCCGCCCACCCCCACCACGTCATCAGCTAGCAACCGGGCTCCTCTGTAAAAGGAAGCGAGCGAACGGGCGCAGCTACACTGCATGAGGCAGGAGAAGGGAGCAGAGAGAGAAGGGAGCAGGCGAGGCGCTAAGGAAACGGAGAGTGGAGAGGCGAAGGAGAAGGGAACAACGGGGTAACAGCGAGAGTAGCTCCGCCCACCCCCACCATGTCAGCAGCTAGCGACCAGGCTCCTCTGTAAAAGGAGGCAAGCCAATGGGCGCAGCTACACTGCACGAGGCAGGAGAAGGGAGCAGAGAGAGAACGCGAGACGCTAAGGAAGCGGAGAGGCGAGGTGCCAGAGAAGGGAACAACGGGGTAGCGGCGAGAGTAGCTCCGCCCACCCCCACCACGTCAGCAGCTAGCAACCGGGCTCCTCCGTAAAAGGAGGCAAGCCAGCGGGCGCAGCTACACTGCACGAGGCAGGAGAAGGGAGCAGAGAGAGAAGGGAGCAGGCGAGGCGCTAAGGAAGCGGAGAGGCGAGGCGCCGGAGAAGGGAACAAAGGGGTAGCGGCGAGAGTAGCTGCGCCCACCCCCACCACGTCAGCAGTTAGCGACCAGGCTCCTCCATAAAAGGAGGCGAGCCTACGGCACACAGCCTTTCGGTGTGCGGCAAAGGCGCTCGTCTTAGCGAGAGCGCCTTTGCGAAGAGCCAAGTCGCAAACGACAGGACACCTAGGGGGCAGCAAGGTAAGAACAAAAAAAAACCCCAAAACATATAACTAACTAGCAACAGTTAGTACACAGCGGGTAGACTAACCAACACACAGCAGGCAGTTCACACAGCGGACAGACTAGCACACACAGCGGCTGTTGCAACACAGCGGACAGACTAGCCAACACACAGCAGGCAGTTAACACACAGGGGACAGTCTAACACTCACAGTGGACAGACTAACGGGCGCAGCAAGGAAAGCACAAGAACAAAGTAAACACCCGGCACATAGCTAGGTAGCACACAGCAAGCAGAATAACCAACACACAGCAGGCAGACTAACCAACGCAAGCAGGCCAACCAACACACAGCAGACAGACTAACAACCGGAGACTAACAGCAGGCAGGAAGGCAGACTAACAACCGGAGTACAAACAACAACTGGAGCACAAACCCAAGTAAAAAGACAGGACCAGGAATGGCAGGGAAGACGAGAAGCACCAAGGCTACAATCAAAGTCAACCCCCCGGCTGCCGAAGAAATCCAGATGAAGGCCACAGTCTCCGTGCAGACTGAAGAGGACCACCACCCCAATGGAAGGCGGAGATCTCTGTACAGACTGAAGTTGAGCCCCACCTGAAGACTTCAGTCTCTGTACAGACAGAAGAAGACACCCAGCAACAGCTCAACGGAGACATCCTGCAGGAACTGACAAGTCTGAGGGAAGAAGTGCAGCGCTGAGAAGTATCCGGGAGAGCAAGGCATTCATCGATGGAGTCCTCCTAGAACTGTCTCAGGTCTCCGAGCAAATGCACAAAGACAGGTCCATTCTCAGGACTCCCGAACCAACCAGGTATGCAGCATTGGAAGTAACGGCTGGGGTACAAGAAGAGACTCGAGACGATGAGACCTGGCATCTAGTCACCTCTGCAAGCAAACACAGAAGACAGTCCTCCACTTGGTTATCTTCAAGCAAGCACAGCAACCTCACATCGACTCCGCATATCACCCTGAGCAACAGATTTCAGCTCCTACAAGAAAGACCCGCCAGCAGAACTCAGGAGGATATTCAGGAAGACTTCCAGGAGTGTAATCTCAAAACCCGGCAGACGACCCCAACTCAAAAAGCAACAAATTAGTACCCCCCCCCCCAAGAAGAAGCGCAGAGTGGTCGTCATTGGGGTCTCCATGCTGAGGGGTACCGAGGGACCGGTATGCAGACCAGATCTACAAGCAAGAGAGATCTGCTCTCTACCAGGAGCCAAGATCAGGGATGTGACTACCTGCATTGGAAAAATAATCAAGCCCCAAGACCCCTACCCAATGCTTCTCATCCACATCAGGACAAACGACACCACTAGAAACTCACTGGAGAAGATACAGGAAGACTTTAAAGCCCTAGGAGAAAAACTGAAGCAACTGGAAGCGCAGGTGGCCTTCTCTTCCATCCTACTGGTAACAGACAAAGGAAGAGCCAGGGAAGAACGTATCAAGAGGACTAACGAGTGGCTTAGAGGATGGTGCAAGGAGATGAACTTCGGCTTCCTGGACCACGGCTGCACCTGACCGGAAGAGGGAAGAACGTCCTGGGACGACGCCTGGCTCACTTTCTCCGGAAGGCTTTAAACTAGGTGAGCCGGGGGAGGGGACCCACTCTCACACAAGATGGGTAAGTAACTCGGAGGTAAGAAATTGCGCGAATACTAAAGGGGACAGAGGGAGGGAGGGAGGTAGAGCGAGAGATACAGTCTTAGTATCTGAGGTAAGTAAGCAAGTCAGTAGAGTGGGGGACAGAGGGAGAGATGGAGACTCCATCTTGGGGCCAGGGGAAAAAAAAAAAAAATTGCATGGACAGGGGGTCAGAGGGGAGAAATCACATGGACGCTGATGAAGACAGAGGCAATAGTAAGGATGACAGAGGCAATAGTAAGGATGACAAAGGCAAGATGGAAAGGGGCAAAGGCAAAATTGAAGGCAAGATTGAAGGGGGCAAAGGCAAGAATGAAAGGGACAAACTATCTCAGTCAGAAAACACTCCATGCAAAAAGATAGAATGGACAGCCATGTATGCTAATGCTCGTAGCTTGGGCAACAAAATACTGAAACTGGAAACGGAAATAAGAAACACCGACCTTGATGTAGTGGCGATATCAGAAATGTGGTTCTAGGAGTCCCACGGATGGGATATGGTCATACCAGGATATAATTTACTCTGTCGAGACAGAGAGGGCAAATCAGGAGGAGGGATAGCTCTGCATATTAGAGATGACATCAAAGTCACTAAAATCACAGACATCAAGTATACGGAGAATCCCTCTGGGTGAACCTTGCCAGGGGCAATAACAAATGCCTATATCTTGGTGTTGTATACAGACCACCAAGACAAAAGGAGGATGCAGACAACGAACTAATGGAAGACATTGAGATCATCAAACTGCGTGGAGATACAGTGCTGGTGGAAGACTTTAATATGCCCAATGTGGACTGGAACAAACCTTGTGCTACAATCAGCGGCAGCAAGAGGCTACTTGCCTCCATGCAAGGAGCACACCTCAAGCAGACAACCACAATGTGGTTTGGTTCCACCTCAAGAAAGGATCCAATAGGCCAAACACATCGACTAAGGTTCTAAATTTTAAAGGAACTAACTTTCAGGGCATGGGGGACTACTAGAGGAACTATGGTCGACTTTGAAATCTACCCTGCAAGGAGCAACCAACATATACATCAAAACCGAGAGTAAACGAAGCAGAAAAAAATAGACCACAGTGGTTCTCCGCGGAGATCTCAGAACTAGTAAGGCAAAAAAAAAAGCTTTCGTAAACTACAAACAATCACAACGACCCGAAGCTAAAGAAACCTATCTGGCCAAATCCAGAAAAGTTAAAACGACAGTCAGAGAGGCCAAACTCCAGATGGAAGAAAACATAGCTAGGCAGGTAAAGAAAGGGGAGAAATCCTTTTTTAAATACGTTAGCGACAGGAAGAAGAACACAAGCGGTATTGGCGCCTAAAGAAATCTGACGGCAACTTTACAGATTTGGATGCAGACAAAGCAGAACTACTCAACAACTACTTCTGCTCAGTCTTCACCTACGAAGCACCAGGATCCGGTCCTCAGCTACAGACAAAGGGGAATTTGGGGGACCCATTCTGGGACATGGAATTCACTGCGAGCGAAGTCTACCAAGAATTATCAAAATTAAAAGTAAACAAAGCTTTTTTTTTTGGTGGAATTCAGTTTGCCATATATATAAGATGGAGCGTACATTTGCAACACAAAAAGAATATATTGATACGTTTAAGAAGATTTGGGGACCATTAACAGATTTTTGCAATGATTGATATAATTTTTTTCCCATAATAAGATACTTGATAAAGGGGGGGTGGGTAGGTTTATTCTCTTTATCACAAAATATCAATAAATTATCATAATATTTGTTATATTGTATGCAACTATCAAAAGAAGGGGAGGGGAAGGGATTATAATTGAATAATAGTTGATATAATTATTAAATATTATATGATGTCTAAAAGTATAGTAAGGATTATAAAATGATATGTTGTATTTACAGTAAGTTATGGAAATATCAAGTGTATACTTAATGCAATTGTATGAATTTTTATGATACACTTGTTGTTATATGAAAAATGAATAAAAATGTTAAAAAAAAAAAAAAAGTAAACAAAGCTATGGGCCTGGATGATCTACACCCTAGAGTACTTCGAGAACTGAGTGAAGTCCTGGCAGAGCCGTTAGCTGTGCTCTTCAATCTTTCCCTAAGCAAGGGAAAAGTTTCCCTGGACTGGAAAACTGCCAATGTTATCTCGCTCCACAAAAAGGGATGCAGGTTGTCACAACCCCAGCCTTAAGACTAGGGTTGTGCCAGGTCTATCTCCTCCAAATCCAAGCCTTACCCTAAAAAGGGCTAATCAGAGGGACAGGCTAAACTCTGTCAAACAGATAGGGTCATAGTTCCTATCAAACCAACATGATCCAGAACCCTGGGGAGGGGAGGAATATTGGGACAACAGCCAGGAGCAACAGGAGGTGCCTTGCAAAAAGAAACAGCCTAGGAGGCAGGCTCCTAGCTCAGAGAATTCACAGCTGTTGAGCCCAATTAAGGCTAATCAGAGAGCTCAGCAGAACCAACAGATTGTCCCTCCCACTTGCAGGTTAGGGCGTGTTCAGCTCAGGGCTTTAGAGGCTCAGCTCAGGAGAAACAAGGCAGTCTACCCTGGGTCAGCCCAGGAAGGAGGCTCGAGGGACTGGGCTCCTGAAACCCCACCAAATCAGGACATTGAAATGGCAGATGTTACTACTATCCCTGAGGCAAACCAGCCAGCCAGCCAGGATGCCATAGAGCTGATGGATACCTCTATGGAACCTGAAGAAATCCACATGGATGAGAGTTAAGTGGAATTTCTTGACTGTTTGTGATTTAAATTTTTGGTTTTTCTTTTGGGCTGTCTGAAAGCACAAGTGTGAGCAGTGCTAGGCTCACTGCTGCAGCTGTGCCTTATTTTGGGGACAGTGAAGAAAGTGTTTGGTGCATTTTTACTTTTGCCTTTTTCTATTTTGAGAGGACTTTGTGATTGACTGTGTGAAAGGGGTAGTAGCATGGGGAGAATCCACACAAGATCCTCAGGGTGGGATTGTGGGGCCAATTCTTTGGCAATCTTTAAATAAAGTGGATTCAGCTACTCCCCTTTCCCACCAACTACCTGTTAAGTTGGCTGGGGTAGGCCTGCTAAAAACCAGGCCTAGGCAGCACGTTCTGAGAGTGTTTAAAACACGGCGAATGACCAGTGTAAAGGCTGGGTAATTCCTGTAGCCGTAGTTCGCCCTTGTGACTGTGGGACTGACAGGGCAAGGCTACACTAGAACCATTTGAACTTACCTGCAAGAAAGGTGTGGGCTGTATTTTTTACAAGTCCCAATTTTCTGTTTATATTTGATTTTTGAGTTCAAAACTTGAACTGTGGCACTTTCGCTATTTGGAGAACTGTGATAAGCAATAAAGTTGGACTCAGTTTTGTTAAAAAGCTTTATTGTTCCTGACATTTTTTTTGTTTCACTCATAAGAACCAGCAGGACCTTCAACCTCTTTTGAAGGCACGTTATGGACGGTGTTTGCTGAGCCCTGGTCGGGAGCCAGTTGCAATCCCGGCACCGGCAGGCTCACAAGGTCAGAGGCTGAAAATTATAGATCGGTGAGTCTCACATCAATAGTGAGTAAATACTCATGGAGAAGTTGATCAAGAACAGATTGGACACGTTTCTGGATGATGAAAGATTAAGGGATCCCCACTAGCATGGCTTTACAAAGGGAAGGTCTTGTCAATCCAACCTAATAAGGTTCTTTGACTGGGTAACAAAAAAACTGTATGAAAGTGAGTCCTTGGATATCATGTATTTAGACTTTAGCAAGGCTTTTGATAGTGTTCCACACCGTAGGTTATTGAACAAGATGAACTCATTAGAACTAGGAAAAACACTGACAACATGGGTACAAGACTGGCTTAGCGGCAGACTTCAAAGAGTAATGGTGAACGGTATTCCCTCAAAAACATCAAAAGTGACCAGTGGAGTACCACAGGGTTCGGTCTTGGGCCCGATGCTATTTAATATCTTTGTTAGGGATCTAACTCAGGGACTTCGAGGAAAAATTACATAATTCGCTGATGATGCTAAAGTATGCAATATTGTGGGCAGGGCAACAGAACATGATAGCGCAACCAGGCCCAGCACTATGGAGCAGGACCTGCTTTTATTGGAACAATGGTCCAGTACTTGGCAACTAAACTTTAATACCAAAAAATGTAAAGTAATGCACCTTGGGAGCGGAAACCCATGCAGAACATACACCTTGAACGGTGAAAACTTAGCAAGAACCACTGCAGAAAGGGACTTGGGAGTTCTCATCTGGGAAGATATGAAAGCTGACAATCAGGTGGAGAAAGCCTCAGCAAAGTCAAGACAAATGCTTGGTTGCATCAGAAGGAGCTTTATCAGCCAAAAGCCTGAAGTCTTACTACCGTTTGTACAGATCCATGGTGAGACCTCACCTGGAGTACTGTGTCCAGTTTTGGAGGCCACATTATCAAAAGGATGCAAAGAGAATGGAGTCGATCCAGAGAATTGCCACTAGGATGGTCTCAGGACTTAAAGACATCCCATATGAAGAACGTCTGACCAGACTGCACTTATATTCTCTCAAGGAGCGCAGAGAAAGGGGGGACATGATAGAAACATTCAAATACATCACGGGTCGCATTGAAGTGGAGGAAGAAATCTTTTTTTTTACGGGTCCCACGGTGACAAGAGGGCATCCGCTAAAACTGAAGGGGGGAAGATTTCATGGTGACACCAGGAAATACTTCTTCACCGAACGGGTGATTGATTGATGGAATAAACTTCCACGCCAGGTGGTCGAGGCTAGCAGCGTGCTCGACTTCAAAAGTCGATGGGACAAACAGGTGGGGGCGTTACAGAGTTATGCGTAAAAGATGGATACTCCAGGGAGGGAGGGTTCTTGTGTGGCCAGACTTGTTGGGCCGCCGGCCCTCTTCTGCTGTCATACTCTATGTTTCTATGTTTCTAAGATCTTCTATATCTGGAAGCATAGGAGCTAGATTGACAATGCTTCAATGAAGAACTTCAATGTTTCGATGGTGAACTTTGAGATTTCAATGCAGATTGACAATGCCTAAGAGAGGAAGAACAGTGCCTTGATGGAAAGTGTCACTGTCTACTAGAGGAGCGCTGATAGGAAGCAGAGCAGTGTGCCAGTGTAGACCTGGAATTGGTACCCTGAGGCCTCGAAATGCTATGCTTAGGCTGGACCTGTACCAAGGGAGTTAATGCAAGTACCTGTGTCAAGTGCAATTTGAATATATCACCAATCTCCCCCCAGAATAACTCACTGAGTTGTTCCATGAAAATTTGCACCGGTACCCTTTGGTCAATGGCCGGTACCATCAATGCTGCAGGGTGTCAAGGGGTTGGTTACCCTGAAGTCGTTGCACACCCTGAAGGAGACATAGCCTGCACTGATTGAGAGCATTGGCGTCGATGCTTGGCTTGCATCAAGGGACTCAATGTTCTAGAGCAGGGGTGCCCACACTTTTTGGGCTTGAGAGCTATATATATATATATATATATATATACACACACACCGAGTGTACTTTGTATTTATGTTCAAATATTTTTTTATTATACAGCCCCCCTCCCCTGAAGGCCTGAACCCCCCCTTAAGGTCTGCACATTCCCCCTCAAAGGTTGACTCCCCCCCTGAAGGCCTGCACCCCCCCCCCGAAGGCCTACCCTTCCCACATCCATTTACCTAATTCCAGCAGAGAGCAGTCTGCAGAGAGGATCGCTGGTACTTTAGCGATCCTTGCAGGTTGCCATAGGCCTCAGGAGCTGTCTTCCCTCTGCCCCAAGCCTGTCTCTGACTTAGAGGAGGGGCAGGACCACGGCAGAGGGAAGACAGCTCCTGAGGCCTATGGCAACCTGTAAGAATTGCTAAAGTACCACCTGCCACCGGCCGTCTCCCATTCGTCCCCTTTGGAGATCCCCACAGGAATAAGGAAGTTAAATTAATAGAATACTTAGGCACAGAAAAACAAAGAAATACCTCCAACAACTGCCCCATAAGAACTGCCTGTCACAATGCTCATTAGTTGAACTGAATAAAAGACAAGTGGATTTAGAAGGGGGACGATCCGCCCGGGTGCACAGCCGGCCAGGTCCGGGTCATCCTGCCTTTCTTTTCCCCCGGTCCGCGCTCGGGACTCGCGCCTGCCTGGTCCCGCGCCGACGCTCGAATGGTGCCGTCAACTCCCGCGAGTCTCGCGATAACCAACAGCACCATTTGGGCGGCGGGTGCGAGCCCCATGCGCAGACCGGTGGAAAGGAAGGGCAGGAGGACCCGGACGGCTGTGCATCCCTCCAAGCCGTGCACCCGGGGCGGGGGCGGACCGCCCCACCTCGGTACGCCACTGATTGGGAGGCCGATTTTGGGGGTTTTAAAATTGTATATCGGGCAGCATTAGGCCTCGCTCTTACCTCAATCATTACAGGCGCTTCTATTTCTTGTGATGCGTTGAGCTCCATCTCCCACCGACCTTCACCCCGCCCTTCCAGCACTCTGATTGGCCAGCGTTCTTTAAGAGGCGGGCCAGTCAGGAGGGGAAAAAAAGAGAAGGGAAGAAGGGAACCTGCTGTGCGATCGACTGGGGTCACCTGAGCGAACGGCCTGTTGATCGCGATCGACGCATTGGGCACCCCTGCTCTAGAGGCCTGAGATGCTTGCTGGGAAGAAGATGACTTCTAAGCAAGCTTCCCTGATGCTGGAATAACTTCCAATGTCAGTGTCGCTGATACCGATGGCTCGGAATGACCTGCAGTCTATGGCCAAGCCAAAGATCTTCTCTTGTTGGATGCATTGAGCTTTCAATGAGTGTTTCTGCAGTATGGAACAACGCATACAGGAGTCTACCCGATGTTCAGGGCCCAAACACTAACTATGCGGGTCAGTGGTAAAAACAGGGCACTGACACTTCTTAAACCTGCTCAATGGTTTCGACATGGACAGGAAAATCTTGGCAGTGAGGTTAAACTCAATTTTGGTGACAAAGGGCTGAGGGAGAAAAATAGAGGGCCAAAAAGCATGTCTGTAGAAAATGAGGAAAAAGAGCACCAAAATTATTATTAAATTTTTTCTTTTTTTTGTAAACTACTCATAAAATAAGATAGAATGAAAAGAACTTGGCAAAAGCCAAGAAAAAAGAGACGATGACAGGAAGGCAACAATTGCACTGGACATAGTCCAGAAAAAAGCACTTCTTTGTTCTGCAGAAAATGAAGAAATGAGATACCATGAGCTGGCATTGGGCAGGAAGACTCTTGCGCATGCACGGTGCTGGCAGTCGCAAAGTTTCTAAAAACTTAAAGTGGCAATACACTTTTTCTGCTTAATGTACTGGGCTCCATGGATGACATCACCCATATGTGAGAATATGCTGCCTGCTTGTCCTGGGATAAAATGGCTTATAAATGCTTCAAGGCTGACCACAAAATTCAAAAAATAGGATTTTAGAGGAGGGAGACTGAAGACCTAACTGCAGAAACAGTCAAAGGACACTTTTCAAGACCCCACCCCCCCCCCCTCCTGATTTTCCCCATAGGCTGTCACAGCCTGTACTCATAGATTAAGTGCTGGAGAAATGGTGCTGCAGCCTGCTTCAGCTTCCTTAAAGTGTAGCTGGATATGGAAAGGTTCTCTCCCTCAAGCCTCCAGTCAGCTCCCATGCCAAGATCTTCGGGTTGTCAGTCGAACCTTAATGAGACAGATTCTCTACCCCCCCCTCCCACCTCCGACTGTGACGCACAACATGTGAAGGAGTGAGGCAAAGTTGAAGCCAGCATCTTGAGCGTCCCAAAGGACCACTATTGATGCTTAACACCCTGCATTCAAGCTCCTGACCAAGTCAAGGAAGAATGCAAGTACAGAGGGCCCATAACCCTGAGCTCCACAAATCTTCAGCAGGAGGGCTCTACAGGTCTCCAAGGGATACACCTGCTAGCTGCAGCCTTAAACATCTGCTTCTCTCTGAGCAGGCAGTGCAGTCCCTTTGAACTGAGGTTTCAGACACCGCATAAAAATTTCATGAACAAGCTGAAAAACACTGCAAAACAATAAAGAAATAAGAGCAGAACAGAAAGACACTTTAATGCTTGCTTGCAGAAAGAAGAACTGAATGGGGCAGCAGAGACCATGGAAGAGGAGTTGAAAAGCTGTGATTGACATCTTCTGCAGTATGCTCAAGAGCACAATGGATAACCCTATGGTTCAGCATACCATCCCTATTGCACTGGAATAATAAACAGTAGTAGTACGTAGTAGTATGGTATCCATGGATGAAGAGGAAGGGAAGAGAACGAAATGAGACAGATACGAGAAGGAAGAAAAAAATGAAAGGAAATTGAATGTGAAAGCTGTATATAGGGCAAGAAGAGAGAAAGGAAAGAAAATAAATATTAAGTTGAGAGGATGCCTTGAAACAGAGTTCAGAGCATAGACAGAGAAGCAGAACTAGAGACAGTGAACAAAATGATTAAAAAATAAAATCACCGGATAACAATGGTTCAGAAAAATGATTTTATTTTTAGTTTAGTAATTGAAATATGTCCGTTTTGAGAATTTATATCTGCTGTCTATATTTTGCACTGTACAGACAGAAATGTGAGGGGGGACACTATACAATTAAAAAATTTAAACCGATATGCAGCCCTAAAAATAAGCTTAGCAATGCTGAGGTGAAAAGGTAAAGATGGTCCTCTTTATGCAAATACCAAGTCACAAACGACTTGTAAGGGCCGCCACATGCATGACAGTTTTTTAGTGGACCATTAGTGATATAGTTTGCCATCACATCCCCCAAATAAGGCCAGGTACTCATTTACTGACCGAATGTGGATGGCTGGCTGAGTTAGCTACTTGAAAAAATTCCAGTGTGGAATTCAAATGCAGGTAGGTAAGCTAATGCTGAGGTACTATGAGATTTTTATTCAATGAACATTAACATTCTTGGGATGTGAGCAATGAAATAATGTCATAAATTATGTGAACATGTTATAAAGTGGAAGATGATGTAGTTTAATTGCTTCAACAGTCACTGTATTGCACCTCCACTAAGATTAATATATTGGTACAACTTGCTACAAACTGTTATTAAATAAATTAGCTTATAGGAAAACTCCCAACTCAAGAACTTCCTTCTTTAGCTTGTAGTATAGCTTGTATTTCCTGACAGATTATACTTGTTTATTTTTACCAGATTCACACCCCCACCCCACCCCCGGTATAACCCTTGTTGGGAAAATCTACTGCCAAACTAATCATTTGTTCTATTTTAGAGGGGCCTAGGGCAAATGACAACATACTTAGGAACTAATAAATTAACCAAGTATTTCTATTCAATGTAGCACTCAGTTACAAAGTTTAATAAACATATCAAAACATATATAAAAACTTACAAAGATCATATTTTTACCACTGAAATTGTTCTTATTGACTAGGATTCAAAGTTAGTACTATCAGGTTCTTCTTCATCCTTAAATAAAAAGTGTTCCATTTACCCAAATCATACTTTAGATTCAGACTGGATGAGTAACAATGATCAAATGTGTCACAAGAAGCATTCCCTTATCTCTCTCAAAGCCTAGCAGTAAGTTTCAGAGATTAAGATCATATTCCATATAACCTTACTTAGGAGTGAGATTCATTACTGTCATGATACGTGCAAAACCAACTCATCTGGAGACACTGCCCCCTAAGAAATAAATATGAACTTCTTCAGATATAATGTTATCATAAAAAAATAAAATAAAATTCAAAATGAATGTAAATTAAGAACTTGTATCTCATGATTCAGATTGACTTCTTCTAAATGTAAGTTTTATCTATCTTAATATCTGTAATATTCTAATACAGAAAGAAAAAAAAAACAACAACATACCTGTATTCTGCCTCATTGTTCATATCAACAGAAAGAGTAGTTGGCATTCCAATCTGTTCCATTCTTGGATGTTAATTAGCTTTTTGTAAATAATTAACGTTTTTCATAAACAGTAAATATTAAACTAGACCAGTAGAATTTACGTAGAAGTAAAGATAATGTCTGGGCAATTTAGTTGCTGAAAATAAGTTCAGTTCCTTTCGTTTGAGAAATCTTCTGACTGAATCGTTGATACCTGTAGTTCTTTACCTCTTTGATTAGCTCTTTCTCTTCTCATATACAACTTGATAATCTTCTTTTCAGAAATCTTAACTGGCCACCTCACCCTGACAACTCAACAAGCAAAAAATGTAGGTGTTACCCTTAACTACAATATATTAATGTTCCTTTTATTACTCATATAAGAATTAACCTTCCTTTTAAAGACAAAGTCTCACAACCAACTACAGTATAATGAAGGACTGCATAAACTTGAAATTTCTACATCAATGTTCTCAAAAACTGCATCTAATTACACAGCCAAATCTGTAGTTTAGACTAACACATCTCATGTGGCAAGAAAGAAGAATAATAAGAGCATGAGCATATGAAGGGAAGCTGAAATATATTAAGGGATTAGATCTAACAGGAGACAAAGAAGAGAAGAAACAAGGAAAAATATATATACAAGGGGGGAGGAAGGTCTGCAAATAAAAAATAAGTAAGGAGAATGGGAAAGAGAGAACATAAGAACAGCCTTATTGGGTCAGACCAATGGTCCATCAAGCCCAGTAGCCCGTTCTCACGGTGGCCAATCCAGGTCACTAGTACCTGGCCAAAACCCAAGGTGTAGTAATATTCCATGCTACCAATACAGGGTATGCAGTGGCTTCCCCCATGTCTTTCTCAATAACAGACTATGGACTTTTCCTCCAGGAACTTGTCCAAACCTTTCTTAAAACCAGCTATGCTATCCGCTCTTACCACATCCTCTGGCAACACATTCCAGAGCCTAACTATTCTCTGAATGAAAAATAATTTCCTCCTATTGGTTTTAAAAGTATTTCCATGTAACTTCATCGAGTGTCCCCTAATCTTCGTAATTTTTGACGGAGCAAAAAAAAAAAAAAAAAATCGATCCACTTGTACCCATTCTCTCCACTCAGGATTTTGTAGACGTCAATCATATCTCCCCTCAGCCGTCTCTTTTCCAGCCTGAAGAGACCTAACCATTTTAGTCTTTCCTCAAACGAGAGGATTTCCATCCCCTTTACCATCTTGGTCACTCTTCTTTGAACCTTTTAGATCACAATTGCTCAGGATCTGGAAAACAGAGTAAAAGTGAATTTCTTAGCATACCAATCACCTTTCGGAATGAATATATTACGCTGTATTTAGCTTCATTCCAAATTCTCTCCTTTACCTATGGTTGTAATGTTCTTGATCTTATACGGAACTTTTTTTTAGTTTATTTAAGTATTTATACCACTTATAGCCTAAGTGGTTTACATTCAGGTACTTAAACATTTTTTCCCTATTTGTCCTAGTGAGCTCACACTCTATCTAATGTACCTGGGGCAATGGAGGATTAAGTGACTTGCCCAAGGTCCCAAGGAACAGCATGAGATTTAAACCCACATCCTCAGGGAGCTGAGGCTGTAGCTCTAACCACTGCGCCACACACTCCCCTACATTGCTACATACATAAAATTTCTCTATGAGTATGTACTCTCTGGAGCATTTACTCAAAAAAGCAACCTATAAAATCAAAGTGGAGTACCCACTTATCCCTGAATTCTTTGTATGGCACCTTATGTTTTGCACGCAACTTGGTCTGTACAGCTGATTTGCATGTACAATTTAATTAACAAGCCTAATCGGCACTGATAATTGGCAACAATCACCTCATAATTGACACTAATTGGCATTAAAGATTATGTGCACAACTTGGTTGGTATATTTTATAAGGTGCTGGGCATCGGTTCTAGTGCGCAAATCTGAAAATGGTGTGTGGCCGGGAAGGAGCATGAGTATTCCTAAAATTTATGCACATTGTTATAGAATAGGTTTGATGCGTGCACAAAAGTTAGGCACAGATTTTATTTTGCCTAAATCAGTGCTTTTAAAAGTTATATGATGCAGTGGTGCTTAATGCAATTCTATAAGGTGCATATACCTTTTATAGAATCTCGCTAAGTACCAGCAACTCTGAAACCCCTAAGTGCCGACAAAACTACCACCAAGTATACTGCCTTAAGAGTGAGATCTTTACGAGGGGGCCTTTTGCAGTGTGTGTAACACAAGATTGAGGTTCCATAAGAATTGCCTCTGCTGGGTCAGATCAGTGGTCTATCGTGCCCAGCAGTCGGCTCACGCGGCGGCCCTTAGATCAAAGACCCACTAGTGCCCTATTTGAGTCTAGCCTTACCTGCATATGTTCTGGTTCAGCAGGAACATTTTCTAACCTTTTCTTGAATCCCTGGAGGGTGCTTTCCCCTATAACAGCCTCTAGAAGAGCGTTCCAGATTTCAACCACTCTCTGGGTGAAGAACTTCCTTACGTTTGTACGGAATCTATCCCCTTTTAACTTTAGAGAGTGCCATCTTGTTCTCTCCACCTTGGAGAGGGTGAACAATCTCTCTTTCTCTACTAAGTCTATTCCCTTCAATATCTTGAATGTTTCGATCATGTCCCCTCTCAGTCTCCTCTTTTCAAGTAGTACTGTGTCCTTCTTCATGTACGGCGACCAGTGCTGGATGCAGAATTCCAAGTGAGGGCGTACTATAGCCCGGTACAGCGGCATGATAACCTTCCCTGATCTGTTTGTGATCCCCTTCTTAATCATTCCTTAGTATTCTGTTCACCCTTTTTGCCGCTGCCGCACATTGTGCAGACGGCTTCATTGACTTGTCGACCAGTACGCCCAAGTCTCTTTCCTGGGCGGTCTCTCTAAGTACTGCACTGGACATCCTGTATTCATTTTTAAGATTTTTGTTACCGACATGTATCACCTTACACTTATCCACGTTATGTCACAGCCCATTTCTCGAGCGTGTTTATGTTACATTGCAGGTCATCGCAATCCTCCTGCATCTTCACTACTCTTTATAACTTCGAATCATCTGCAAATTTAATCACCTCACTCAGTTCGTAACAATTTCCAGGTCGTTTACAAATATGTTGAAGAGCACGGGTCCAAGCACCGAACTCTTCACTCGTGATGCTTTTCCAGTTCGAGTCCATTTACCCCCACTCTCTGTTTCCTATCCGCCAGCCAGTTTTAATCCACGTGAGTATTTTACCCTCGATTCCATGGCTTGCAATTTTTCGAAGTAGTCGTTCATACGGAACCTTGTCAAATGCCTTCTGAAAATCCAAATATACAATGTCGACCAGGTCAACCTTGTCTATCTCCCTATTTACTCCCTCGAAGAAGTGCAGCAAGTTCGGCAAGCAAGATCTTCCTTTGCTGAAGCCGTGCTGGCTGGTCCTCATCAGATTGTGTCCGTCAAGGTGATCAATGATGCGGTCCTTTATCAGCGCCTCTACCATCTTTCCCAGTATCAAGGTCAAACTCACCGGTCTGTATTTTCCCGGATCTCCCCTCAAACCTTTCTTGAAGATCGGCGTAACATTCGCCACTTTCCTGTCTTCCAGAATCCTTCCTGATTTGATTGACAGACTGGCTATTAGTTGAAGCAGTTCAGCTATAGCTCCTTTCAGTTCCTTGATTACCCTCGGATGGATGCCATCTGGTCCCAGGGATTTATCATTTTTAAGCCTATCAACCTGCCTGCATACCTCTTCTAGATTGACCATCAACCCTCTCAGTTTCCCGTCTTCATTTCCTGCATATAGCCTATTGGCTTCCGGTATGTTGTATATATCCTCTTCGGTAAATACAGACGCAAAAATTGTGTTCAGTTTGTCAGTGATGGCTTTGTCCTCCTTTAGCACTCCCTTTATTCCAACGGCCCCACCGCTTCTTTCGCTGGTTGTTTCCCCTTAATATATCGAAAGAATGGCTTGAAGTTTTTTGCCTCCTTGGCTATTTTTTCCTCGTAGTCTCTTTTGGCCCATTTTACCGCCTTATGGCACCTGCTTTGTTGTTGTTTGTGCTTTTTCCAGCTTTCGTCCATTTTTTAACTTTTCCATTCCTTAAATGAAGACTTTTTGTCTCTGATCACTTCCTTCACCACTATAGTGAGCCACGCCGGTTCCTTGTTCTATTTCCTCTTGGATCCCTTGTTGATACACAGTATATATAGATTTTGCACCTCGGTGACCGTGTCCTTAAAAAGGGACCATGCTTGCTCTAGCGCTTTTACAGTGCTTATCCTCTTCTTAATCTTCTTCCCCACCATGAGTCTCATCCCTTCGTAATTCCCTTTCCGGAAGTTCAATGCCATGGCCGTCGTTCTGGATCTATGTTTTGCCCCTATGTCCATGTTGAAGTGGATCATATGGTGATCACTGCTTCCTAGTGTCCCTTCTACTTATACACTTTGCGCCCGCCCTCGTAATCCATTTAGAATTAAGTCCAGAATTGCAATTCCTCTCATATTTTCCTTGACAAGTTGTTCCAGGAAGCAATCGCCTACACCATCCAGGAACTTGGTATCCCTACCGTAGCCAGAGGTGCCTAGGTTCCAGTCTATCCCCGGATAATTGAAGTCACCCATGATAATTGTGTTGCATCCCTTGCAGTTGCGTTTAATCTCATCTGTCATTTTTCCATCGATTTCTTTGGACTGCCCTGGGGGTCAGTAGTACATGCCGATCTTTGTTTCCATTCCATTTGTTCCCAGAATTTTGACCCATAGAGACTCTAGCTTACTTTTCGTTTCCCGCGTGTTCTCTCCGGTAGACTCAATTCCCTCTTTGACGTATAGGGCAATACCCTCACCTTTTTGACCTACTCTGTCTCTGAGGTTAAGCTTGTATACCAGTAGCACAGTGTCCCAGAAGTTTTCCTTATTCCACCCTGTTTCCGTGATGCCGATGATGTCAAGGTTATCTTTTTGTGCCATAGCTTCCAATTCCCCCATCTTACTCCTTAGGCTCCTTGCGTTCGTGTACAGCAGGCGCACAAGGTCTGCATACCATGGCCAATGGAATCAATCTGAAGCCACCAGAAAGGCACGATGAGGATGGTGTGCTAGTCTGCACAACAGGTGGCCTGAGGCCATGGAGAGGAGACATATGGAGTTTCTCCACTGGCCATGGCGGGACCAAAGCATTTATCCCCTACAGGCTGTCTCCCTCCAGCGGCTAAAGAATCACACCGTCTTAACATTAGAGCATATAGCTATCAGGTTGAACACTAGTGGCCTCCATTTATCCTGGATTAGCCAGAAGACTGCCAGCCTCAATTGAGAGTAGCTGAGAAAATCTGTCAGGGCATTGTCTTTGCCTGCTATCTTAACTCCTGACAGGGCCTGAAGATGCCTTTCCACCAAACTGCATAGGCTAACTACTTCAAATACCAACACATGGCTCCTGGTGCCTCCTTGTTCATTTATGAAGGCTACCACCATGTTACTGTCCATCATCACCCAGATTGCTTTTCCTCAAAGAAGAGGAAAGAATTCTATAAAGACAAGCTGCACTGCCTAAGTCTCCTGGCAACTGGTTGACCATGACGCCACCAGATATCCTGTACCACTTTGCTAGGCAATGGACTCCTCAGCTGGCCACTGCGTTGGTGATAACCACTATCCACTGCAGAGGATCTAGTGAAACACCCTGAAAGAGATGGAAAGGATTGTCCCAGTGTCCCATCAATCCAGACTGGCTCTCGCCTGGCAGATAGGAGCAAGAAGCGCTCAAAGTTTTAAGAAACTGGGACCCAGCTGAACAGGAGAGCTGACTGCATGAGCCGCTTGCATGTTCGTACCCGAAGCACCACCTCCAGGTTTTCTGTCATGTTGCTATAGGTAGTCCCAAACTTTGGGAGTAGGCACTCACATAGCCTTCACTTCTGGGCCTGCAGCATTGCTGCCTGATCATCTGGAAGGAAAACCATCTCCTGAAACATATTGAGGTGGACTCCCAGATATTCCACAACCTGGGTAGGGATCAAAGGGTTCTTTGGGCAATTTACCACTTACCCTAAGCCCATGCCGCCTCCCTCAGAGCCCAAGGCTTGACCTCTGAGCAATCCCACTGCAGAATCTAAACAGCTACCACCTGAAAGTGCTTCCTCTGCCCAGGAACAATGGCTTCTGCTTCACTGTTCCCATTAATGCTGTCTTCTCTCTATACTCTTTTGTTTTTTCTACGTGTCAATCATGTAGCAACAGTGAAGGTTGGGAGGAAGAGCAGTAAGCCAAGGAATGGGGATGGGAGGGAGAGAAAGATAAAGAGGGAAATGAGAAATCTTACTCCTACTCACTACCAATGGATGAGCCTTAAGCTCCAGGATCTCTCTAGGCTTGGCTTAGCTGGCCTACCACCTCACGTCTCACCAAGTTAAAGTCCGTAGGTCAATGCTTGGAGCTCCCAGGAGGAATACTCTCTGTTCAATCAAAGGAGAGGTCCATGGACAAATCTTTGAGCACTGCTGTGGAAAGGACTTGCCCATGGGTTAAAGGATGTAACCTACAGCCCAGAAATGAGCCAATGACTGAATGAGAACGAACATCATCCAGCTACTGAGGCAGAAAAATACTGGCAAGTTCCAAGGTTGCATCACACCTTACAATAACGATGACATCACTGAATTGGCAGTGTTTTTAGACTTCATCTCCTGGTATGAGGACATAATCATTTAGACTGATCTAGTAGGATGATAGAAAAAAAAAAATCCCTTTTGATATTAGATGATATCCAGAAACTTAGGAATACTCTGAACATAGTTTGGGAAAACATCACACTTTTTAGGAGGATAGGCTGTTGTCCTGCCAGGTGAATATACCAATCATGCTGGAAAATGTTTCTTTGTAGTAGTGATATTCCAATTTTTCATTTAGAAATCACATTAGTAGAAAACCAAGGGTCTACAGGCAGCAGCAGTGATATTAGTTCACCTAGGTTCCTTAGGTAAATAGAGGTTTTGTCAATATGACCGACTGTACCTATTAGTAAAAAAAAAAAAAAAAGAAGAATATTCCCTACAGTTGTAGCCTCTCAACTGGAGTGGTTCAACATATGTTGTTGTACAGCAAGTTCACCTATCTAGATAACAAACATTTCTAAAAGTAGCACATGATTTCCTTTTATACTGTATCATTACATAAAAGCACTTGGAATTTGGCAACCAAATAAATTTGTTGGTAAAATACCGTTGGCCTTTAAGCCAAACAAATAATCAGAGAATACATATATGATTTTTACAAGCATACACCAACAATTATGTCCGTACCTATGATAAGCTTCACGCCTGTACTTTTTGAGGGCATGTCCATCCATGTTAGCTGGAAGGTCTGCTGTGTTTTGCAGTCTATCACTCCAAGAGGTTGTCATCTTTATAGTGATTACTTGAAGCTAAAACAAATATTTAAAGCCATTATCAACCTGAAAAAAATACATCCTTTTTTTAAGATATCTAACAGAGCTCAATTTCAGTAAGATTCTTATATCATACTTTTCTCACTTATGAAGTACTAAATCACCTCTAGAGGTAACCTTCTAACAATTTTTAAAGGAGAAGTAGTGACAGCAACTTCAAATACAGCCTGTTACTATCACCCAAGTAAATGTTTTAACAAGATCCAATAACCACTGAGGAAGAAAAGTACTACTACTAATTTAATCAGTAGTCTTATATTCCATTATTTTTCAATTCAGATTCAGAACAGATTACAAGAAGAGCCCTACATTAAGGGGAGCACATATACTTAAAATGTATTGCACACAGAGATAAAATATCAAAAATAACATTTATCAAAAAAGTAGGTATTTAAAACTTTAAATAAAATAATATACAAGTTCAGGCTTCTTATTTCTAAAGGAAGACTGTTCAACATCTGAACTGCCTGATAAGAAAATGATCGTACTAACTGACTCTTCTTAATTACTCTAAAACAGTTGGAAACTGAAGTTTAAAGCTACAATTACTCCATGTAGTAATAAAATTAGCTGGAATACATAAAATAGATGTTAATTGCTTTGGAGCCTTACCTTATAAAGCCTTATGTACTAGACATGAAACCTTAAATTTAATCCTGTACCTAACTGGAAACCAGTGTAATTTGCGCAAAAGAGGTGAAGCCCTTTCAAATTTTCTAACCGAAAAGATTAGTCTAGTAGTTGTATTTTGAAGCAACTGTAATCTAGTAAGAACCTTTTCAGATGCTCCAAAAAATCATTAATAAATGGGACTAGAAAATGTAAGTCTAAAAATCGACAAATATGGATTACCAAATCAAGCGTGTTAAAAAGTTGTCGATTTTTAGACTTACATTTTCTAGTCCTGTTTTTTAATGATTTTTTGGAGTGCTTTCACACGCTGGTTTTGTTTCTTCTTTTTTCTCCCCCCTCATCACAGGTATCATTATCACTTTAGGGCACTGGTCTTTGACCTAAGGGCCGCCACGTGAGCAGACTGCTGGGCACAATTAGCCACTGGTCTGACCCAGCAGTGGCAGTTCTTATGTTCTTATATTATCACTTTAAGCTTTTAGACTTCCTGCACCGCGCATGCGCGAGTGCCTTCCCATCCAACGCCAACTCGTGAAGTTGTCAGTTCTATGCCCAAGTGAAGAAGCCAACAAGCGGAGGTGGGTGGGTTGTGAGAATATCTGCCTGCTGTCCCTGGACAACACCTGTTACGGTAAGTAATTGTGCTTTACCCCTAGACAAGCAGGCAGCATATGGGTGAACCTGGCTAGAGGAAATGAAAAATGCCTGTATCTTGGTGTGATTTACAGACCTCCGAGACAACAGGTAGACAAGGATATGGAATTAATCGAAGACATTGAAAACATCACCTTGCGTGGGGACACAGTACTGTTAGGGGATTTTAATATGCCCGATACAGATTGGAATGCACTTACAGCACAAACTAGCGGCAGTAGAAGGTTGTTAACCTCCATAAAGGGTGCACAGCTCAAACAATTGGTATTGGAGCCCACTAGGAACCAGGCGTTACTAGACCTGGTACTCACCAACGGAGACAGCGTATCAGAAGTTTCGGTAGGTGATACGCTGGCCTCCAGCGACCATAACATGGTTTGGTTCAACCTTAGGAAGGGTTTCTCCAGATCGACCACAACAACAAAGGTCCTAAATTTTCGTGGCACTGACTTCAAACGCATGGGAGACTTCGTCCATCGGGCACTGCAAGACCATGCCGAAACCAATAATGTAGAGGCTATGTGGGCAAACCTGAAATCTACCCTACATGAAGCAATAAATCGCTATATAAAAACAACAAGCAAACGACGGAGGAATAATAGACCCCAGTGGTTCACTACAGAAATCTCGGACCTCGTTAAGAAAAAGAAAAAAGCATTTGTTTCCTACAAACATTCAGGAAGAGGAGCAGCAAAAGAAGACTATCTGGCCAAGTCCAAAGCTGTCAAAACGGCAGTCAGAGAGGCCAAGCTTCAGATAGAAGAGAATCTAGCAAAGGACATTAAGAAAAGGGATAAATCCTTCTTCAGGTACATCAGTGATAGGAAAAGAAACACAAATGGGATAGTACGCCTTAGGAAAGCAGACGGGACTTATGCAGAATCAGATTCCGATAAAGCCGAACTACTAAACGAATACTTCTGCTCAGTCTTTACCTGCGAGGCGCCAGGGTCCGGTCCACAGTTGCAAGCAAGGCATAGCTCAGATGACCCGTTCTGGAATTTCGAGTTTACACCCAGCAGCGTCTACTGCGAGCTATCAAGACTCAAAGTGAACAAAGCCATGGGACCGGACAATCTACACCCCAGGGTGCTTAGAGAGCTGTGTGATGTCCTGGCAGAGCCATTGTCTGTGCTCTTCAATCTTTCCTTGAAGGCGGGAAAAGTCCCCTTGGACTGGAAAACAGCCAATGTAATCCCACTCCACAAAAAGGGCTGCAGGACAGAGGCTGAGAATTACAGACCAGTGAGTCTCACATCCATAGTGAGTAAACTCATGGAAACACTAATTAAGCATAAATTAGATACAATCCTAGACGAGAAGAATCTACGGGATCCCCGCCAACATGGATTTACCAGAGGCAGGTCCTGCCAATCCAATCTGATTAATTTCTTTGACTGGATAACAAGGAAACTGGATGTGGGTGAGTCCCTGGACGTCGTTTACTTGGACTTTAGTAAAGCTTTTGATAGCGTTCCACACCGCAGACTATTGAACAAGATGAAATCAATGGGACTGGGAGAGACGTTAACTACATGGGTCGGTGATTGGCTAAACAGTAGACTTCAGAGAGTGGTGGTAAATGGTGCCCCTTCAAAAACGTCGGAGGTGATCAGTGGAGTACCTCAGGGCTCGGTCTTGGGCCCGATCCTCTTCAACATATTTGTGAGAGATCTGACTCAGGGGCTTCAGGGTAAAATCACATTATTCGCCGATGACGCCAAACTATGCAACATAGTAAGCGAGAACACTTTACCAGACAGTATGACGCAGGACCTACTTCTATTGGAACATTGGTCCTCGACTTGGCAGCTAAACTTCAATGCTAGAAAATGTAAGGTCATGCACCTCGGCAGCAGGAATCCATGCAAAACTTACACACTAAATGGTGAAACCTTAGTTAGGACCAAGGCGGAACGTGATTTGGGGGTGATCATTAGCGAAGACATGAAGACTGCCAATCAAGTGGAGAAGGCTTCATCAAAGGCAAGACAAATGATGGGTTGCATCCGAAGAAGTTTTATCAGCCGGAAGCCTGAAGTTATAATGCCATTGTACAGATCCATGGTGAGGCCTCATCTGGAGTATTGTGTACAATTCTGGAGGCCACATTACCGAAAGGATGTGCTGAGAGTTGAGTCAGTTCAAAGAATGGCCACCAAAATGGTCTCGGGACTCAAAGACCTCCCGTATGAAGAAAGGCTGAATAAATTGCAGCTATATTCACTTGAAGAACGTAGAGAGAGAGGAGACATGATAGAGACGTTTAAATATATCACCGGCCGTATTGAGGTGGAAGATGATATCTTCTTTTTTAAAGGCCCCTCTGCTACAAGAGGCCATCCGCTGAAAATCAGGGGCGGGAAATTTCATGGCGACACCAGGAAGTTCTTCTTCACCGAAAGGGTGGTCGATCGTTGGAATGAACTTCCACCTCAGGTGATTCAGGCCAGCAGCGTGAAGGATTTTAAAAGGAAATGGGATACACATGTGGGATCTCTAGGGGGGTAAATTCAAGGGGGTAGGGTTGTTGAGGTGGGCAGACTTGATGGGCTGTGGCCCTTTTCTGCCGTCATCTTCTATGTTTCTATGTTTCTATGGTCACATGTGGTGGAGATGCCAAAAAGATTCACGAACCAAATAAGGATGGACTACTGGCTAATGCACACATATGAACATCATAGTGGCTTACTGTGGAGAAAGCAACTTCCTGATAATTTTTTTTTTTTGCAAAAGCTAAGAAAAAATTGTGATAAGCCTTGAAAACAGAAAGTCAGTATAGAACACAACGATATGCCAGGAAGTATAAAATCTCCAACAGATATTTTGCAAAGTAAGTGAAAATGGATTTGTTTAATATCCTTATAAAAACAAAGTTTTTTTCTTTTGTTTTTATAAAAAAAAAACAAAAAAAATGCTCCTCATATACTTAAAAAGAAAAGTTTAGTGAGGTTAGAGCACTACTAAAATTAGGACCTGAACCCATGAAGTATATTTCTAGAAGAAGGGAATTAGTTGAACTTTTAAACTAATGTATCATGTTATCAGAAACTTGAGAGTCAAGATATATATAATTTTACTCAAGTAAAACTAAGGAATGATGAAACGAGGCAAAATAGATGTGATCACGAGCAGTAGATAAGTGCCACATGAAAACATGTGCACCTAAGAAAGAGAAGGGGCAAAGTAAAAAACCCGTGTTACTGAACTGCACTCTCACTTTGTTATGGACGAAGGATCATGTGTAACCAAAACTTAGCTGTGTGCTACCAAAAATTGAAGAAATTACTCTATGAGCCAGTGCCTCTCATTTTATTAAGAAAGTCCAAAATATTAGAGGCTCCATATCCAAAGTAAGTGCTGCCAGCATAAATCCCAGCTCCCCATGTTCAGTGGACTCTGTTAATAAGTCTGAACTCATAAACCCTCCTCTTAATCAGTCTGAAATCATAAACTTTCCTCTTTCTAAATGTTCAAAATTTAACCTACCTACTCTTCAGGATCTACAGAGAACTTTGAATACACTAAACATAAAAGATTCCAAATCAGAGACTATTCCACCACTCTTCCTGAAACACTTTTTCATTTTTTGGTCCAGACATTTTAAATCTGATATGCACTAGTTTAACTACAGGAACATTTCTCTAGTCTTCATTATATGTGAACCAAGTCGAGCTCCACTGGGAGATGACCCGGTATATAAACCAAAGATTAGATTAGATTTCCAAAAGCATGGAAAGAAGAAATCATCCACCCAATAATTAAAGACTACAAAATTAGTGCACATGAAGTTTCAAATTATCAACTCATTTCAAATACCTCTTTTTGGCAACACTTACAGAGAAAATCGTCTTTTGCCAAATCTCAGATTTTGTTGAACAAACAAATGTACTACATTTAATTTAATTCTTATATACCGCTAACAAACGTGAGGTTTCTAAGCGGTTTACAAAAATGATGCATTAAAGATACAATAAATAAAAACTAAATAAATAAGATAGGTACTTGGAAATTCCCTAACTGTCCCAAAGGCTCAAAATCTAACTAAAGTACCTGAAGAAACAGTATGAAAAATAAAATAAAAAGACAGAAGTAGAGATAGAGATAGAAATGAAATATTCCAACAAGTAATGAATAAATAATTTAAAGATAGAATTAAAATAATAATTAAAGTAAACAAAATAGAGATAAAAATAAGCATAGAGAGAGACAGAAACACACTCCAAAAAAGCATCAAGATCTTTGACTTGTAATTATTATGATCATTTAACACCAGATCTTAAATGCCTTTCCGGAATACATCATATCCCTATCCCTCTCCATACCCACCTTCATCTCCACCCCAATTCACTTCAACCACCATTCCCATTCTATTCTTTAACTGCCGTCAACCCCAGTTCCGATGGCTATCATCTGGGTCCCGAGTTTCCTCCAAGAACAGGCGACATCTCTGGCAAGGTAATCTCCACCGCTGCCGCACATGATGCGAGATCCTTAGAGGTAGACCTTTCGGAATGGGGGAGGAGTGAAGATGGTGTCGGGTGCCCTGCTGAAACGGGCTCCCGAACCGACCGTTGGTCAGAGCGCCGGACTGCAGCTCTCCTCTGTCGGCTCTCCCCTGCTGGAATGGGGGAGGAGTGAAGATGTTGTGAGGAGTGTGTGGCACAGTGGTTGGATCTACAGCCTCAGCACCCTGGGGTTGTGGGTTCAAACCCCGCGCTGCTCCTTGTGACCCTGGGCAAGTCACTTAATCCTCCATAGCCCCAGGTACGTTAGATAGATTGTGAGCCCACCGGGACAGAGAGGGAAAAATGCTTGAGTACCTGATTGTAAAAAACCACTTAGGTAACCTTGATAGGCGGTATATAAAATCCTAATAAACTTGAAACTTGTGACATCAGAGAGGCTTCCGATGCAGCAGTGGATAGCGCAAGGAGCCGCCAACCCGCGGCTTTGAATGAACGAGCCGGCTGCTGCTCCAAAAGGAAGAGAATGATCGCCTCCAGATTGCGGGCCGCAAATAAAACCTGGAGAGCCACATGTGGCCCGCGGGCCGCGTGTTTGAGACCGCTGCTCTACACCCAGGTTAGATTCCCCAACTAGTTACTAGAGAGCAATAGGAAAGACCCATGTTTTTCATGTTTAAGCGCCCAGACAACAGGAAAATACCACCTTACAGGCTCTACACCCATGGTGGATTCCTGAAGTAGTATCTGGATTGATACCTTGATGGAAAACTGGAATCGGTACCTTGTAGCCTCAAAATGCTATGCTTAGATAGGCCCGGTACCAAGGGAGAAGATCTCTAGAAGCAGGTCAAAAAGACTGAGCTGGTGGGGTTTGAGGTTCAGTCGGACTATATTTCCCTCAGGGAATCAGGAATCAGCTCTAGCAGAACTGATGGCTTAAACAGCCAGAATACCGTAGGATCATCTCCCTACTCGAGGGCCACCACTATATCTGTGCATCCCGCTCCTGTCTGTGAGTCTGTTTCACCCTGCATGGAAAGCTTGTTCTGTGATAGCAGAGATATACAGAGAGATCTTTTGTCCTCCGAGTCTCTTTCAGAAAGGTCCACGAGATCCTGGCCTGCCTCTGCTATTGAGGCATGTATGCCCTGGAAGCCCAAGCCCCCTCACACGCCTCCTGGTTCGCTGCCAGAACTCCCTTGGGGATCCTGGCCATCCAAATAAGCTCTTCTAACAAATTCAGGAGAGAATGCAGTACTAGCTAGCGCCAAGTCTTCTCTAGGTGGACTCCACCTTGCCTCTCTTGGGCTCCATGGCTTCCATACTCCTACGCTTATGTAAGCCGCTGTTCCTGGGATCTACAAGAAATTTTCTCCTAGAAAACATGCCCTAGAGACCTGAGGAGTGGCTAAGACCGAGGCTCCTACCCCCTTTCACAAACTGCACAGCACATGGCACAAGGGTGCTCTTCCAGCATCAATCCAGCACAAATCTGGCATGAATTAGAGGTAAAAGAGCCTAAGGACTCCATCCCTGCAAGTCTTGAGGCAAAATAGGGTATTTTGAAGGTTCTGGAGAACTTTGGAAAAAAAAAAAGGAAAATCCAAGGGCCACCGCAACAGCATTTTAGCGCTAAAAAAGGGCTCAAAACTGCTTAACTGAAAACAAAAAAATTAAAAAAACAGGATTTTAAAGGAGGGGGACCCTAAAGGAAATAGCATAAACCTTGAAACTAGCACTTTCAGACAATCCTCCCAATTTTTCTTAAAGGCTGCATCAGCCGTACTCACTGTGTCATGAACTGTGAATGTGCTGCAGCCTGCCTCAGCTCTAAAAGTGGCTGGCTTTGGGCGAAGAAATTACTATCTCAATGGAACTGTTCCTCCACTAAAATCATTGGTCTGCCAGTCGGACTGATGTCTGATTGAACCTCAAGCCCCCACACACCCGTGGACGAGAGGGGGAGGGGATGCAAAATGCAGCCGGCACCCTGAAGAGCCATGCTGATCCTCCTGTGGATGCTTAACAGCCTGCGCACAAGCCACTGTGAACTAGTAGGCAAGCAAAGCTTCTAGGGGTTCAGACCTCCAAGCTCCATAAAAGTCTCTGCAGGTTGGCCAACAGGTACCACAAAAGGATTAGCCTGTCAGCTGCAGATCTCCAGTAAGCTTCTCCTCCTTGCAGGCAGAGCTTTTCCCCCCAACCTGAGGAGCTCTGAGCACCACAGCCTCAAAAAAACTGCAAAAAACACAAAATAAAATAAAGAACTATACAGAGTAGATCAGAAAGACTCCTTCCGGCACGTGTACAGAAGGAAACACTGAAGAAGGCAGCAGAGTCCTTTGGTGAATGAGGAGGAATTGAAAAGCTGAAGTAGATTCCTTCGCATGGCTCACGAGCATGGGGAGATTACCCTAGCATTCAGCCATGACACACCTATTGCATTGGAACAAGTTATATTCAAAGCAAAACAATACTCTTGCCCTGGTCCTGTCTGCCCACACACAAAATTACTCACATAGGAATTTTTCTGCACTGCGTTATTTGTTCCTAAATTTTCTCCTGAAACAACCAAGTTAGTATAACCATAAAACTCAGTTGTATACCTGTTAACAGGTATTCTTTAAGGACAAGATATCAGTTGTCATATATGAGTGACAGCAATCTGTATAGTGCAGGCTAGCTCAGCATCCAATCACAAGCTGCTTCCTACCATGGTCTATTAATCTCAGAAGTCATCTTAACTCATTTACTTTGACTTAGCTGATATTGTACAAATAGAAAAATTCAGGAAAAAAACTACCGTATTTTTCGCTCCATAAAACACACCCTAGATTTAGAGGAGGAAAACAAGAAAAAAAAACATTCTGAACAAAATTCTCCCTGCCAGGCTCTGCACCCAACCCCACACTCCTTGCCAAGCTCTGAACCCTGTCCCCCCTCCCTGCCAGGCTCTATACCCTGTCCCCCCTCTGGTGGTCTAGTGGTAGGCTGGGACAGGGTACAGGGCAGCAGCGACAGAGCACAGGGTAGGCAAGCCTAGTGGCTGGGGTAGGCAGGCAGGCAGGTAGACTTAGTGGCTGGCAGGCAGGTAGGGACAGAGCAGGCAGGCCTAGTGGCAGGCAGGCAGGGATAGGGAACAAGGCAGGCAGGCAGATTTGGTTTTGCGCCATGACATGCAGAGATCTCGAGCTCTGACATTCTGGAAGTCCATGAGCAATATGAGAACTACGACTACATACATGCAACAGGACAAAACCTGGTGTGAATTGCTCTGTTCGGCTGTCCTGGCAAACCTCGTCGTGTGCGGAATTCTGTATAAGCGAGCTGCCTCTGAGTCCTGAGAACTCTAGCCACATCCATTAAAGCTGGACAGTGACCTGAGCAGATCCAGGAGGCAGGTGATCCCTGCCTCATGCCCAGACCCAACAGCAGTTCTTCCACTCACCCCCGGGGCCAGCTCTTCGCTCACCTCTCCTCTTCCAAAACTGCTTATTGTGATCCGCAGCCATATCATGTTGAAGGTCGAGTGTCCGGGCGGGGGCCCAGCACACCTCCCCGGACCCCAGGGTCAGGAAGGCCACTGTCCCCGCCTCACTCAGAATACCCGCTCTCGCGCTCTGGGGCAGCCATCTTGGATCTGGGCATGCAGCACTCTGCCATTGGCAGACGGAAGAGGCGACAAAGGCGAAGCCAATCAGAGGTGCCGACGCTGCAAAGTGAGTCAGCGAGGGTAAGGCTGGAGGCCTGGCAGGTTGGCGATGAGGGAGGCGGCTTTTGTGATAGATGTTCATGTGATGGAAGCGCTTTCCTTTGGGAGCAGCAGCGTATTCTGGTTGGTGGCTGCGGTCTGAGTGAGCTCGTGAGGGTTGCAAAGTGTATCCCCTGCCAGTGCCGGACTGGGAGTACACAAAAAAGGAGGGGGTGATATTCGCTCCATAAGATGCACACTTATTTCCACCCTATTTTTAGGGGGAAAAAGTACGTCTTATGGAGCGAAAAATACGGTATGTGCCCATTATAAGTTGTCTAAGTTCTCTAACTTTACATTGAGTAAAATACCTTTAATAAAAACACTAATGAACCAAGCAGCCTGAAAGGAATAGCATCCATTTTGGCCATTATTCACCCTAAGAAGGTCACTGGGCTTAATGCCATCACATTTGCAGAAGAAATGAACCTTGATGTTATGAACACTTATCTTTTAAATGCCCATTTACTACTTATGCCCTGAGTATGCACCACTAAGAACATAAGAATTGCCGCTGCTGGGTCAGACAAGTAGTCCATTGTGTCCAGCAGTCTTGCAGCGGCCCTTAGGTCAAAGACCAGTGACCTATTTGAGTCTAGCCTTACCTACTTAAGTTCTGGTTCAGCAGGAATTTATCCAACCTTTTCTTGAATCCCTGGAGGGTGCTTTCCCCTATAACAGCCTCCGGAAGAGCGTTCCAGATTTCTACCACTCTCTGGGTGAAGAAAAACTTCCTTACGTTTATACAGAATCTATTCCCTTTTAACTTTAGAAAGTGCCCTCTCGTTCTCTCTACCTTGGAGAGGGTGAACAATCTCTCTTTCTCTACTAAGATACCTACTAAGTCTATTCCCTTCAATATCTTGAGTGTTTCGATCATGTCCCCTCTCAGTCTCCTCTTTTCAAGGGAGAAGAGAGGCCCAGGGTCTCTTTTCCCTGGAGAAGAGGAGACTTAGAGGGGATATGATAGAGACTTACAAGATCATGAAGGGCATAGAGAAAGTAGAGAGGGACAGATTCTTCAAACTTTCGAATAATAAAAGATCAAGAGGGCATTCAGAAAAGTTGAAAGGGGACAGATTCAAAACAAATGCTAGGAAGTTCTTCTTTACCCAACGTGTGGTGGACACCTGGAATGCGCTTCCAGAGAGCGTAATAGGGCAGAGTATGGTACTGGGGTTCAAGAAAGGATTGGACAATTTCCTGCTGGAAAAGGGGATAGAGGGGTATAGATAGAGGATTACTGCACAGGTCCTGGACCTGTTGGGCCACCGTGTGAGCGGACTGCTGGGCACAATGGACCTCAGGTCTGACCCAGCAGAGGCATTGCTTATGTTCTCTAGCCTCTCATTATACGGCAACTCCTCCAGTCCCTTAATCATTTTTTTGCTCTTCTCTGGACCCTTTCAAGTAGTACTATGTCCTTTTTCATGTACGGCGACCAGTGTTGGATGCAGTATTCCAGGTGGGGGCGCATCATGGCCCGGTACAGCGGCATGATAACTTTCTCTGATCTGTTTGTGATCCCCTTCTTAATCATTCCTAGCATTCTGTTCAACCTTTTCGCCGCTGCCGCACATTGCGCAAACAGCTTCATTGACTTGTCTACAAGTACTCCCAAGTCTCTTTCTTGGAGGCTCTCTCTGGGTATAGCACCTGACATCCTGTATTCGTGCATATGATTTTTGTTACCGACATGCATCACCTTGCACTTATCCACATTGAACCTCATTTGCCATTTCGCGGCCCATTCCTCAAGTGCGTTTATGTCTCATTGTAGGTCTTCGCAATCCTTTTGTGTCCTCACTATTCTGAATAGCTTTGTATCATCTGCAAATTTATTCACCTCACTCGTCGTACCAATTTACAGGTCGTTTATAAATATGTTGAAGAGCACGGGCCCGGGCACTGAACCCTGCGGCATTCCACTTGTGACGTTTTTCCAGTCCGAGTATTGTCCATTTACCCCCACTCTCTGTTTCCTCTCCGCCAACCAGTTTTTAATCCATGTGAGTATATCACCCTCGATTCCATGGCTTGCAATTTTTCGAAGTAGTCGTTCATGTGGGACCTTGTCGAATGCCTAAAATCTAGATATACAATGTCGACCGGGTCACCCTTGTCTATCTGCCTGTTTACTCCCTCGAAGAAGTGCAGTAAGTTGGTCAAGCAAGATCTTCCTTTGCTGAAGCCGTGCTGGCTGGTCCTCATCAGATTGTGTCCGTTAAGATGATCAATGATGCGGTCCTACTACTACTATTTATCATTTCTATAGCGCTGAAAGGCATATGCAGTGCTGTACATTTAATATTCAATAGATGGTTCCTTCTCAGAAGAGCTTACAATCTAATTTGGACAGACAGGGCACCAGACATACTTAACCTTTAGAATAGATGCATCTGAACCTCAGGTATTCACTGGGTGCAGTTCTCCTGCTTCTATTCATTTGAAAGCAAGGGTGGTGAACAAGGAATCAAGCTTAATGAAGCTTTATACAAAAGAGGATGACTACTCCCCTTCCCAGAATGGAACCCACAGAACTTTGTAGGGTTGAAGTCTGTGCAACATAATCTTGCTCTCTCTTTTTCCCATATTATTCAAATTAAAATACAAACTGAACCTTATCAGCTAGCCTTCCCAAGGCTCAAAAATTCCAACCACCTGATGCAGGCTCTATATGCTCTTTATATGAAGGAGATGATGTCACTTCCTGTGCAGGGATTCTGTTGATGTTAAATGCTAGCATTTTCTCACCCAGTGGCTCATCACAGCTCTAAAACATGCCCATTCCCTCTGCTTGCTCTAATATGCAAGGGCCAGGGCACACAAGTACACTGGGTCCCCTAGCCCCACTCCACCCATGCTCTACCCCATTCATTTATCTGTTTTCTTATTTACTTCTTTATTTCCACTTGTATTTCTTTTTTCTTTTTATTTTAAAATTCAAAACAAACAAAGAGTACCATACCAGTGCCAGTGTAGTTTTAATTCTATGGAAGCCCCAAACATCTCTGAACAAATCCCCCCTTCCTTCCCTTCCCACCTACTCGCCCAGGACTTTAACTCTGAACCCTTACCATACATATATAAAAGTGTTCAAATGCATTGTAAAGCAGTAATACTTTGCAAAACATAAGTCTATATTAATAACCAAATTTGCAACTCACCTCAAGTACCTCACTCTATGTCGTCCAACTGTAACCCATATGTATGTATAAACAACCAAATCTGTAACTCCTCTAGTATGTTCCACTCCATGTATGTTAATTTGCAACAAAACAACAAGGCAAACGGTTAAAACCCCTAGAGATCTTGAGCTGCTTTACTACAGGGAAGGGAGGTACACCAATCCAAGCCATACTTACCTATAATGTGGACTGCAAAACTCTTAGCCTATCAAGAGAGAGCTGAGCCAAGAAAGTTTGCGATCCCCGCTCAGGGAAAACTTGGCGCCAGCAAGCACACAAGCAGAAGCAGAGGTTTATTGCTCGGAAATGCATATATGGTATAGAAACAGGCATTTCGGGGAATAGGTTACATCTTACGGTAAACAGAGTGAACATATAGCGTGACGCAGGTCAACCAGCCAATAAATGAATGTAGTTAGGCAGTAATGCATAAGTAAATAACCAATAAGGATGTATCATGTGATGTAAACCAACGTGGTGTTGGCCACTAAGAAATGTATAAAAACCAGGCCTTTAGAAGGGAGAAAAGAACAGACATCAGAGGACCTCTAGGCCTAGAGATCACTTTCTGTTACGCTATATACTATATGATTTGTTCCTGTAAGCTGTTATTGATTGGCTAAATAAATATATACTTATTGAAACCAGTATATAGCGTTCGAGGTCTCATTACCGAGGTAGGCCCGGACAGCTGCCTACATCAGTTCCAATGCAGAGTAAATATTGGTGTTGTGATCACTGCACTAAAGAGTGAGCAAAAAGAAGAACAGAGCTCAGGGTAGAAACACGACGTCCCCGTCCACCACCCTGTCTGCAGCCAGCGTTTCCCAGACAGGAGGAGCACCTACCTGCCTGCGACTCCCGCCCTCCCCAGATCCTGTGACATGATCCCCGGGAAGAGGCTCGCTTACCTGCTGCTCATCTCGATCTCCAGGCTGTAACCAGCCAAAGGCACCATCGTGGGATTCACTTTATAATCTAGTCCTCCCCAGAGCAGCCTGCGAACTGCGTCGCCTCCTCCTTCTCCTGCCCCGCACGCAGCCTCCGCCATCACCCCCTTCTCGCTGTCACTGCTCAATTGTATTACTATTTATTATTTTTAATTAGTAGCACAGGGCGAGAGAGGGGAGACGCCAATGTCACATGTGGTTTAAGCAAATGTAATATTTAGAGATTACAACTTATTCAGAACACGGCTGCCAAATTGATTTTTGGCAAAAATAAATCTGACCATGTTGCACCATTGTTGAGGGCATTACATTAGCTTCTGATGTTTTGGAGAGTCCAGTTCAAGTGTGCTAATCTTGTTTTTAAGAGTTTATATGGTATTTGCAAAATGCAGCAGTTAGACTGATCTTTGGATTAAAGAAATTTGACCACGTGACACCTTACTACCGGCAGCTGCATTGGCTGCCGATGGAGGCACGCGTAAAGTTCAAATTCACCTGTTTTTGCTTTAAAGCATTATACGGACTTGCCCCTAAATACATTACTGACCTTTTCTCCTTCTCAGTCAACAGACACAAGAGAAGCTCACATTCCAACTTCGTTTCCCCCCCAGTGAGAGGTTGCAAACTGAAAAAACACCATGAACACCTTCTCTCACACCAAGCAGCATCATGGGGTAAAGACCTAGAACAATTACTTTCGCCCACTACTTATGAGGAATTTAGGAAATGTCTAAAAACACACCTGTTCCTAAAGCATCTAGACAACTGATCCACTCATCTCTCTCCCCCCAATAGCGATTAACTTGTCCTATTGATTACTTTTTCCTCAACAATGAATTTCCTGTCCTATTAATTCTCTTTCTTCTACCCCTCTTGAAGTCAATCAATTTGTACCTTTGCTTAATCTTTTGTAAACCGCATAGAACTTCACGATACTGCGGTATATAAGCTGTTATTATTATTATTATTATTTTTTCCCCATTGTTTTCTCTTGCTTTCAATTCACATCGTCTTCCGTCTATTAGGAATTTACATAAATTAAAATTTCCTTCTGAGGTGAGCAGTAGTGGCTCGTGGCCAGTAGGGGGTGATGTTTATGGGACGGTAATGGAATGGACGTCAGGACATGATAGTGCAGTATTTTGTGGAATTTTTACAAAAGTGCCTACTTTTCGTATGATTCTGGGTAACTCTAGTTAGATACAAGCATATGTGTTAGTTAAGGCCACACCCAATAGAAGCATATGAAAAATTGGTGAATAAAAATCTGAATATGGATGTAGCCAGGGCCAGAAAAACACACTACAGATTAATATTAAGGAAAAGCATAATAATATTCTTTTTATGTACTTTGCTATTAGGCTAGATCAGTGTTTTTCAACCTTTTTAACCTGTGGACCGGCAGAAATAAAATAATTATTTTGTGGACCGGCAAACTACTAAGACTGAAATTTTTAAAAAACATTTCCGCCCTGTCTCCGCAAGCTCGGTCCCCGCAAACCATCTGTCCCATCCGCACAAGCCTCAGTTATAATTTTATATTGAACATATTCCAGTACCTCCCCTCTTTTCCCCATCTTAATCCAGCAGATACCTTCCATCACCCTACTCCCTCCATTCCTTATTCAGCATCTTCTCCTTGTCTCCCTATTCCCCGTTCACCATGTCCAGCATATCCTCTCTGTCTCCCTACTCCCTCTACCCATGTCCAACATCTTACTTATGTCTTCATACTCCACCCTCCTGTTCAGCATTTCCATGTCTCTCTGCCCCCTGCAAGGTCCAGCATCTGTCTTTGTGTCCCTATTCTTCCAACTCCCGCCTAGTTCCAATAACTATCCTCCCCCAAGGGGATCCACCATCTCCCTTCTGTCACACCAACCCCCCCCCCCCCCCGGTCTACCATCCCCTTCCCACAACACGTGGGAATCCAGCATCTCTTAATCCCTCCCTTGGCTGCTGGCCCCAGAGTGACTCCAGTGTCACAATGGCTGGTCTCACCATAACTGACACTAAATTGGAAGCAGCCTGGTTCTTAACAGTTTACTTACAGTTTCCTTGCCCAGAACTCTGAACGAAGACAGAAGCTGCGGGACCTTTATTCTTGCCTGCATTGCTATAAGCTCTACCGGTCTCAATCCTGCCCCTCAAACACAGGAAGTCACTTCAGAGGGGGGGCGGGATCAGGATCGGCAGAGCCTATAGCGATGCAGGCAAGAGGAAAAGTCCCGCGGCTTCTGTGTTTCTTTTTGCTGTCCACAGCCAATCCTAAGCCCTGGAAGGGAAAGGGGAAGAGATGCCGATGGGAAATTTAACCGCGTCGAGCTCGCTGGCCCTCCACGAACCGGCAGGAATTTTATGCGGACCGGCACCAGTCTGCGCACCGGTGGTTGAAGAACAGTGGGCTAGATCATGAAGGAAATCAGGATGTACCTGACCTACTTCTTGAGGTGGTGACTCCATTTTGGGTTCTCTGTGTTTCTGTATCTTCTGCTTGGTTTTACTCCATTTTGTGTTCAGCCTTTTCCCTGTCTTTGTTCAGGGTTTTCCCACTTCTAGCCTCGTGGTTCTAACTGATACCAGATGTGCCCTCGGCTGGTTAGGCAAAATATATTAGATTTCATATTCTAAACTGAGATATAACATGCATTAAATATGAATGAAATACACAGTCTGAATGAATGGAGGGGCCCCTGAATATGTGGTGATATGAATGGATTTGTAAAAGAAGGGTTACTTAAAATGAAATGGTTTATAAAAAGAACACTAAGGAAAAAATCCTGAACACAGCATCTGGAAATGGTTAAGTTAGAGTCAGAGACTGCTGTACCAGTCTCCAGCATAGGAGGGGGGGACATTGGAAGCCCACGCTTAGGACTGTGTAGGTGTAACATGAAGCTGTCAGCTCAGCGAGAGGGGGAAACAGCCCCTCCTTCTCCTTTTTCTCTAAGGCTGACAGGGAGGGCTGAGAATATCTCAGCACTTAACAAATGCAGGTTCTCTTAATATACCTTTTTGAAAAGGACAAAAAGAATATTGGATATGTAATAAAATGTTAATGTATATTCAGAAATGAATGTAAACAAAACAAATATGATTTCTGAAACTTTTAAACATGTAAAGGAATTTTCTTTGTCTGAGTTTAAAGACCACCTCTGTTAGTTTGGATTGGCCCACGGCCAATGATGTCACACTGGACTGAAGGTATATATTGGGGAGCTTCGCAGTATCGGGTTGAGTTCGTTATCAGAAGGCCAGCATTTTGGCAACTATAACGACCTCCCGCTAACGCAACTGGTCTTTTGAGTTCCATGATGGAAAAATAAAAGCAATAAAATTATTTTGGTGAATCTTGCATTATGCGTCATTTCCATGTTTTTGTTATTTTGCACACCTTGAGTGGAAGCTAGCAGCTTAATTGGCAACTGCAGCTTTATAAGTGCGCTGTCATCCAATTAACCATGCTCAAAGGGATTCTAACTTTGGGTAAATTCTCACATTCTCTGGCATATACTATGGTGACAATCTGGAATGATCTTCCCTTGGTTATTAGAACTTCTTCATCTTTGATCCATTTTAGAAAAAGTTTGAAAATGTATCTGTTTAAGAAATTTCTAGCAGATAGTTGAAAGAAGATGCCTCTTAGGGAATTTCTCTAATTGATTGATGAATGTTAATATTTACTTCTTTAGTAATTTCATCACTTTATCACTATTGTATTATTAACTTAAAGTTTGTTAACCGGGTCGAGTCCCTTAAGGGAATGATCCGGTATATAAAACTAAGGATTAGATTAGAAGTGTGTCATTTTTTTTTCCAATCCAAAAAGCAACATAGTGTATGTAAAACCGGCACTTTCTACGTATCAAATTTCTCAACATGTATTTCCAGTACAAAGTCCTGCCCTTTGGCCTATCGTCAGAACTATGGGTATTCACAAAATGTCTAGCTGTAGTAGCGGCGCATTTGCGAAAACAGCGCCATACAGTGTTCCCTTATCTAGATTGGCTATTGATAGGACAAACCAGATGAGAGTTCTCCACAATCCAAACAGAAACAATGGTGTGCAGTTTATTCAATAATAATAAAAGTCTGTGCGATGGCTCGACATACATGTGTTTCGGCCAATATAGCCTGCCTCAGGAGCCTTATTCAGAATATTCAGTTACTTGAGTGATGTAGCCATGCAGTCTATAATCCAAGGGAACACAATGTCCTGGCAGATTCCCTCAGCAGGAAACATGATCCTCATGAGTGGACCCTAAATCCCGTCCTCCCCAGGTAGATCTCTTCGCTTCTCAGATCAATGCTCAATGCAGTCTGTTTTTGCTCCTTATGTCCAGTTCCACGAGCAATAGCAAGAGATGCGTTTTCCATTACATGGGGGCACAATCTTCTCTATGCTTTCCCACAGTTTCCTCTCATTTTCAGGGTTCTTCAGAAGTTATTGCAGACAAGGCGCAACTCATATTCATTGCACCTCGGTGGCCCAGATAGTGTATCCACTGCTCCTGGATGCTCCTCCAATTCCTTTAGGGGACCATCCTTCTCTTCTTTCTCAGCAGAACGCCCAACTACTGCATCCCAATCTCCGCTGTCTCATGGCTTGGAAATTTAAATTGAGAATTCACTCCTAACCATCCTTCCTCTCTCGCAATCAGTAAAGTCACTTCTGCTTGCAGCAAGACGACCTTCCACTAAAAAATCTTATCAGGGTAAATGGAAGCGTTTTTCCCTATAGGCACATGCTCTAAGTCAAGATCCTCTTCATTGCCCAAAGGATTATATCTTCGACACTTGTCAGACTCCAGCCTAAAGACAAACTCTGTAAGATTTCATTTCTCAGCCATCTCAGCATACCACACATTGGTACATGGTAAACCAACCAATTTCACAGCACACTCATTTTTTGCTTTATGAGAGCTCTTACCAATCTTAGACATCCACTGAGAGACCCTCCTACATCCTGGGACCTCAATGTAGTCTTGGAACAATTTATGAAGGACCCTTTTGAGCCACTGGGATCTGCATCTCTCACCTTTCTTTCCTGGACAACAGCCTTTCTTACAGCGATCACATCAGCAAGAGTTAGTAAGCTTCATGCTTTAGCCACATATTATCCTTATTTACAATTTTTTCAAATAAAGTGCAATTAAGGACTCATTCTAAATTTCTTCTCAAGGTGGTTTTCAGAATTCCATCTTAATCAAACCATCATTTTGATGTCGTTCTTTCCACCTCTTCACTCCTCTGCAGCAGAAGAGTACCTTCATATATTAGATTGCAGAAGAGCACTTCTTTTTTACCTTAAGGAGACTACTCATTTCTGCAAATCCAGCCAACTATTCATTTCCTACAATCCAGCTACCCGTGACCAACCAGCAACTAAAAGAGCTATATCATCATGGATTACACGCTACATCCCTTTTAGTTGCATAAGAGCTCATATATAGCCCCCTAGTGGGGAATGTGTGGTGCAGTGATTAGAGTCACAGCCTCAGCACCCTGAGGTTGTGGGTTCAAATCCCACACTGCTTCTTGTGACCCTGGGCAAGTCACTTAATTCCCCATTGCTCCAGGTACATTAGATAAGAGTGTGAACCTGCCAGGACAGATAGGGAAAAATGCTTGAGTACCTGAATGTATACCACTTATGTAAGCCCTTATTATTTAAAGCTCCATTGGTTGCCATCTAAGGCTAGAGTTTTGTTTAAATTTGGCTGCATCTGTTTTAAAATTTTATTTAGATTGACTCCAACCTACCTCTCTTCCCACTTTGAATTTTTTAATTCAAATAAGAATACACGAAAAACTTACTGGTTTACGTTTCCATCAGTAAAAATAAAGAGATTCTTAGGAAAAACTTTTCCATTTAAGGCTAGTGCAATGAATTCATGTTGGAATACGCTTACTCCCCAAGCTCAATCTTATTATTTATTTAGAAAAATTCTTAAAACTTATCTGTTTAATAAATATGTGACTTAATTGCCATTTTGTATTTTCTGAGAAATTTTGATATGCTTATATAAATAATTCACTGTTTGTGCAGTTCCTTCTTGCTGAAAACCGCCTTGAACTAATGGTTTGGCGGTATATAAAAATACATTATTATTATAAATACTAAAATAAATAAACAAATAGTTCAATTGGAGCACATAAAAAATAGCTACAGCTGCTTCAATATCTACAGAGCAGCAACCTTGTCTTCAGTGCATATGTTTACAAGCACTTTAGACCAAAGCTTAGCACAAGACATTCGTTTTGGACAAACAATCTTATGTAATTTATTTGCATGGTAATTTATATCCATCACCCATCTACTTTTTCAGCTTGGGACTCACCGACAAGTATGCCTGCATATGCCCTGCTTGACTCCAAAGAAAGCAAGTTGCTTACTTGTAAAAGGTGTTCTCTATAGAAACTTACCTGCCCACTGTCCCCTCATCTCGACTTGTTATATTGATAAGAGACAAAATGGACAGGATGAGGGGAGGGGCTCCAGGTGTAGGGCATCCTGCACATGCTCAGTATGCCAAAAGTGTACTATAGCTAGGTGAAAGCACCGACACACAGGCTCAGTCAGAGGACTTCACCAACAAGTGTGGCTGCATTCCCCTGCTGTCTACGGAGAACACCTATTACAGGTAAGCAACTTTGCTTTTTCCCCTTGTTAGTAAAAATATTTGACTGCTGCACAAATTCCCTAGATATTTTTCTACTGCTGTGCTACATGTATTGTTTTTTGTAAATTTTATTTTATTAATGCCACAAAGATACTCCCATTTTACAAAACCATGCAAGAGGTTTTGTTTTCTGTATTTTTTCCCTCCCTTAAATTGTGGGATGAGATAAAATGAATAGATGTGGCTGACTTTTTTCAAGCATATTCAATGTTAAAGTAATAAAAATAAAGTTAAAAAAGGGGGGCATAACACAGCATATCATACCATTTTGGTACTTTAAGATATAGTTCAGCAAGGAGGAGATTTTCCTGGCATATGGATATATAGGAGAGTAATTATTTTTACTATATAACAAAGTTTTAAATATTAGTAATCTTGTACTGGTACATCATAGACTAGTCATCACTATATCAAACTCTAAACCAAGAATACTTTTCAATATTATAATATTGCTTAGTGTTAAAGACTATCTACTCTCTATATAGGTGCCTATACTCACCCATTTTCAAGATTAAGATTTCCTGTCTCAATTACTGTACCCAAAAAATTAGTGTCTCCAGTGCTCTCTGTCTGTGCCTGACATTCATTTGTCTCCTCCAATACTGTGCTGCATAACACCACCTGCAAATGCATCATCAGATTTGAAGCTCTTAGAAACTAAAAAAGCCACCCCAAGTTTTTCATTTGCCTTTAAAAATTATAAAGCTTTAATTGTCAAAAGACTCAAAAATTTTATTACAGAATTTTTATTTTGATACACTATTTGTTAATTTTTCCCTTAAACAGTGCATACCACCTACTCAAAAACTCTCACAAGGATTACAGAAAACGTATCCCATAGACTTAAAAATAGAAAAAAATCTAAGATCATCTTTCATCTTGTTCTTTTTCTAATTTCAGTTTCCCATTTTCTAGGTGGGTTAGACAAAGGGATCTCGGTGATTAATGAAGGAAGATAAACAAGCTGCAAAAGCACTATAGCTTTAAAATAGGATCATTCCTGCATAATAATTACCACATGCTTAATGGAAGATTAGGTTTTCACCTTCGATAATCTTTCTGTTAGTACCTGGAGGATTCAGTACGCTAGATGTTCAATCCCTGAGTTGCAGAAATCCAAACACTTTTCTGAGCAGATGCTCCTCTCACCTCAGAGAGAGAGTTAAAGCCCTCTGTAGATCAGTCCCAAAGCCAAGCAACATACCTGAACAAATTCATGACAAGGAAGGAGGCACTGGGGAAGCTCCCCAGCAAAATAAACAATTTGTGAACTAGTGCGCTCTGCTAAACATGAAAACAAGCAATAAACAGGCACAAAAGCAACACAGAAAAACATTAAAGAACAATGTAGAACTAACTTGCTGTGTGCAATGAGCACCAACATGAAGCAGGCTTCAGTAATATGCAGACTCACAGAAAACTCCTCACAGGACCCATCTACTGGCTGAAAGATCCTCAAGCCTGTAAGGAGAATAACCGAAGTTAAAGAAAGCAGGTGATGCAGAACAACTGAGAGGGCGGGCCATAGTGAATCCTCTAGGGATTAACAGAAAGATTATCAAAGGTAAAAACCTAATCTTCCATTCTTCTGGAACTCTTCTGGATTCAGTACTCTTCTAGGGAGAGACAAAAGAGCCTGCCCACAACACAGAGGTCCCAAATGTGGCATCAGAGCGAGCCGCCACATCGACACAGAAAAAACTGGGTAAAGGTAAGAAGAGAGGACCAAGGAGCTTCCCCACAAATTTCATCTGGAGAAAATGCACCAGACTTCGCCTACAAATCAGCAACACTTCTAGTGGAGTGGGCCTGAAGGGAAACCGGCAGCAGCTTGCCACTGGTGACATAAACCGCAGAAATGGCCACACAAATACATCGGGAGATCGAAGACATAGATGTTGGCTGACTATGCTGAGGCAGAGCAGTCAGGACAACTCTCTTGAGATCCACCTTGCTAAGATCTGACCCTTTCGCTCCGAGCCTGTGGAATGAACCGCTAAACCCTTATCCAAGCACGCCTGAAGAAAAAAAGCCAGGACCGCCAAAATAGGAGCCCACTCAGATACTACCCGATCCTTAGCACACCGCTGTTGGGAAGCCTTCCAGGCTGAAGCAAAAGGAGCCATAGTTTGGGGTTTCTTGGACTTCAAGAGCATAGAGAAGACCCCCCTTTAAAGAACTGCGCCTCATCAAGGCTGAGCGCTTAAGAGCCATGCCAAAAGACCAAAGCACTGTGGGTCTCCATGAGCACTGAACGGACACGTATCAGAACTTTAGTAAGTGTCCTTAGGCATATGTTGTTTAAAGATGCAAAGGTAGGCCCTGTTTATCTTTCCCTTCTTTGAAGATGGTATAAGGACATCTATGTTTGTCTTTCTTTCTTTGACATGAATGTTTAAACAGAGTTGTAGTGAAGTGAATTCAATTGTTTTGTTAAGCCGTATTTACAGACAGCTTTAGTTAAGAAGCTCTGCTGGTCAAGGCTTTTTCTTACCTTTTGGACTTCAATCTCTAGCTAGGAAAAATGCTGATGTGTTTAAAGTTTCATGTGACCTGTATCCATATATGGTTTGCATTTACGTCACATGCTGACACATGCTGGCAAACCTGATTCGTATAAAAGATGTGAAACTCATAGTAAAAGACGGACATGTTTCGAAAGATGGTTTCTGGTCTTTAAGATGTGTCCCCAGGTACCTGACTTACAAATGACAGAGACAGAGAAAGTATGGGGCAGGAATTGGGACCTGAATCCTTTTCAGTTGGGGGCACGTCCGCGATGGGCAGATGATATCACCAATATTTTGTGAGTATTTCTGAATTTTTTCTGTTCTTTAATACTCACTGGGTAGTGGTGACCTGTACCCAACCCTTTATTTTAAGTTCAAGCTTTGGGTTCTATTATGGAGTTTTTTTGGGAAAAATCTCGGGGTACTTTCGGTAAGCGCCCCTCATATATATAAGCAGCTGCCATTCTTTCGGAAAGAATGAAATTATTTATAGAACCCCCCTGCCCACTCTGTCATTTGTAAGGTTAACACTTTTATAGAGTATAAGATTTTATTGTCTCTTATTACTGTACCTCGCTTATAAGGTAAGATAAGCGAATATTTTTGCATTGTTATATTGGGCTTTGTAATGAGTCATAAGGCACTTAGGTTACTCCTAGACAAATGAGACTTGTACGGCTGTGTGTATGTATGACATTTTTTCCTTCAGCTCCCATCTTTCTGTGTCACCAATGTTTAATACTGAGGTAGGACAGGCTGTTATGTGGAATGAATTGAATGCGCTGTTTGAATCAGTCTAAGATCTTTCCCTTGTAGTTTGTACACAAGCCCTAATTTTGTGCGTTTTTTTCTATGGCTGCTTTCTTTGTGTTCTGTGCTGGATCATAAAAAAAAAAAAAAAAAAAAGAAACAAGAAAAAGAAAAAATTCCGTTTTAAAGGTTTTCTTTCTTGTGCAGAGCAAAGCTAATCTGTTCTTTGCTTTCATTATCAGGGTCTGTGCATGAATGTTTTTGTCCCTTCCCCCAGACTTCTCTGTTTGGGCTTCCACTGACCCCCTATAGTGCTTCTTTGAAGTTACTCATTCTTGGTTTTATAAAGCAGTAAGGTGAGATTCCACTGCTCGTCTCTTGACTTTTCTCCGGCATTATCAAAACCACCATCTCTTTTTATAATACGCCCATCGCTCTTGTTGTCAAAGTTGATGGCATTCCCTGTTTCGTCCTAGATTTCGGGCTGTTAATGTTTTGGTAATTCTCATTGCCCTTATGTTTCTTCCACCATTCCACCGGCAGCCAATGATTTTTTTTCTGTCATTTTCCTAAAGAATGCTTTATTTTTAGTCCCTTTGGTGAGGCTGCCTTCACCTTTAAGCAACAGTATACCTAGTGTGGAATGTCCTTCGGGCTATTCTACAAAGTCATGCACTGCCCCTCATGGTCCTATTCTTATTTTGTACAACTTTTGTGTTCCATAATTCAGGAGACCTGTCAGGCTGATAGTTTGTACCTTTTATAATGATTGTCTGTGTGTGGTCACAAGGTGTCATGAAATAAACTGCACTGGTGTACATCTGAAGTGAAATACCTGGGTTTTGTCCTGTCTCATGGTCAGAGGAAAATCTGCACTTTCTGCATTGCTGCTGTTCTGCCCCGCCCAGCTAACAAGAAAGACATGCTTACTTTTCTTGCTATGATTGGTCACTGCCGCCAATGGATCTCTGCTTGTTCCTTCTATGACCAGATTCTGAGACAGACCCTGGTTTCTGAAATGACTGCTCTTATCAGATGGACTTATGAAATGTTGGACATTTAAGATGTGCTTTGGTTTCTAGCTCAAGTTTGGGTTTTCCTGCTTATGCCCACATGTTTTATCTCTTTGTTTGGGACTATTGTAACACCATGAAGGGAGAACATGGCGGTAAATTACGCTCTGTTGCCTTTTTTTATAGTCACTTCTGTTCAAGAAAGCCCTGGCTGCTTGTGCTATTGTGGTAGAGATGGTTACTTCTCTGATCCTAGGTCACCCCATTACCCTTCATACTTTTCACGATGTTCAAGCCCTTCTTTTAAATGGGCTTTTGGGTCTCACGGGTGAACAGGATTCTCTTCCTCTCTTTTTTCACAGCTTCCTCTGAATTTGTTGCCTGGCGTTTGGCAGGTGCCCAAAGCCGCCCTTTTGGACGGACTTTGGTGCAAAGAGGGGAAACCCTGGATACCAGCTGCTAGCTCTCCCTTATTCATTGCCCAATATCATGGTATTGGTTATCGTAGTGCTCGCTCGACATTTTAACTTCTTGCTAGTGATATTTTCATTCTTGACCTTTTGCTCCTTGATACAGAGATATATAGCTCGATAATTACAGCTGGCACGGTTGTGAATTGAAAATAAATTGGAAAATACAATTCCTTTCTATTGTTTTAGCTGAAATTAGGATGTTGCTAATTTAAAATGTTTTTTCCGGATTTATACATAGCCATCCCAGATCCATTTTGGCACAGATATTTCTAATGTTTTCCACGGGTCCTCTTTATCACTGCAGAGATAGAGACGCTCCAAAGAGACATTAGCTTTATGCCTTTTTCCAAATATGAGATGGTTATGATATACATTATTTGTTGTTTTGGTTTTTTTATATCAATGTGTTTATTTGCAGAGTTAAATTCAGCCCTGCACACTTGACAGATGGAGAAATAGCTCCACGTTTAAAAACTTTATGTTTTGTCTGTGTCATGTCTACTTGTTTTAGTTTAGTGGGTACCCCAGGATACATAATATTGGCCATTTCTAGAGCTCTTTTTCCACTTCTTACTAGCCTAACTGCGCAATGTTCTTTTACTTATAGCTTTTATATTCTGAATATAGTTTAGTTAGGGGTTATAAGAAAAAGTTTTACTTTATACAGCATTTATTTCGTGGTGTTCCCTACATATGATCCATTCAATATACATTTCTGAATACATTCAGTACATCAGTATGGTTTCTCTGAGGTGCATAATAGTTATATGAAGCACGAAAAAACATATCCTTTTGGATTGTTCAATTAAGAACCTTAAGCAAGTGAGTATTGTCGCTCTTTTGCCATAGCTATGTCAAGTAAATGAATTGGTATTGTTGCATGTTGCCGCATTCAGTACAGGCAACATGGCTTCTCTTGTTTTCTATCTCTTATTTGGATCACATTGGAGTACAGCTGCTGAATGATATTTGGAATGCTTTTCAAGCATTTCTTTTCAAGTATCTCTTTCTGTATGTACAGACATCTGGCTGTTCTCCCTTTGAGGTTCTCACGGGATGACCTTTCCCCGCCCCATGGGTAGATTTTCCCTTGATACAGGAGGAATACGTCCAAAAGCTAATTGAAATATTAGGGCTTGTTCAAAGAAACGTGTCTTGCACTTCTCCTTTCTCTCCACAGATTCCTACCCATTTTTTCCAGCCTGGTGATTGTCCAGCAGCTTTCCAAGGATCGGAAGCAGACGGATTTCCCCTTTGGCCTTCCCACTACTGTGATCGCTGTGACCAGGCCCGCTGCACTCACTGAGGAGTTTCCTGTTTGGATCCACGCAAGTCGCTTGAAGAGGGTTAACCTAAAACCCCAGAAGCAAGTCTTCCCTGCGCAGATTTCACCTCCTCCAGTAGAACAACATGATGATCTCATTGCAGCATTCTACCAACTTTATCATTCTCTTACTGGCACCGCTGCTGCTAGTTTTTCTCCCTGTATGGATCATGTCTAACTGGGTCTACAGGGATGATGTGTTCTGGGTCCACGACACTTTCTGCCCATACCCATCTGTAAATGACACTCCTACTGTAAACAGCACCCCCGACACCTCTTTGCGACTAAGACGTCAAGCTGGACTACTCCCTCGCAAAGGCTGTCCTTCAATTGGAATCCAGAAAAGACCGATAGTATGCTACCCTTTGGTATAATTCCAGCAGTGTGCAAGTTGCCACCTTCTCCTTTGAGTATTGTGACATTGTGGACTGTTCATCAATTGATATCCCAAGGCTGTGCCATTGGTCCTCAGAAATTCCTAAAACTAAAGACATATATATATATGTTACTGACTTACGTTGGGGGGATAAGTGTGCATTCTGGGGAGTGGTAGGGTGGAATATTAATACTGACTGGGCTTATAAACTAGAAAATACCCTGAAAAAGAGTGGACCAAAATGGTAAATCACTGCTTACTTGTATGACCCTTCATAAGGTTGGACACTGTTATAGGAAAAGTGTTCCTGTACAAATTATTAAGCTTTCTCTTACTATTGACAACCCTAGACCTACTGATGAAGGTATGTACATTATGAACATGTGGTTTAAGGGTGGGTCTAGCTATCATCAGTTTTCTTACGGGATCTATCTACCTCCACTCATCTTCTCCCGCCATTTTGTGGGGGCCCCAAAAAATACTAACCCACTGGCCCCTACATTCAATAAACTTACTGACATGATGGCTATTGCCAATCCCACTTTTGAAGATATTGTGGCTGTTGAGGTAGGGTTTTCAGAACGTAACCTTTGGTTAGAATGGATGAAATTCACTGCTGATCAACATAATAAGAGTAATTGTTACATATGTGCTCAAGCTAGACCCCATCTAGGAACCGTACCTCTGGACCTCCCTCCTGGTATCCAACCATGCCTTTCTGGGTTATTTACCAATATCTCCTCTAATTTTACTTATCCCCTTTGTGCACTGTAGTGTTCTAAATACCCTTTGTTGCCAGGACAACAAAAGCTTGATATTGCCGTTACCATCTATAAGGGCAATTACACATGTCATGTTTCTAATCTGACACAGAGTAGTTTTGTAGGTAATTTACCCCCAGGTTATTGTTCTGTCTTGGCTCATAGGTATGCCCCATTGTTGCTGCATCAGATTTGATATTTACTGGCTTTATGGAGACTTTTGGCTCCCTGTTAAGCTACCCAGCCAGTGGATAGGCCAGTGCACTTTAGTTAAGGTTACCATGCTCCTGCATATTCTTTCTGAAAGGCATCCTTCCTATTCACATGGTTTTTCTTTTTATTTGTCTTGATATAAATCTGATCACATGTATACATAGATGCTATAGGGGTCCCAAGTGGGGTCCCAGATGAATTTAAGGCCCGAGCTCAGGTTAAGGCTGGGTTTGAGTTCCTTATTCCCTTTATTACTATTAATAAGAATGTTGATCGGATTAGTTAAAATTATTATAATCAGCAACGCTTTGTGAACTATTCTAGGAACGCCTTGCAAAGTATTACTGATCAATTAGGCTCCACTTCTCAGATGGTTCTCAAAATCATATGGCCCTAGATATGATTTTAGCTGAGAATTCTGTTAAATTCTCCTCAGTATTTTATGCTGTTGTACTTTTCTTTCTGACAATATAGGTCCTCCTATGGACATTCAGAAATTAGCAGACCTCTTTGCTGAGTTCAAATGTAACTCTGATTTATCTAATTCTTGGGATCAGCACTTTAGTTGAATGCATAATCTCTTATTATTTGCACTCTTGTCTTGACTGCTCATGTACTGTGTTATTCGTATTACAGCTCCTAAAAGACCCCTCCTTGAGAGACATACCTAGGGTATCACTCCCTTCCAGCTCATGCTGTGTATTTGTGACGTCATTTACATGACGTAAGAGGGGAATTGAACGGACACGTATCAGAACTTTAGTAAGTGTCCTTAGGCATATGTTGTTTAAAGATGCAAAGGTAGGCCCTGTTTATCTTTCCCTTCTTTGAAGATGGTATAAGGACATCTATGTTTGTCTTTCTTTCTTTGACATGAATGTTTAAACAGAGTTGTAGTGAAGTGAATTCAATTGTTTTGTTAAGCCGTATTTACAGACAGCTTTAGTTAAGAAGCTCTGCTGGTCAAGGCTTTTTCTTACCTTTTGGACTTCAATCTCTAGCTAGGAAAAATGCTGATGTGTTTAAAGTTTCATGTGACCTGTATCCATATATGGTTTGCATTTACGTCACATGCTGACACATGCTGGCAAACCTGATTCGTATAAAAGATGTGAAACTCATAGTAAAAGACGGACATGTTTCGAAAGATGGTTTCTGGTCTTTAAGATGTGTCCCCAGGTACCTGACTTACAAATGACAGAGACAGAGAAAGTATGGGGCAGGAATTGGGACCTGAATCCTTTTCAAGCACCAAACCCTGACTGAGAAGGTTGCTAGGAAGAGGGAGGGTGAATTTCCTGTCCCATTGAAGACTGATGAGATCCACACACCACGGACAAAAAGGCCAATCTGGAGCAACTCAAATCACAAAACTATCCAGCAGGTGACCTGACCAACCAGAGGCCACAGAGGAAACACAGAACGTAGCTTGTGAGCTGGCAAGGGCTGAACCAAGGTGTCCATCCCCTTTGAGTGCTCTATGGATGCAATCAAGGCCATCTGGGGCCATCCCCAGCATTGAACGATCAAATGGCAATGTTTTCTGAGATAGGGACCATTCTCTCGGGTCCAGAACTTGTCAACTGAAGAAGTCTGTCTACTCCAGTCACATGCGCCGCCGAGAGAGACAGAAGACATAACTCTGCCCAGTAAAACAGCATGCAAGCCTTCTGCCCAAAGGAGCACTTCTTGTGCCCCCTTGACGAATTATATAGGCCACTACCGTGGCGTTGCTTTTCCTTCTAGAGTGGGCTGGAAGCAAGTAACGCCAGGTGAATTGCATGAAGCTCCAAATGATGGATTAACCAACACCACTGACAAAGAGACCACTGCCCCTGAATGGAGTAATCACCCCAAGCCGACAGGCTGACATCTGAAGAAGCTTGCCCTGATGGAGAGCTTCTCCCTGAAGCAACCAGCGCAGACTTCTTTGCGCTGGTTTTTTCCAGGGGAGCAGCAACTGAAAGGTGACGTTGCGAACACCATCGAAAGAGGAGGGACTCCTGTAGAGGGCTCATATGCAGACTGGCTCAGAGGATTGCCTTCAAGGTGGTGGTCATGAACCCCAACAACTGCAGATAATGTCAGGGCATGGGAGCTGGAAGGTTCAGGAGATCTCTGATCTGTTGCTGAAGTTTCAGACTGCATGGCTCGGGAAGAAACACACTACCCTGCTGGGTGTCAAAGAGATACTCAGAAACTCCGAGATGGTGTCAAGTGGCTCTTTTTGAAGCTGACAATCCAACCAGCTCTGTAGCAGAGAGACCACTGTCTCCACCGTATAGATGCACTCATGTCAAGATGGAGCCCAGACCAACCAGTCGTCAAAGAAAGGATGGACCTGGACACCCTGCCTGGGGGAAAAAAAATGCTACAAGTACCATCACCTTGGTGAAAGTGCAGGGAGCTGAGGCAAGCCCAAATGAAGAAATGAAGAAATCTGCAATGCTCTGGAAATATTGGAATATGGAGGAAAGCCTCCACAAGATCCAAGGACGCTAGAATTCTCCAAGAGAGACAGCAGCAACAACTATGCTCATGGCTTCCATTTGGAAATAAGGAATGCGCAGGAAAAGCATGACCAACATGAGATCCAGAACAGGCCTCCAGTTCTCCGATCATACTTTGGCATGATGAGGTATAAAGAGTATCTGCTAAAGCCCGATCCGTGTTCTGGAATGGATACTAGAGCTCAGATATCCTAGAGACGCTGCAAAGCAGTGCAAACTTTTGACTCCTTTTCCGGCCAACCAGCCGGCAAGTCCAGAAACAAATCCGGAGGCAGGCAAAAGAAATCTATCTTGTGCCCCTCTCAAACGATGTCCAGAACCTTTTTATCTGAAGAAATGCAAGTCCACTCCTAGTAAAACTGAGCTAGAGGCCCTCTGTAGGGCTGGTTGGGAGCATTAGCTGCCCGGGATCCGATTGTCAGAGGAAGGCTGGAATTGGAAGTGTTAACATGAGGACTGTATACCTGGGAATATCTCTGGGAGGAAGACCCGAAGATTTCTGATAAAAACGGTAGGAAGGACGAAAATTACTATCGTCCCCTCCCAAAGTCCGGCAAGACTTGCTCACAGGGAGAGACTTAGGGCAGATGTCAGCAACACCTGCCATGAGGTCATCCAGACCTGTCCCAAAAAGAAACTGACTCTTGAAAGGAAGTCTGCTTAAAGTGGCCTTGGAGGCAGCATCCCCAGCCCAAGGACAGAGCCAAAGAGGCCGGCACACAGACACCGCATAAGCAGCAAGAACTTGAATGAGATCAGAAAGGGTGTCCATCACATAATCCACACTGTCCAGCAATAGCTGGGAACAGAAATCCACTTCTGCAGAGGGCACCCTGCGCAATATCATGTGACAGGCAAGCACCATAAAAGAGGCTGCCTACATCTTGATGCCCAAATAAGCCACTTCAAAAAAGACTTTTTATTTTTATTTTTTTAGAAATATAATATCCACTGTGAGATTCTAGGAGTCCTTAAACACCATGGGGCTCATAATCGAAACAGAAATACATTTAAAATCCCGCCCAATTTGGCACTTGGACGATCAAAAAGACAGGGCATCCAAGTGCTGATAATCGAAACGGGTTTTTAGACGTCACCAGAGACTTTTTAGGCCTCTGAATCCCGCTGTGCACCCAGAGCAGAAAGGGGTGTTTTTGGAGAAGTGGTTAGGATGGGATGTGGGTCAACCTAAATTTAGTCGTACTACAGGGATAATCGAAGGTTTGACGAGACTGCTTAGATGGAACTTATACATTGTGCGATCTAAAAACAGGTATAAGTGTCCAAAAGGTATCCACTGCAGGGACAAAGCAAAGACCCACACACACTCCCCATGTGTTCACTGACCCCCTCACACCACCATAAAATCAGAATAAAAATGTACATGCCTGCCTTCGGAACATCAGCACTTGGCATAGGAAAGCCTAGTAGAACTGCACAGAGGTGGCTTAAGTAGTCTGGAGGGTGGGCTAGTAACCATAGAGAGGAGGACCCAGGTCCATAAACCACTCTAACTACTCTATTTATGGTGAAAAATGTGAGGCCACCAAAAAACAAAAACCCAAACTCTACTCTCCTGCCATATAGGTGGCACCTTCAGCTATAAGGGCTATTGGGGTTGTAAAAAGATGGGTATAGTGGGTTTGGGGGGGCTCACCATGACCTATAAGGAAGTTCTGGTGAAATGTTTTTGTGGCACCCTTTTTGTGAAGTTCACAGCAGTGCCCAGTGCCCAACTGCTATCTTGCCATGCCTGGGTGGCCAGTCCATTACTTTGCTGGCCCCTTCCTAGATCCAAAAGGTCTTGTTCTGAACGTTTCAGACGAACAAATATTTGGTCGAGAATGTGGTATAAAGATAGACGTACTGGCAGTCTGGACAATCAAACGCCTGGACATACAGAGAGACGATTTTTTTTTTTAACTCTTTTGGACGTACTTTTCGAAAATGGATCTTTTGCAACTGCTGACTTTGGGTGATTAGTGCCCTATGACCAAATTGGACTTAGACGTTTCTTTCAATTATGGCCCTCGCTACCTCCATCACTAGGGAGGTCCTTACACCAGGCATCCTGCACCATGTTGGAATCCACCTGAGGTGGTTCAAAACTGCTGAAAAGCAGGAGCCAGCAGATAAAGCTTAAACAGCTTGAGAGAGCCTGAAAGAGCAGTCTGGGTATCTATTGCTCTGTAACCAAAGAAGCTGTGGATGGGATAGAGAAAAAAAAAACAGCACATTAGAACGGTCCATGACCAAACACTAACATGGAAAGAGGAGATTCCAATTTTCTTGCTCTTTCAGAACCCCAGCAATAAAATAGTAGACAAAACCATGCTTAAAAGAAGAGGGACCAAGATGATAAAGGGGATGGAACGCCTATCATATGAGGAAAGACTAAAAAGGTTAGGGCTCTTCAGCTTGGAAAAGAGACGGCTGAGGGGAAATATGATTGAAGTCTACAAAATCCTGAGTGGAGTAGAACGGGTACAAGTGGATCGATTTTTCACTCTGTCAAAAATTACAAAGAATAAGTGACACTCAAAGTTACAGAAAAATATTTTTTAAACCAATAGGAGGAATAATTTTTTCACTCAGAGAATAGTTAAGCTCTGGAACACATTGCCAGAGATTATGGTAAGAGAGGATAGTATAGCTGGTTTAAGAAAGGTTTGGACAATTTTCTGGAGAAAAAGTCCATAGTCTGTTATTGAGAAAGACATGGGGGAAGCCACTGCTTGCCCTGGATCAGTAGCATGGAATGTTGCTACTCCTTTGGTTTGGGCCAGATAATAGGGACCTGGATTGGCCACCATGAGACTGGGCTACTGGGCTTGATGGACCATTGGTCTGACCCAGTAAGGCTATTAAACTAAACTAAAATTATACCGGATCTTCAACCAAAGGAAGCTTGACACAGTTAACAATAAATTAAAAAAATAAAGTAAACTGAAATACAAGAGAGTTAGTTTTCAAAATGTTTAGCGAATAAAAAAGTTTTTAGAAGTTTACGGAAGATTTAGAAGGAACTGGGATACTTCAAAATTAGGAGAAGTTCATTCCATAATTGGGGAAATTTGAACACCAGAGAGCTGCTAAAATTCTTAACTCCTTGGATTCCTTTCCTAGAAGGAAGAGAAAGTTTAAATCAATGAGTGCCTCTCGCATATGAAAATCTACAAAAATTCCATAGCAGTGGAACAAGAGGAGCAAAAATACCATGTAAAATCTTAAAAACAACACATAAACACTTAAACTGAACACATAAACACTAAAATAAACCGGGAGTCACATGGTCGAATTTGCTCTTTCCATAGATCAACTTCACGGTGGTATTCTGAATCAATTGTAGACTTTGAAGGCAGTTCTTAGTGATGCCAAGATAAATGGCATTACAATAATCTAACTGGGATAATATAATAGATTAGACCAAAACAGAAAAATGACGTTGATGGAAAAGAGATCTGATCTTCCTCAACATTTGTAAGCTGAAAAAACATTTCATAACCAGAGAGTTTATTTGATCCTAAAAAGTAAGAGAAGAATCAAAAAGTATTCCCAAAAGGGTTGCTGATGGAGGGGTCCTCCCTCATATCCGGACTCTCAGGGTGACTTTGCTGTATTAGTCCCAGCAAGGGTATCAGCCGGATCCAAAATAAAAGCCGTGTCAGGGGACAAAAGTGGCATAATATCGATATGGCATAATGCAATCAAGCTCTGCCATAGCCAGATGAGAGGTCTCCTGAAAAAGGACCTCTGCCACTGGCAGAAGGTAAATTGATGAACCTGATCAAATTTTTTGATTAGGTAACCAGAGAATTGGATCAAGGACATATACTAGATGTAATTTACTTAGATTTCAGTAAAACCTTTGACATGGTTCCTCATAGGAGGCTCTTGAACAAACTTGATGTGCGGAAGTTAGGACCCAAAGTGGTGAACTGGATTAGAAACTGGTTAACGGATAGATGCCAGAGGGTGGTGGTTGGAATTCACTCGGAGGAAGGAAAGGTGAGTAGTGGAGTCCCTCAGGGTTCAGTGCTGGGGTCAATCCTGTTCAATATATTTGTGAGTGACATTGCTGAAGGGTTAGAAGAAAAGGTTTGCTTTTTTGCAGATGATACCAAAGTTTGCGTTTTTGCAGATGATACCAAGATTTGTAACAGAGTAGACACCAAGGAGGGAGTGAAAAACATGAAAAAGGATTTGTAAAAGTTAGAGGAATGGTCTAATATCTGGCAACTAAAATTCAATGTAAAGAAATGCAGAGTAATGCATTTGGAGGTTAGTAATTTGAAGGACCTTAAATGCTGGGAGGTGAGAGGCTGATATGCACAGATGGGGAGAGGGACTTTGGGATGATAGTGTCCGAAGATCTAAAGGCAAAGAAACAGTGTGACAAGGCGGTGGCTGTTGCCAGAAGGATGCTGGGCTGTATAGAGAGAGGCATAACCAGTAGAAGAATGAAGGTGTTGATGCCCCTCTACAGGTCTATGATGAGACCCCACTTGGATTTGTATTCAGTTTTGGAAACCGTATCTGGCAAAGGACTTATGAAGACTTGAAGCGGTCCAGAGGAGGGCAACAAAAATGGTAGGAAGTTTGCGCTAGAAGATGTATGAGGAGAGCCTAGAAGCCCTGAATATGTATACCCTAGAGGAAAGGAGGAACAGGGAAGAAAAATGGTAAAAGCAGAGGACATAATTTGAGGTTGAGGGGTGGTAGACTCAAGAGTAATATAAGGACATTCTTCTTTACTGAGAGGGTGGTTGATGCCTGGAATGCGTTCCTGAGGGAGGTGGTGGAGAGGAAAATAGTGATAGAGTTCAAAAAAGCATGGGATGAACACAGAGGATCTCAAATCAGAAAACAATGGTATATATTGAAGAACTAAGACCATTACTGGGCAGACTTGCATGGTCTATTTCAATATATAGCCAATTGGTTGAGGATGGGCTGGGGTGGGCTTTTATGGCTGGGACGGTTTAAATAGACAAGAGTGAGCTTTAACAGACACTTCAGTAGATGGAACCTAAGCATAGTACCGGGTAGAGCTTTGGGTTCTGGCCCAAAAATAGCTAAGAAAAAGGAAAATTTAAATTAAATAGGTAATTTAAAGAGAGGGTAAGGTTGGGTAGACTGGATGGACCGTGCGGGTCTTTATCTGCCGTCATTTACTATGTTACTATGTAACTGGTTTAGAAGAAACTGACGTGCCTGCCAGCCGCATCCAAAGAATACACTTTCTAGAGGAACCTAAAAAAAAGTCCAGTGAAAATTTACTCCTTGTCCACTGCAAGGCCCTGCTGAGGTGCTCGCACCATGGTCAAGAGTCCCCAGATTCGTAACGCAGGCATTTGGCACCAAACTCAAGAATGGCCTCTGGGTGAGATACTTTTCTGAAACTATGGACCCATACCAGCTCCCTGGCCCTGGAGGACCTGTAGGAGGCAAAGCCCAAAGCTCCTGCCCCCTCCCCTAGCAAACTGTGACACGTAGTATACAGTCGTTGATCCAGCACCAATCCGGCGCAATCAATGCATACATTCAACAGATTAGGGGCAGGGGAGTCCATCCCAAATGATTTTTAATCAATCGAGGGGTTTTGAGGAAGAAATAAAAGATCGATTCAAATCCAAGATTGCCACCGCCAGCGAATTTGTGCCAAAAATGGCAAAAATAAGCAAAATCCAAAAATAAAAAAAATTGTGATTCGGGGTTTGAGGAGGTGGGAGACCTGAACCCTCAGAAACTCTCAAAAATGAGTTTTAGAGAGTTTCACAGTCCACCCCCAAAGTTCTCATAGGAAGCTCTTGTTTCTGTTGCACGACCCAGGGCCTCGTCTCTTGGTGTGAGAGCAGCGCCTTGGTGCCCCCTAACCCTGTTTCCTCTTCCGCCCTTGGCTGCAGATCATCTAACTGCCACCCCCAAGCCAATCATCTAACTGCCTTGTTTACAGGAATCCCCCTTAAAGAAATTAAACGCTTGCAACTTATCCAAAATGCCTCGATCAAACTCATAATGAAAGCAAAAAAAATTTGACCATGTTTCACCACTACTCAAAAAATCTCACTGGCTCCCAGTGGCACATCGAATAATCTACAAGATAAGTTTATTAAGCCTTAAATCAATACTCTATAAAACCCCTTCCTTTATTGATAGTCTTAATACCCTATGCTCCCACCCAATCACTTAGATCTAATGATCCACATTTTCTGGTGGTTCCTTCTCTCAAATCCATCAATACATGCAGATAATACATTTTTTCAGTTGTGGCTCCGCAACTGTGGAACTCCCTCCCAATACACAAAAGGGAAGAACGTCTAATCGACAGATTTAAAAGTAAGTTAAAATGCTTTCGACTGCTAGTTCTATATAGTTAGGACATACTTTTTAATTCCAGCTTCTGATCTTTTTTTTTTTTAACCCTCCCTTTTGTTATTTCCCTTACTCATCTTATTTACTTTCATACATTTCAACCCACACTTTCCTCTCGATCCTGTCTACACTATGTGATTTGTCTATGTTACTTGTTCTGTCTCCCCAAATATTGTGATGTACTAGTTTTTTTTAATTTGTTCATCGCTTTGTAATAAGATTAAGTGATTCATCAAATTTTAAATAAAACTTGGAAATAATGGAGGTTTACTCAGACTCATCAGAAGTGCCTGCCTGTCAGCTTTTTTCACTGCAGCTGAATGGAGGGAAAGGATTTTCTGCCTCAAAATAGCTCTAAAATGACCAGCCTTGAAGATGTTCGGACTGCCAGCTGGACGGACACCAACTGTAATCTCCGCTCCCACAGATCCTCTCCACGTGACCGGTGGCGGGAAATGCAGCCTGTGCTCTGAAACCCGGAGGATGTTTTTCTCAGAACGCAAACAGTCTGCACTTAAACCCCAACAAGGTCAAGGGCAAGTGAGCTTCCAGGGAAATGGACCCTGAGTCCAGGAAGGGTGGTACACAGAAGGCTGGCTACAAAGATCTACCAAAGTTTTTCCATGGAACTGCATCCTTTCATCCGACAGAGGACCACCGCAAAGGAGTCTCAAGGTACTCAAGCCACCGAAAAGATGAACTTTAAGTTTAAAAATAAGAAAAAGATGCAGAGCAAATCCAAAAGACTTCTGCACGGATAGTTTGCAGAAACTGAAAACTGCAGGAGGCTCTAACTCTCTCTCTAAGGTGGGAGGAGCATGTACTCAGAAAAGTGTTTGGATTTCTACAACTCCCGGCATGCAGGAAGGGATTGAACACCTAGCATGTTGAATCCAGAAGGGATATAACAGAACGATTGTTTGAGAAATTTAATAAATTAATCTGGGCTAAAGTTGTCAGGGATGAGTAGATGAATCCCTTAGCAAAGTTAAATATTAACACATACACTTCTCCCTCTGAATCCATGGGTTTAGTATCCGCGGATTCGGTTATTCACAATTTTTCCTGGACCTCCCCCCTTGTTTTTTAAAACAGAAACGCTGCATCCCGGACCTTCCCCAGACCTTACCTGGTGGTCTAGCGGTGACGCAGGGCAGGAGCGATCTTCCTACGCTCCTGCCCTGTGCAGAGCCATCATCAAAAATGGCTGCTGTGAATTCCCGTTGTAGTCTCGTTAGACCATGGGAACCATTTTTGATGACGGCTCTGCATGGGGCAGGAGATTAGGAAGACCACTCCCGCGTCACCACTAGACCACCAGGTAAGGGTCTGGGACACAGGAGGGAGGCGGGGGTGGGTCAGAGTCGGCCCTAAAAGTTATCCATGATTTTCGCCGGCCAGCTCTGCCCCTAACCCCCATGAATATGGAGGGAGGAGTGTATACAGAGTTAGTGTAACTATCAAGAGTACTAGATGGTCACCTTAGGGGCAGCAGTTTCTAGTATGGGGATCAACAAAAAGCAGCTGCATTCAAAACAAAAACAGGCCCCCACAACCACACAAACATACCGTAAGCACCTACTTTTACCTGTATAACAGAGTCAGCAATTTTCAAAGATACTATTTACCCATGTCATTGATGTTTGAAAATTGCCCGTGCTAAGTATATTTATGTACATATAAATGCAGAACAAGGTTTGTATAATTTCACATCATGTTTTTAAATATTATTTTTACATAATTGCTCTGGCAGTAGCGGTGTTCAGGCTGTCATGATTAATAACTGTTGAGTTTCATTATCTCAGGGAGGGGGGGCACAAGACTAAAGCCTTTCCTAGAATGTCTAGTACCCATGTACCAGCCCAACTTACACAGAAAGCTATGTACATATGTCAATGCTCATTGTATGAAAAAGTCTCAAACTAGTGCAGTCAAGTAGGCATGATACATAGAGAACCTTGAGTAAGATTATAATTGTACCCGACTATAACCAATTCAGGAAGAAGCATGACAAAGAGCAGTGCTACATCTAAAAAGTAACATTAAAGGTAACAATACTGCAGGGCATATAGGATAAGGAGGTGGCACTATAGGATTATAGGAAGAAGCAAATAAAACATCCATTTATATTGGTGTGATATTCCTTTGCAGACAGAAAGAATAATTTTAACTGAAGGCAATCGCAAAGTTGTTATTTGCTAGGCGATTTCAAATCTGAATGGGATATCCCATGTAGTGTCATCTAAAAGCAAGAGATCTTGGATTTTCTGCAGGAAGAACTGTTTCATCAATAAGAAACAAGAGCAACATAGAAGGGAGTGATACAGGACTGGTGATTACAAGTGGGAAGAGTGTGTCTGATATAGTGAGTGATGGGAATATTATGTTTCTTTGTTTTTGGTGTTCGCCTTTTACAGCAGACCTGTTGGATTTTTCTTTGTTTTGCTTTCCTTTAGTCATACCAGCGGATGGAAACAAACAAAAAAAAGTCTTAAGAGCTTCACTCTTGGAATGTTCAATATTTCAAATAGCCAAGCAAGAGTGTTCATAAGATGTATAGCTGAAAAAAATAAAGCCAACATGCCAGAGGCTATAATGTTGGGGGTGGTGAGAATGCCCTCTCCCTCGCTGTGCCGAGCGCCACATGTGCCTCCACAGTACATGATTCACAACTTGTTCTGCCATGGTTTCTTGTTTATTACTCTGTCAGCCTATGTTGCCCACGCATCAGGTGCGCTATGTAGTTAGGGTTTTATTCCAGAGGAGTGGCTATACTGCTCCAAAAAGATTGGCCCTCTCAGTCCATAAGGTCATAAAGGACCCTAATGGCCACTTCATTATTCTAGTAGGGGTTCTTCAGGGCAGGAGGGTGGCCCTATGTAACATCTATGCTCCCAATGTTTATCCCTATCGCTTCTTCTCGGATATCGTGATACACCTAGCCATACTTCCCGATTACATGCCCATTGTGGCATGGGATTTTAACATCCCTAGTACCTCGCGCGTGGACTGTAAACCGCCCCACCCTCTAAGAAAGGATGCGAACAAATTGGGAGTTAATTTTCTTATGCAGTCCCTCGATCTCATGGATTTTGGTGGATGCACCACCCCGGGGAGCTTGATTTTACTTTTTACTCCAAGGTGCATGATTGGCATTCCCGCATAGATTATATTCTCTCCCACGAGAGCTCCATGGAGATAGTGGACATCCGTGACATTGTCTTAAGGGACCACTTGGCAGTGATAGTGTATATGTGCTGGCAGAGGGAGGTTCGAGATAGGGTGTGGAAGATAAACCTCACTTTATTTCTGGACGAGGAATTTAAAACTTACTTAATCGATTCCTGTAGTATATATGATATGATAGAGACAAGCTTTTTTCAATGTAAAGGAAGATCTGTGATGACAATCATAAGATGAGGTGAAAGAGAGAAACTCAGGATGACATTCTACAAAGCCTAGGAATACTTGTAGACCCTACACAATGAAGGACCATGCAGTTTTAAAGGTATTTTTTAAACTAAAAATGCTGTGCAAGCTAAATCCTTTTTGAGAATTTTCAAGTCCTAGTGCTACCCCATTTTGACTCTTTCTATGGTATGTTATTATCATAGGTCTATCAATCTCCAACTTGAAGTCACTCCAGATCATGAAAAAGTCTGCTGCATTCATCCTGATGGGAGCTCATTGCTTTGATTCAGGGACACTACTTCTACTGATAGCTTTCCTGACTCAGTTTAAAATACTATTCATTATAATGTATATAAGCTGCTTAGTGGCAAGGCTCCAGTCAAAAAAGCTAGCATGTTAAAATTATATCACCCACATAGCCAGCTGCAATCAGAAGCAGATACTCTTAAATGTTCCAGCTTTTCAGGAGGCTCCGAGTATTTGTGCCAGCTTTTCAGGAGGCCATTTATGTGGGAACCCGAGAATACATTTTTTCTGTTGCTTTATAAATGTGTGTGTGTAGGTCTGTAACCTCAGTAAATCTATCCCAGCAAGCTTTCCCAGCTAATTAATTGCTCAATTTGATCAAGCTGTTGATGATGGCAGAATGTATTTAAAATAAACTGTTTTTTTCTGTGTTAAATGTTTTGTTACTGTGCAGTTTTTCAAATTATATTTCTATTGTTTTATTCATTTGATGTTTTTCTTATAACTGACTAAATACTTATTGTAAGCCGCTGATCTTTGGTGTGGAAGAGCAAATTGGATAAGCCATATTGTTTTGCCATAAAGGAGAAGACTGGGCAGCACAAATCCGTTTCTATCACCTTCTATATTTCTGTTTTTTATGTATGCTTCAATAGCAAAAACTGCTCAATTAATTTTCACTAAAATAATCAATATATAAGATTAAACTCATGTGATACTGTAAATAAATCACACTTATCTTCTTGGTGCCATTAGCATTAAAAAAATACACCAAAAATCACTTCAAATAGTCATATGTAGAAACATAAATTGAGGTCCTGTCGCTAATGATGACCAGCTTTTCATTTACTTAGTTTGCTGCTTCAGGGCTATAAGGGACTCTAAAATTGAGTAACACAGCACCAATAAATTTATAGTAACAATCCAAGCCATTAATTTTGCCAAAACTTGTCTTGGATAAAACCGGTCTATGGTGCAAAAAAAAAAAAAAAAAGGTTGCTGCTCTAGGGTATACATATTCAGGTATTCGAGCTTCTTCACATACGTCTCTCGGTACAATCCCAATATCATTTTTGTCACCTTCCTCTGAAAAAGCGCTTCAAGTCCTTAGCAAGATATGGACTCCAGAATTGAACACAATATTCCAAAGTGGGACCTCACCAGCGAATTGTACAGAGGAAGAAAAGAGATTTTGGGTTTAGTTCACACCTTTCTCAACAGTAGTTCAAGGAGCATTACATTCAAGTACATGGGATGAAAATTATCCCATGATTTTTCTGTGGAAAAGTTTTGATTTCTAAAAATTATCACGTCATAAAGCACACTAGTAGTAATAAATAAGAACATAAGAACATAAGAAATGCCTCTACTGGGTCAGACCTGAGGTCCATCGTGCCCAGCAGTCCGCTCAAGCGGCGGCCCAACAGGTCCAGGACCTGTGCAGTAATCCTCTATCTATACCCCTCTATTCCCTTTTCCAGCAGAAAGTTGTCCAATTCCCTCTTGAACCCCAGTACCGTACTCTGCCCTATCACGCCCTCTGGAAGCGCATTCCAGGTGTCCACCACACGCTGGGTAAAGAAGAACTTCCTAGCATTCGTTCTGAATCTGTCCCCTTTCAACTTTTCTGAATGCCCTCTTGTTCTTTTATTTTTTGAAAGTGTGAAGAATCTGTCCCTCTCTACTCTCTCTATGCCCTTCATGATCTTGTAAGTCTCTATCATATCCCCTCTAAGTCTTCTCTTCTCCAGGGAAAAAAGTCCCAGTTTTTCCAATCTCTCAGCGTATGAAAAGTTTTCCATCCCTTTTATCAGACGTGTCGCTCTCCTCTGAACCCTCTCGAGTATCGCCATATCCTTCTTAATGGATGCCAAAACAATATAACACAAGACTAGCAATTTCAACATTGTAGTTCATGCTTTTCAAATTATTATTTGTGTGTAAATAACTAAATAAAGTGTGTGAGAGTACATTTATGTTTTTTATTGATTTGTAAATAGGAAGCTAGATATAATGACATGATAATCCCAACAAAAATTAAATTTTAAATTAACCTTAAGGGCTATGCAGGCCAAACCAAAACTAAAACTATAATTTTTATGTCATCTCAGCCTCCAAATGAAGGCGCTAACAAGTTAAATGCAATTCATGATTCACAAAATTGAGTCAAAACAAGATCAGAATCTAAATCCATCCCCTGTGATGACAAAACAGAGCACACAATAAGAGCATCTTTAGTCTTTAGAGGTTTTAGGTCTCTCTAATGTCAAAGCATAATTAATCCAGATAGTTCAATGTTTTACTATGGCCCTTATTTTGATCTGCCTGGCAGAAGATGATTTTTAGATAGTGCTCCAATGTCCTTAAGTCAAGTTTATTCCACTCTTATCGTGTGAATGCAGCCATGGAATAAAAAAAACCAACATTTTGTACTCTTAGCATGGGTGGAGGGGGAGAGTTGGATTAGAAACTGCTCGAGTGATAAAACAGACAGTCGAATGCAATTTACGATACTCTGGAAAGAATGGCACTGACCAGAGTACGTCGGGGATTAGATCTAGAATCAATACTGTTCAATATCTTTGTGATTGTTATTGAAGAGGACTCAGAGGGAACATTTTATCTTTCTACACAGCAGACACCCCTGAGAGTAAACTAAATTAAAAGTGCTCTAAAAAATCTTGAGTGATCAACTGACTAGCAATTAAAATTTTAAAAAGTGCAGAGTTATATATTTGAGATGCATGTATAGTACATCAAGTGGTGAGAAGCTGATGTGCAAATGTCAGGGTGATAGCATATGATCTCAAGGTAGCAAAACAGTGAGACAAAGTAGTATCCAGAGCCAGAGAGAAGCAAGTGGCCATGCCTACATATAGGTTGCTGCTGATGCATAGGAAACAGAGAGTGGGGGTAAAGGGACAATACTCGGACTGGAGGAGCGTCACCAGTGGGGTGCCGCAGGGCTCGGTGCTTGGACCCATGCTCTTCAACATCTTTATAAATGGTACGACGAGTTAGGTGATTAAATTTGTGGACTATATGAAGTTATTCAGAGTAAAAACTCTAAAATTACTAGGAATAACAATCAACAGATGCTGCACCATGCAACCGCAAATCAATAAAACAATACAAAAATCATTCTCAATCATGAGAAACTTAAGACAAGTGCGGAAATTCTTTGATAAATCACAATTCCAGCTTGTAGTAGTACAGTCCCTAATACTAGGCCTACTAGACTACTGTAATATCCTCTACCTCCCCTGCCCTGCAACAATAACAAAACAACTACAAACAATCCAAAACACAGCACTAAGACTTATCTACTCATTGAAGAAACATGACCACATTACAGAAGCATATCTCAAATCGCACTGGCTTCCAATCCCAGCAAGAATACAATTCAAATTCTACTATCTACTATTTTAAGACTTTAAACAGAGACAGTCCAAGCTACCTGAACAACCGCCTCATCCACAATACCTCAACCAGACATAGGAAAACTCACACCCCATTCTCATACCCCCCAATTAAGGAAATCAAACGGAAAAAAACTCTATGATGGCCTACTAGCCACTCAAGCAGCCAAACTAGACAACCAAATCGCCAATCTACTGACGGCATCCTTCGACCACAAGACTTTTAGAAAAGAAATAAAGACCATACTCTTCAAGAAAGCCCTGAAAAAAGAAATAACACCGCAAATTTCAAACACCCTCTCACTAAAGCCAACTACCCCAAACAAATAACCATACTCATTTCTTACTCTCTTTGAAAATATCCAAAATTCTTTTTTTTTATTTTGTAAGTTCTTTTTGTAATACTTCCTTGATAATTCTTTTGTAATCCGCCTTGAACTGCAAGGTAATGGCGGAATAGAAATCCCTAATGTAATGTAATGTAATAAAGACACAGGGGGATTGCGAAGATCTGCAACGTGACATAATCAAGCTCGAGAAATGAGCATCAACATGGCAAATGAGGTTCAATGTGGATAAGCGTAAACTGATGCATGTCGGTAACAAAAATCTCATGCATGAATACAGGATGTCCGGGGCGGTACTTGGAGAGACCTCCCAGGAAAGAGACTTGGGAGTTATGATCGACAAGTCGATGAAGCCGTCCGAGCAATGCGTGGCGGTGGCGAAAAGGGCAAACAGAATGCTAGGAATGATACAGAAGGGGATCACAAACAAATAGGAGAAGGTTATCATGCCGCTGTACCGAGCCATGGTGTGCCCTCATCTGGAGTACTGCGTCCAGCACTGGTCACCATACATGAAGAAGGACACGGTACTACTCGAAAGGGTCTATGGTTAAGGGGCTGGAAGAGTTGCCATACAGTGAGAGACTGGAGAAACTGGGTCTCTTCTCCCTTGAAAAGAGGAGACTGAGAGGAGACATGATCGAAACATTCAAAATACTGAAGGGAATAGACTTAGCTGATAAAGACAGATTTTTCACTATCTCCAAGGTAGGGAGAATGAGAGGGCACTCTCTAAAGTTGAAAGGGGATCGATTCCGTACAAACATAAGGAAGTTCTTCTTCACCCAGAGAGTAGTAGAAAACTAGAATACTCTTCCGGAGTCTGTTATAGGGGAAAACACCCTCCAGGGATTCAAGACAAAGTTGGACAAGTTCCTGCTAAACTGGAATGTATGCAGATGAGGCTGGATTCATTTAGAGCACTGGTCTTTGACCTGGGGGCCGCCGCGTGAGCGGACTGCTGAGCACGATGGACCACTGGTCTGACCCAGCAGCGACAATTCTTATGTTCAAAAACAGGAGAGAGAAACTGGAAGTGGTCTGGAGAAAAGCATCCAAAATTATGTGGGGTCTGCATCACATCACACAAGGAAAAGCCTAGAGGTAATCTGTGTAACACACTGACACAAATAGATTAGAACACATGACTGAAGCAGGTCACGGGAGGATGGCATGTGGTCCAAGCCAATATCTGGAGCTGCATGTGGAGAGAACAGACAGATAATGCAAGTCATTGGCACAGACCATGGAACTTAAGACATCATTTATGGATTCTACTGTGTGTACTATGTGCACCTGCTGGTTCCTGTGTGGACTGTCCAACCCAAGTGTCTTGTATCTGTGTGCAACCAGCTCATTCTGTTAGGGCTGCCAAAGCATCCAGAAGCTATGCCTACTCTGTGATATCATCAAGGGGTGACAGAATAAGCTCCCTTCAAAAGACTGGACCCTGAGTGGGATTTCCTGACAAAAGGCTTATGACAAAAAGCCCAGTTTAAAGCCTTCCCAGTGTTGACTGGACTGTGGAGTCAGTAGATAAATCCTTCGACTCCAACTCCTCAGTTTCTGGTACCCATGACTCCAACTCCAAGTACCCAAAATTGTCCTAACTGTAAAAAACAAAAATGTTTTCCTCTACTAGTCACATATTCAAACATAAAATTACTGCTCTCTCGTGGCAGGTAAATAACAGATTCCACATTTCCACATACTTGGCAGGATAAAGCTAGACACAAAGAAACTGGTGCATGGAGCTTTTAGACACAGAACCACAGCTGTAACTGTCAGCTGGCCAAGGCACATAATATTATTAGCTATTATTCAGCTTTTTAAACTTGAATCTTCACCTGATTTCTAAAATATTACTTCAGCATACAACTAGAAAAGTTTTTGAAGCTACACAGGCTATTAACATTAAGTAACCAAATCACTGAACTAAAAGACAAGGAGTGATTGAATCTAGCTGATTTCATGCTCTTTATCCAGTTTTTTATGTAAATTTAGCTGGGCACTTTATCTATGTGACTCAGTTCAAATACTGCACTCAGTAAGCAAAGACACTATTCACATTTTCATTACTCCCCCCCCCCATCACAGACATCATACAGAATAAACAAAGCAAAATTACAGGGGCTGCTGAAATTTTCTCAGTCCATTCTACAAAGCTGGGGCAGTCTCCATTGAGGATTATACACTTAGGTCTAGATTCTCAAACCGCCTCCAATTTTTTAGGCGCCCAAAGTCAGTTAAAAATATTGTTCGGTGTTTTTAACTGAGTTTTAAAGTGCCTAACAGCGCTGGGATCAGGCCTATTGAGGCTTTTTAGGCTGAACCCCAGTGTGGGAGTGGCTAATGCCAGAAGTGGCATTAGGCGGCCTAAAGCAAATATCATATTTTTCGCTCCATTAGACGCACTTTTTCCCCCCCAAAAAAAGTGGGTGTAAATAAGGGTGCATCTAATAGAGCGAATACACAAAGCGCACCCCCTGTTTTAACTTATTTTAATGTTGCCACCCTCCCTTGCTTGCTGGCCCTCTTCCTCCTCCACCCCCCCCCCACACACACACACACGTACCTTTTTAAAAAAACTGAGACCGGCACAGAATGGTTGCTGGCTGCCTGGTCCCCGCTTCTGCCGAGAATGGCAGACGCAGTTGCCTCCTCTTCTGTTCTCTGACGGCATAGCGGCGCACCGGGTTGTCTGCCAGGTCTTATCCACTAGACTAAGTGTATAGCCCTCGTAGGAGGCTGCCCCAACTTTGTTGGTTGGACTGAGAACTTTACAGCAGCCCCTTGTAGTTAGCAGGCTTTCCAGACCAGAGCAATCTGCAGGTATCTGAAATGGAACTGTGCAGCATCATATAATTCTGTTTGCAACAAGGATGCTGCAAAAATGTGAGCTACTTAAGAACTGCTACCAGCTAAATGGCTCTGCAATTGTAGCCCTGCTTGGGAGGGTATCCAATAAGCATTTGTTTTTATGCTGTAGTTAGTACAAAATAAAGCTGAATAAAACCCATATTTAAACTTATCCACTTTTCATTCCAAAGCAAACAATGCACGATAACTTAAGAATTAGAATTTTTATATAAAATCTGCCAACTGCAACTTTAAAATCTATTTATTTATTTGGTTAGTTTTATATCCCGTCCTCCCCAACGAGTTCAGAATGGGTAACAAGTTTGACATACATAATGCATAGACAAATTAAGAATTTACATGTGTACAGTAACGTTAGATATACAGAGTCAAGTTTAGCATACAATTTGGACAGAGAACCACAATGTGTAGACAAGGCTATATTATATATAAAAAGAACGAGACATAAGAGCAAACCTCCACAGTACACAAAGAGGCACCAAACACTGGAAATGACCAAATCACAACAAGGTGCCAGATGTAATGAAAAACACTTTGGGCTCCTTTTACTAAGGTGGGCTAGCATTTTTAGCGCGTGCTAATCACACGCTAAACAAAAAATACTAATGCAAGCTCTATGGAGGCATTAGTGTTTAGCGTGTGCAGCATTATAGCATGCGCTAAAACCGCTGGCGCACCTTAGTAAAAGGAGCCCTTTAATGCTGAATTACTATCAAACTCAAAAGGGTCATTTTCTGGCTTCTAAGCCTACATCAGGAGTCTACATAAAAATATCATATATAATTGTTTAGTGGTGGCTAGTGTTATTTCCGATTATTTTTTTTTATATATATACACGCACATTTCTATGTGTTATTTGTTGTATAGTTTTATAAAGTTTATGTGTGTTTATATATATATATATATATATATAATTTATAAAACTATACAACAAATAGCACATAAAAATGTGCGTGTGTATAAAAAAAAAAAAAAAAAATCGGACATAACACTAGCCACCACTAAACAATTTAGAATTTAGCCCATACAGCTGTGTATCGCAAACTGTGTGCCGCGAAACACCAGCAAGGAGAAGTGCCAGCACCGGCTGACTGCCTATGGTGCATGCCTCTTGCAGCAAGAGGCACATCCTGTAGGCAGTCAGCCAACGCCAGCATCTCTCCTCCTCTACTGGCAGCTCAGGGCCCTATCTAGAGGGCCTTCATGCATGTGCATGACATCATTGTGTTGACGTCCACACATTTCTGGATGCCCTCCAGCCCGAGTTTAGTGTGCTGCGGCTTCAAAATGTTTGCAAGACACTGCCAAACTGTGACAATAGCATGAACACATAATCATTCATATTGTACGCCTTTTTGTAGTTATACAACCAAACTCAAAGTGGTTTTCACACAGGTAATTCAAGCATTTTCCCTATCTGTCCTGTTGGGCTCATAATCTATCTAATGTACCTGTACCATTATAGATTCCAATATGCTTAATATAAACTAAAAACTAAGGGACCCTTTTACAAAGTTGAATGGCAAATGCATTGAAACTCATTGAAACTGAATAAGCTTCAGTGTATTTGCCGCGGGAGAACCACTACCGCCGCTTTGTAAAAGGGGCCCTAAAACAATTAAGGTCATATATAACTTCAACAAAGGGAAGGATATTTTGCATAAAGACGGTGCATTTTTTTGGCACCTAAGCTAAGTGAAAAACCCCATTTAAATGAAATTTTTAATTGATTTTAAAAGCGCCTACTAGCACCTAAAAAAAAATGCCAAAATCACACTTCCGTAGGCACTTTACGGTGCTTAACAACACTGTAGGCATTAGGCACCTCTGGAGGTGTGATTCACACCAAAGTTAGACACCGGAAATGTAGGTCTTGAAAACCTTGGCCTACATTTCTGACACCTACCTTTGCCAGAAGCGTAATTCTCTAAATGGTGCCATTACGTGATTGACAATTGATGAGTGGCTGCTGACCATATTGCCGTTTAGAGAATCTGGGTCTATTTGACTATTTGAAAATAAACCTGTATTAGTAAAACAGGAAAAAAAAGAAAGAAATTACTTTGCAGGGGAAAGAAAGGAAAAAGTAAGGGAGAGTGAGAAGAGAAAAAAGGGAAAGGGGAGAGAAAAAGGGGGTGACTCCTAATGCAGGCCTAGAAGCTGAAACACAGTCATGTCAAGTTCCACAGCAATTCAATATCAAAGTGATTACACTTCATTCGACAATGACCGTTGTGATACGGTGGTCATCTATACTGTTTGGTGCTTATATTATATACACACCCTATTATATACACTACCAAGACTCCACAGGACTCCTCCTCAAGCCTAATCCCAAAGGATCAGTTCAGGCACTCCCAGTCATCAATGTTGCAACATGGATGAATAATCACAAACTGAAACTGAACCCAGATAAGACAAAATTCATTCGCCTCGAAAAAAATAAAACCCCAACTATAACAAATCTAGTAATAAACTCAATCACATACCCTATACAACCCACTCTAAAACTTCTAGGAATTGACAGATGCTGTACCATGCAACCACAAATCAACAAAACAATACAAAAATCATTTGGGGTCATGAGAAACTTAAGGCAAGTTTGAAAATTCTTCGACAGAACACAATTCCAGCTCTTGGTCCAGTCCCTAGTCCTGGGTCTTCTAGACTATTGCAACATACTCTATCTCCCCTGCCCCACAACCATGATAAAACAACTACAAACTGTTCAAAACACAGCGCTAAGACTTATCTATTCACTGAGGAAACACGACCACATCATGGCGGCATACCTAGATTCACACTGGCTCCCAATACAAGCAAGAGTACAATTCAAATTCTACTGCCTACTATTTAAAACCATAAATGGAGACAGCCCAGCCTACCTAAACAACCGCCTAATCCAAATTACCTCAACCAGACACAGGAGAACACACAAACCGTTCACTCATTCCCCAATCAGAGACGTCAAACGAAAAAAACTGTAAGACGGCCTTCTAGCCACTCAAGCAGCAAAAGTAGACTACCAACACTCCAATTTACTGATAACGACTACAGACTACAAATCGTTTAGAAAAGAAATAAAAACCATCCTATTCAAGACATCCTTGAAGACAAACTAACACCGCAAGACTCATCCCAATTCTCTGTAGCAAATCGCTCTACTCTTCAATTCCTCTGAAAATGGCCAGATAACTTCTTTTGTAATCCGCCTTGAACCGCAAGGTATTGGCGGAATAGAAATCACTAATGTAATGTAATCTTATTGCACACCTCTCTACCTGAGTCAACTTGAGTGACCTCCTCCTTCAGGGCTGGATTCTCAAAATTTACCGAGCTTAAAAACAATGGTCACAAAACCAGTTCCAGGCAATTTAGCTTGCCAGGATTTTACCACCCAATTATTAGAACAGCTCACCATGGTATTTTCCGAGCCGCCTAGCAGCCTCCACCTCTGACATTTAAGCTTTCGTGCTGTAGAAGGATTTTATGCACGCCGTAGACTGCCAGAAGAACTAAAGCGATTGGAAAGAGGGAATGGTGAATATATTTACATTGGTGTGATAGACAGGCCTCCTTCACAGATGGAAGAAGTAAAGACTTAATAGTAGACATTCAGAATATCTCTAAAAAAGGGGAAGTCTTGCTAATAGGCAATTTTAACATGCCAGATGTTGATTGGGATATCCCTATTGCAGTGTCTTCTAGAAGTAGGGGGGGATCCTGGATTCTCTACAAGGAAAACTGTTCCAGCAGTTGGTAACGAAACCCACCTGAGATGAGGTCATACTGGACTTAGTGCTTACAAACGGGGAAAGTGTTTCTGATGTTACAATGGGTGATCATCTGGCATCCAGTGATCACTGCATGGTACGGTTTAATATTAAGAGAGGGCTCTTTCAAAAGCAAAGGTTCTAGACTTTAAAAAACTAACTTTGTTCGGATGGGGTTTTATCTCAAGGAATTGTTGTCTGGGTGGGAACGTCTGGAAGGAGTGGAAATGAAGGGCAAAACTGAAAGGAGCAATTGTAAGGCTGACAAATCTTTTTGATAAGCAAGTAAGTAAAAGTAAGAGGAAAAGAAAGCTCCTTTGGTTATCAAAAGTAGTAACTGAGAAGGTAAGGAATAAGAGATTAGCTTTCATAAACTACAAAAGATTGTATAAAGAGGAAGACAGGCAAAAATATCTGGAAGTAAAGAGAGGCTGGTCGTGTAGTCAAGAAAGCAAAGATGCAAATGGAAGAAAATAAAAGCTGACACAGTAAAATGGGGAGACAAAGACTTTTTTAGATATATTAGTGATAGGAAAAAGTGCAAAAAGTGGCATTGTGAGACTCAAAGGTGAAGGGGAGGAATATGTAGAAGCTGATAAAGAAAAGGCTGAATTGCTTAACAAATATTTCTCTTCTGTGTTCACGGCTGAAGCACCAGGAGCGGGACCGCAGAAGACAAACGTGAATAGGGAAGGAGTAATAGACCCTGATCGATTTTCAGAGGGTTGTGTTCGTGAGGAACTAGCTAAAATAAAGGTAGACAAAGCGATGGGGCCGGATGGTGTACATCCAAGGGTGCTGAAGGAACTTAGGGAAGTTCTGGTAGCTGCGCTGACTGAGCTTTTCAATGAGTCTCTAGAGTCGGGAGTGGTACCAGAGGTCTGGAGAAGGGCAGATGTGGTCCCTCTCCACAAAAGTGGAAGTAAGGAAGAAGTAGGGAATTACAGGCCGGTAAGTCTGACTTCAGTGGTAAGCAAATTAATGGAAACGCTTTTAAAACAGAATGGTCAAGTTTCTGGAATCCTGTAGATTACAGGACTGGAGGCAACATGGATTCACTAGAGGTAGGTCTTGTCACACAAATCTGATCAATTTCTTTGACTGGGTGGCCAGAGAATTGGATAGAGGATTTGCGCTAGATGTGGTATATTTAGATTTTAGCACACAGACGTCTAATAAATAAACTGAGTGCCCTTGGGATGGGTCCCAAAGTGACGGGCTGGGTCAGAAACTGGTTGAGTGGAAGGCGATAGAGGGTAATGATCATTGGAGATTGCTCTGAGGAAAGGGATGTTACCAGTGGTATGCTTCAAGGTTCTGTTCTTGGGCCTGTTCTTTTTAACATTTTTATAAATGATATTTCTGAAGGGTTGTTGGGTAAGATTTGCTTCTTTGTGGATGATACCAAAATCTGCAATAGAGTAGACACCCCAGATGGTGTGAACAACATGAAGAAAGACCTTGCAAAGCTTGAAGAATGGTCTGAAATTTGGCAGCTAAAATTTAATGCTAAGAAATGCAAGGTCATGCATTTGGGCTGCAAAAACCCGAAGGAACAGTACAGTTTAGGGGGTGAAAAACTTATGTGCACAACAGAAGAGCAGGACTTGAGTGTGATTGTATGTGATGATCTTAAAGTGGCCAAACAGGTTGAAAAGGTGACAGCGAAAGCCAGAAGGATGGTAGGTTGCATAGGGAGAGGTATTGCCAGTAGAAAAAAAGGAGGTATTGATGCCTCTGGTGAGACCTCATTTAAAATATTGTTTACAATTCTGGAGGCCGCACCTTCAAAAAGACATAAAAAGGATGGAGTCGGTCAAGAGGAAGGCTTCTAAAATGGTGTGTGGTCTTCATGATAAGGCATATGGGAACAGACTTAAATATCTCAATCTGTATACTTTGGAGGAAAGGCGGGAGAGGGGAGATATGATAAAGACATTTAAATACCTACATAATATAAATGTGCATGAGTCGAGTCTCTTTCATTTCAAAGGAAACTCTGCAATGAAAGGGCATAGAATGAAGTTAAGAGGTGATAAGTTCCAGAGTAATCTGAGGAAATACTTTTTTACAGAAAGGGTGGTAGATGCGTGAAACAGTCTCCTGGAAGAGGTGGTGGAAACAGAGACTGTGTCTGAATTAGAGGTCTGCACGGGAACGGGGATCGCGGGGATCCCGCGGGTCCCGCGGGGATCCCGCGGGTTCCCCCCCTGGCCCACGGGACTCCCACGGGGACGCCCCCTGGCCCACGGGACTCCCACGGGGATGCCCCCCTGACCCACGGGACTCCCACGGGGACGCCCCCTTGCCCACGGGACTCCCACGGGGATGAAAACAACCTACCTAAATTCTGGCGATGCAGCTTACAAGTCTGGCGTCGCGTCGGGAAATAGCCATGTTGAGCAGTGAGCTCAGCACGTACACAGATGAAAGCCTTGCTTGCTGATTGGTCCGGCGGCCCCGCCCCACCGTGCCGCCGGACCAATCAGCAAGCAAGGCTTTCATCTGTGTACGTGCTGAGCTCACTGCTCAGCATGGCTATTTCCCGACGCGGGCATTAGGCTGTTTTTTGTCATTTCGGGTCGGGGATGGCAGCGGCAGCAGCAGCCTGAAAAAGAAATCATCCTGGCCGGGTTCGGTGTCATGCTCCGGAGCTTCTACAGCCTTCCTATCTCCCTCTCCCTTCTACCTGCGGCTCTCTTCGGCAACTCAGCAGCAGCTTCTGACGTCGGGGCCTACCCTCTGCGAGTCCCGCTTGTTTCAACTTCCTTTTTCCACAAAGGTGGGACTCGTAGAGGGAAGGCCTCGATGTCGGCAGCTTGTCTTGATCACCGCTGCTGACGAGTTGCTTAAGAGAGCCGCGGAGCAGGGGGGTGTTGCCAGGTGCAGGTAGAAGGGAGAGGGCCAGATGCAGGACTCGTGGGTGAGGGAGGAGAAGAGAGAGGGGAGAGAAACAAAAGGAAATATTTCATACTGGGCTGGGCCGGAGTGGAGAGAGGGTGGAAAGATTCTGGCTACAGGGTGCAGTAACAAAGGAAAAGGGGGGAAAGCTGAAAATGGAGATTGTGACACAAAGAAGAGAAAGGGTAAGCAGGACCTTCTGAATAAGGATAGAGATACAGAGGGGACATGAAGAGGAGGTGAAATAGAGACATAGAAGTAATGCTGAAAAAGTGTGTGTGTGTGGGGGGGGAGATAAAGACATTGAAAGGGCAAATGGTGAATATGGGGTAAAGACAAGGACAGAGACAAATGAAGATTCTGAAAAAGTGGTGAGATAGGGATATAGGTGAGATGGACACAAAGAAGGGTGATGCTGGAAAATAGGTGGAATGGTAATTCTGACAGACACAGAAGGGAAATGCTGGATCAAGGAGAGATGGGGCTCAGGCTGGATGGAATGAGGAGAAATGCCTTGTTGGCCCGGAACTTCCTCTCCTACGTCAGAATTGACGTCAGGGAGCGGAATGCTGGTCAGCGCGACACTTCTGCAGGGAAAGCTTGGGACAGCGGTGGCTTGGGGACTATTCCCCGATGGTGGTGGCAGCAAACCGAGTGGCTTGGGGGAGGGCACGGAGAAAGAAAGAAAGGGGGCAGACAGAGAGACAGAAAGAAGGGGGAACAGGGAGACAGAAAGAAAAAGTTGGGGGAGAGAATGAGGTCTGGAGGAGAGGAAACATACAGGAGGCTGAAAGAAAGGAAGAAAGATTGGATGCACAGTCAGAAGAAGAAAGTGCAACCAGAGACTCATGAAATCACCAAACAGCAAAGATAGGAAAAATGATTTTATTTTCAATTTAGTGATCAAAATGTGTCTGTTTTGAGAATTTATATCTGCTGTCTATATTTTGCACTATGGCTCCCTTTTACTAAACCGCAATATTGTTTTTTAGCGCAGGGAGCCTATGAGCATTGAGAGCAGCGCGAGGCATTCAGCATAACTCCCTGTGCTAAAACCTACTATTGTGGTTTAGTAAAAAGGGAGGGGGTGTATTTGTCTATTTTTGTATTTTGTTACCGAGGTGACATTGCATAGAGTCATCTGCCTTGGGAAATGTATATGGCAGATATCTTTGTTTTGTGTTCAAAAGAAAAGGAAATGCATTTCTGGTTTTATTTCTACAGTGTTGAAGTACTTGTTGGCCCTTGCTGTGACTGGTGGGGATCCCCAAGCACCGCCAGCAGAGGACCTCCTCTAGAGATGGTCAGAACTCCCCTCCACCAAGCGCAGCAGTCGCTGGCAGCATCCATGAGCCACTGAGGTGCCAGCATCTGTGACTCAGGGACGCTACTGCTGCCTGCCAAGCTTGGCAAAAGGGACCCCAGGCCAACTGCAAAGGAAGTCCTCAGCTGACAGTTTGTGGGTTCTCATCAGCTGAGTATTTATATTTTATATTTACATTAGAGGTTCTGGTAGAAACCCATTTACAAAGTATGTATTCTTCCCAATTAATATTTCCAAATTAATAGTCTCTTTGCTTATTTGTAAATGGGTCTCTACCAGAGCCTTTAATTCAGTAGCATAATTAAATAAAATAACTATTTCTGAAGTTTATAGGGAAGGATGGTGACGGAGGGGATTCCTCGCGGGGACGGGTGGGGACGGAGGGGATTCCTCGCGGGGACGGGTGGGGACGGAGGGGATTCCTCGCGGGGACGGGTGGGGACGGAGGGATTCCTCACGGGGACGGGTGGGGACGGAGGGATTCCTCACGGGGACGGGTGGGGATGGGTGGGATTTTGGCGGGGACGGGTGGGGACGGGTGGGATTTCTGTCCCCGCGCAACTCTCTAGTCTGAATTCAAGAGGGCCTGGGATAGGCATGTGGGATCTCTCAAAGAGAGAAAGAGATAATGGTAACTGTGGATAGGCAGACTAGATGGGCCATTTGGCCTTTATCTGCCATCATGATTCTGGAAGAGATCAAACCAAGAATGTCACTCGAAGCCCAAATGATGAAGTTACGACTGTCTTATTTTGGTCACACCATCAGAAGAGAGAGATCACAGGAGAAAGACATCATGTTTGGGAAGATCAAAGGAATCAGGCAAAGAGGGCGACCTGCAATCAGATGGCTGGACACGTTGAAAACAACCATGGGGATGATGCTGGAGGGCCTTTCCGGACTAGCACAAAACTAATTTCTTTTTAGATCCGTAATTCATCAAGTCGTTAGGACTCAAGCACGAGTTGATGGCACCTAACAACAACAAAATGGGATCATTAATATTTAAATGTGCAATCCTGGCAATTCTCCAAATGCAGTGCCAGCTTTTAACAATCAAAATTACTGGGTGGTCCAGTGTGCTGGAACAAAAAATGTATCTGAGGCATATGTTTCTGGCTGTGGCTCAAGATAAAAATGTTTAAAAAACACACTATTCACATAAATTATAGTAGTATAATATTTATGGGGGAAAAAAATCTGAAAAGCACTTGCCTCGAACATGTGTATTAAAGGCATGTTTTATGCGTGCTTGATAAAAACCCAAGACTAGAAATCACCCGCCAAACTACTGTACTTCAACTACAGGAGCCAAAAGGAAACAGAAAAAGGAAACCACCATAAAAGCGCTGGTCTTTTATCTATTTTACAACACAAATGCCTAACAGCTACAGCTGCATGTGATGCACACCTATGACACATGCATATATTGCGCTCCAGCAAGGCATGCCTGATATATGCATATCTACGGCATAGTTTTTTTTTCCAACACGTGCACATTTACACCCCTTTCCGTGGACTATTCCACGCATGTGCCGATCACTATCACCAGCAACTGATCTCATGTAAATTTGGTGACCCTCATTTGCACGCATGGTTCTTCGAGAATGACTCAATCTTTTTGAAATCGTCACATTTACGGCCACTACAGCGGCCCATCGGATTTTACAGGTGATATTAGAGAATCCGGCCCTTATTTTTTTCTAACGGGCCCTCAGCCTTGTACCACTGCATACCCACCAAGTGCTCAGCCACTACAGCGGCCCATCGGATTTTACCGGTGATATTAGAGAGTCCGGCCCTTATTTTTTTTTTTCTAATAGGCCCTTGGCCTTAAACCACTGCATACCCACCAAGTGTTAACACTGGAGTATCTAATCTAATCTAATCTTTAGGTTTGTATACCGCATCAACTCCATGTTTGTAGAGCTCGACGCGGTTTACAGTGGGAGAAATAGGAAGGAACTACAACAGAGGGTTAGAGGTAGAAGTGTGGAGAAAATTTAGAGGACTTGGGATGCCAAGATATAAGAGTTTCCTTGATTCCTAAGTTGGAGGGAGACTTACATTTTTTGAGAAAAGCCAGGTTTTCAGATGTTTGCGGAAAACTTGGAGAGAGCTCAAGTTCCGAAGAGGGGAGGTAAGGTTGTTCCAGAGCTCAGTGATTTTGAAGTGGAGAGAGGTCCCTAGCTTTCCTGTGTGTATGCAGACACCAGGATGAAAGCAAAAGCATATTGGATAGTTTAATGTCCGAAGGAACACTGTGCTACTTGGCACTGACCACCACACACATAGAACTTCAACAGATGTCTGACTTTTACAGCACTCCTATGGCAACCTCTCTTTTTTTTTTCTTTTTCTTCTTCTTCTTCCTACTTTACCTTGCAGCTTCCTAAGAACTCCCTCACTGACTTCCTTGTAGAGACAATCAGTAGGTGAAAAGTGATGGAAAGAGCAAACAGCCCATACACAGAGGAAAGGCTGGGCATTTTTATATTCCTAGCAAATAGGAAAGATTCACTTTGTAAAGTACCCAGCTCTGAACAATTTATTTTTTTTTTCTTTTAGAAAAGTGGTCAATAATACATAGAAATAGCGACAGCCAATACCCAGCTCGGAGGACATGAAGGCAGCGGTGCTGCTGAAGCCGATCCTGGCAGTCACCGCAGTGCCACTTGGAAGGAGGGGCCCGGGGACTCCGGCAATCTCCTTCCCCGAAGGCCCCGCCACCTGCCACGTCCCCAGGTGGGAAAGGGGGAGGGGAAGCCTCATCGCCCCCAAGGGGAAATATCTGGGCCATTGTTTTAGCTCCCTCGCTCTCCTTATTCGCGTTACGTCCTCTCTCCCCCCCCTCCTCCTCCTCCTCTCTCCGTGCCGACAGGAGCCAAACGGAAATCTGGCCGGACCCTGACGAGCCCGCTTCCCGCCCCAGCCGCTCACCTTCAGCCCGCGCGCTCCTGCCAAGACAGCAAACTGCACAACTGCCGCAACCTCGGCCGGCCCAGAGCGCATGCGCAGGGAGCGTCGCCGTGTTCCGGGAGCGAGTCCGGGCGCTCGAGCGCCTACTGCACCCCCCACCGCCGAGCGGACCTGGGTCCCTCTTCACAGCCGGCTCGGACTTTTGGAGCGGGGCTGCGGATTCGTTTTGGTTTTTCCGGAGGAATCGCCGTGGCAAACGCTCGCGGGAGCCGCTGCAGGCGGATAAAGGCTCATCGATATTCATGACAGAGAGGCGTTGCGGCCTCTGGGGGCGAGGTGACCCCCCCTCCCTGTCAGAATTGATGGAACAGTGGATACTAAGTTCCTGGCCAATGAAAATTGCTTAAAAAAAAAAAAAAATCCTATCTTTAGCTTATTAGAATTTATCAGTCCGGGATGAGTACATGAATTATTGCCTCGTACCGGGATACAGTATTGTGTGCAGATTTGCTCAAGTGACATCTAACAGGCATTTCAGGCACAGGCGACATCGGTCATTGCTCCCAGTGCTGAATTCTGACGGGTCGTCTCAGGTCGCTCACTATATAAGGGAAGTGCATGAAAAGAGCTTAGAGCTGACCCGTCCCCTCCAACTCATGCAAGCAAGGCTTAGACGGAGCTGGTGACAGCTCTGAGCTTTCTACAGGTGATTGTCCCCATTGCTGGTGTTAAGCATGATAGGATCCCCCAAAGCTTGCTTGCAGGCTGTCCTTCAGGCAAGTTTGGGACCCCCTGGAACATGGTGGTCCGGGGCAATTGTCCTGATGAAGATTTGGGAAGGACTGGGGCACTGACCGCTTCCAAACCTGTGATTTGAGGGATGGCTGTACAGGTCCTTGTCAACTTAAGATGGTTCAACTTTACGATGCTTTTCCACCATCTCCATCCCAGCCCATACTATTTTGACAACATTGTGGGGTGCTTCCACACCTATCTCTCTTTTTCCCCACTGCCTGTAGCCATCCACATTTTAAATTCATCACTACTACCCTGTTATGTCTTATTATGTATGTGATCTTGTAACCCCGTTCTAAACTGGGATGGGATATAAATCCAAATAAATAAATACTAGGAGAAGGGGTAAAACGCGGACCTGATGGACCTGGCATGTCCTTAAAAATCTGAGGTCCGTGCCACTTGTAGTTAGTTTCTGGCTCTGACAGACCTCAGTGACAATTTAGCGCTGACGGATCCGTCTCAGCCTAGGGAGGGAAAAGTATTAGGATCCGTCAGCGCTAAAATGTCACCGAGGTCTGTCAGAGCCAGACTAAAATTGGCGCGGCTACTTTGCTGGCAATAATTGAATGTTTATAGAGCCCGGACGGTTGGGCCGGGTCCCCGCCACTGGTATCTTTTGCAGGAGAGATTTTCTGCAAAACTTCATTAAGGGGAATGGTTTTAGTCTCTGGCTCTGACAGACCTCGGTGACATTTTAGTGCTGACGGATCCTAATACTTTTCCCTCCCTAAACTGAGACGGATCCGTCAAAGCTAAATTGTCATCGAGGTCTGTCAGAGCCAGAAACTAACTACAAGTGGCACGGACGGTGTCAGGTCAAAAGCACGCCGGGACAAAGGCGCGCCCAGACAATTGAGCACAGCGCGGGGGCGCGCGCCGCAGAAAATTACTGTTTTTAGGGCTCCGACGGGGGGGTGTGGGGGGGAACCTCCCCCCCCCACACTTTACTTAATAGAGATCGCGCCGCGTTGTGGGGGGGGTTGTAACCCCCCACATTTTACTGAAAACTTCACTTTTTCCCTGTTTTTAGGGAAAAAGTTAAGTTTACTGTAAAATGTGGACGGTTACAACCCCCCAAACCCCCCATAACGCTGGCGCGATCTCTATTAAGTAAACTGGGGGGGCTCCCCAACAAAAACCCCCGTCGGATCCCCTAAAAACTGTAATTTTCTTCGGCGCGCGCCTCCGTCTTGCGCTCAGTTGTCGGCGCGCGTCTTTGTCTTTCGCGGGGTTGTCTATGATCCAGCACGGACCTCAGATTTTAAGGACATGCGCGAGGTCCGTCAGGTCCATGAGGTCCGCGTTTTACCCCTTCCCAAATACTAGTAGCCAGCTGCCTCCTGGTTGCTCTGCCCCCCTCTCCCCCCTCTTTTCAGGTCCTCTCTAAAATATATCATGGATCACTCTAGCTGTTCTGACGACAAAAGTCACACTGAAGACCTAGGCAAATTAGCTTTATTGAATTAGAACTTAAGTATTCAGATATACTTAAATTAGAATTCATCCTGGAAGTCCTAAAAATTAGACCCGCTGGCCATGACTTTCCCTGCTGAAAATTGCTAAATCCAATGTCAGTGCCTGGAGCTGGAAATTTGTAGAGAACGCAAATTAAAAACAAACAAACTTGGAAATATGTAGAGACAAGAAGTCAAAAAACTGTGAGGGCTTTTCAAACTTTGAGGATGTGTGTGATAAAAGCTGACAGAACACTTTTTACATAGTGTAACATTCATACTAACACGTAGGATTTAGCTGAATCTGCTCCAACCTTAAATCAACACTGAATTACAAAGCTCAAAGTACAAATGTGGTGACCTTTCAGTATATGTCAAAATATTGCCTGTATAAACTTCACTTCAAGCTAACAAACTTCTTAGACTGGCTGGTTTCTGTAATCAGGAATGTGTTCACCATGTCTATTTTAGCGATGACTTAAGTATAACTTCCAAAACTGAGTCCTCATTTCAGATCCAGTATCTGAGGCCTGAATTCATCCCCAAATCAACAAACCAATTATTAAGTTTGCATCTCCATTCTTTTTCTTTCCCAAAATGTCAACACAGGGCCAGTCCTAGAATAATGAGAGCAGTGAAGCAGCACAGGGCACAAGTGAGACAGGGTAAAAAAAAAAAAAAATCTCTCCCTGTCCATTGTCTTCCCTGTAATACAGTGGGGGCACTGCGAAGAATGTCACACAGGGTATGATTCTGTCTTAGGACACTTCTAATTAACATACAGTTTAATATGATATAAATACAAACTTTTGGTTTAGGAAATTGTGCCATAAAAATGTTATTATTCTGTGTTTGTGCTAAATAAAATTCTAGTTAAAGATTTAGGACGTTAACACATATTATTAATAAGAAGGTCTCTTTGCTTAAAATGGGACTTACAGTAAACAATATGCTCTAATACTTGTTAAGAATTGTAAACCGTAAGGGGTAAGAACTTCAAATATCCCTATAAATATAACACCCTTATAGAGTTTAGATAGTATATGATCCTCAGAAACACCACTTTTACGAAGCCGCAGTAGCGGCTTTAACGCGCGTGACTTTTAATCACGCACTAACCCCCGCGCTAGCCGCAAAACTACCACCTGCTCAAGAGGAGGCGTAGCAGCTAGTGCGGCTGGTGGTTTAGTGTGCGCTATTATGTGCGTTAAACCGCTACCGCGCCTTTGTAAAAGGAGCCCTTAGAGTTCAAATGCTTTCATTACGCTAAGCTTTAAGTGTTAAATCGTCATCGGATCTCAAAAATATTAAATAAATACGTTTAATTCATTTTAAATAATTTAAGATACTACATAGTTGAATAAATATGATCCTCTTTCACTATTTCATATAATATTCTTTGTATTAGCTATTACTTAAGCTTTTATTTTTGTGGTCTGAATCAGGGACATGAAATTCACTGACATGCTTCGCTGATAAGCTTTCTCAAGGTGTTATAAGAGTGTTATAGGGATATTTGAAGTTCTTATCCCGTACGGTTTACGATGCTTATCAAATAACCCCAGTACTATCCTTTATAGTGCTAGAAGTCTAATACTTATTAATGCATAGTAACACAATGACACTGTTTAGTAAATATAGCCCTTAGTCTATTTATGCATTTCTATAGTACATAGTGCAGTAGTTTATAACAATTCAAACTATACTGTCTATTATTCAAAGCATTAAATGGCACTGCCCCCACTTACCTAAACAACTGCCTAAATCAGAATCTTACTACTAGACAAAGGAGAACCCAGACCCCATTTACCTATCCCCCATTCAAAGGCACTCAGCGCAAGAAGATGTTTGACCACCTACTAGCGACGCAGGCAGCGAAACTGGACCACTCCATCTCCAACTTGCTGACAACAATGAGCGACTTCAAATCATTTTGAAAAGAAATCAAAACCCTGCTATTCAAAAAATTTATCCAGCTATCTTAACTCTTCCCCTTGTCCTCCCCTTCCCTGTAAATTCCCCCTCAAAGTCTCTTCCTCTCTTGCAATCTTTCTCTTCAAAATCTCAACCATGAAAGCAGCTCCCTAAACTGTAATTTTCCTGGAAATGTCCAGTTAGCTTCTTTTGTAATCTGCCTAGAACTGCAAGGTACGGGCAAAATAGAAGTCACTAATATAACGTAATGCAGATAAGTGCTTGAGATGAGAAAAGAGAAAGGAACCCTTTTCCTAAATTGTGTTAAGTGCTAACACTTACCCCCTGTTTTACTAAGGTGCACTAAGCGTTTTAGCACGCATTTAGCGTGCGCTGAATCTACGCATGCGCTAACGCACCCATAGACTAACATGCATGCGTCAGCGTTTAGCTCATGGTTAGCGCGCGCTATAAAGCATAGCGCACCTTAGTAAAAGGAGCCCTTAATGTGTGTGAATGCAGAAAAAAAATGGCCTAACACAGGATGCACAAAACCATTCTGCATTAATTTTGGCATCTGTGTGCACAAAGGGGTCAAGTTTCAAGTTTTTTTAAATTTCTTATACCACCTAATCAAACCTTCTAGGCGGTGTACAAAAAATGCTGAAACCGTCTATTAACTAAAAGACAGTTTAAAAACACACAACAACACTAGGGAAAATATTAACTTTAAAAGACTTTAAAAAAAAAATAAATTTACAAACAGAGCCAAGAGGGAAAGAAGGGCTAGAACTACAATATGTCAAGAAAACATGTAAGACCATCATTTGGATCCAAGATGGCCGCACGAGAGGTTGTTTGAGTTTCACTCTCCCTGAAGCTCCTTAAAATCTCCGTATACTTCTAAATCTTTTACCTGTTTTGAACAATGCCGAAGAGGAGGGGACGCAGCGCTGCTGGAGCCTCGCAGCGCTCCAGAACGGCCGTCTTCGGGAATATAGAGGAGCTGATGCAGAGAATGCAGGGCACGCCGGCGGCTTTGGGGAGTTCCCCGCGGGAGACGCACAGTGGAGGCGCGTCTGTGTCGCTCTCCATGGGGCCGGAGACATCGTTGAGCCCCGAAGCAAGAGCACCTCCCCCATGCCCTCAGTCAACCAGTTCCCCGCGAGAGGAGGTACTTCCTGAGGTCGGAGTTCACCTCCTCCCGGAGGCTAAGGAGAACAACGGGGGAACTGTGTTGCAGGACTCCCTGCCGGTGCAGAGGAGACTGAGGAGGAAGCGCTGGGGGATGAGAGAATTCGACAGACTGCCGTTGAAGACAAGTTGCCAGAGGGTGAGCTAATTAAATTAAAATCACAAACTTTTCAACTTGAGAAGCCCCGAGAGGTTACATTAGATTCTCTGTGGGATCTTGTGGCCAATTTGGCAAGATCTATTAACCCACAACTAGAAAAGAATCTTAATAACCATGAGACTGAGATTAAAAACTTAAAGACTGGATTAGAGGACTCAAAAACTTCAGTACAGAATGTCTGTCAAGAATTAAAAGTCTCCCAACAAATTACTGAGACATTAATTAAAGACAATATTAACCTAAGAAGGAAGATGGAGGCAATGGAAAATTTTTCTCGTAATAATAACCTCAGACTGATAAATTTCCCTAGGGTTTCTATGATAGCCCCAAGGGAAATGCTGAAACGTTATATGACGGAAGTATTGGAACTTCCTGAAGAGTCGTTACCACCATTTACACAGGTCTATTACCTTCCAAATAAGACTCAAGACCAACAACAACAACAACAACAGAAAATGGGACCTGATTTAATGAACATATCTAATATTTTGGAAATGTCTGATAGAGAATTAGTGACCCCAGCCACTTTACTTTTGACAGTAGCTCTCGCACCAGATAAAAACTGGTTGCTGAGACTTTTCTTTAAAAATAAACAAAAAGAATTTTTAGGTTGTAAAATTCAGATGTTCCCAGATTTGGCTAGGGACACACAGAGAAGGAGACGAGAATTCTTGTTAAGGAAACCTGGTGTTATATCTCTGGGGGCGACTTTTTACTTGCGACATCCATGCAAATGTATTATTAATTATCATTCTCATAAATATGTTTTCTTTGAGCCATCTCAACTGACAACCTTTCTTTCAACTGCATCTCTGGAGAAAGAAAGTGCTTAGTTTAAGAAGGGTGCTTTAATCTCATTCAACTAGTTATTACTTGGTTTATATATAATTACTTTGATTCGCCTATTTCCCCTCTTGGATCTTATTGAGGACTTGAGTAGAAATTTATGCTTATATTTGATATTTCTTTATATATGTTTTCAATTGTATTAATTTCATGCTGAATTTCCTTTCTGTACAAGTTTTATGCTTGATTATATTGAAAAATTCAATAAATATTAAATAATTAAAAAAAAAAAGAAAACATGTAAGGAAAAAAAAACAATAGGGAGGGGAGCAGGTATTAAGAATCCTAGGTACTAGGTCGTCCTTAAAAAGACAGTTAGGTTTCATAAGCATCAAGGAAGAGAAATGTTTGTGTAAGTTTTTCGCATAGGTAGTTTGGAATACTGCTCCAAAGAGAGGGGGCGCTAACAGAAAAAATTGTAGACCTTAATGTATTTATATGTTTCAGTGATGGGATAGTAAGAAGGTTTTGGGCTGTAGATCGTAAAGTCCTTGTAAGGTTGTAAGGAATAAGGAGGTTATTAATGAATTCTGGCTGGTCCTTTTATTAAGGCGTGCTAACCGATTTATCACGCACTAAAGATTAACACACGCTAAATGCTAAGGCGCCCATAGAATATAATGGATGCCTTAGCATGTAGCATGCGTTAAATCAGTTAGAGCGCCTTAATAAAGGGACCCCTTAGTGTATGGGGTGTTTTTCTTATTTGGGGGGGGGGGGGAGAAGGGGCACGTAAGCAGCACTATTTATCCAGAAAGCTGATATCACTGGTTTACTAACTGGTTCACATGTCCATAGCACGAGAGACCGTAGCACCTTCTACAGTACAACTGATTTCTGTTTTTACAGAACTGGTCCCTTTTAAAAAAAATGGGTCCCTTTTAAAAATTGGGGGTTGGGGGGGGGATGGAGGGCAGGAGCATATTCCTTTATCCCATACACACAAAACAGGAAAAATATCCTTTTGGTAGACTGAGCTCTAAATCTCACCATAAAATGCATATGAACAAATCAGCAACTGTGTAACTCCACAACTGTGTGTAATTTGTTGATAGTTCCTAACTGTACTGCACTCACTGAACCTGCCCTTGCCAGCTCAGCAAATTAGATACAATGAGGAAGTTGAAACAATGCAGACTTTATAAGGCTGGGGCCTCTTCAGTGCAATGAAACAATGCAGAAATGTAAGCCGCCAACCTACCAACCACAGAGTCAGACTGGAGGAAAGTAAAACACAATCCTGCCAACCCTAAAAGTATACTTGGCATGAATATTAAAAAGAATTATGGCCTTTAATCTTAATAACCTTTGGAGTCGTGGTTGTACCACTCAAGGTCAGTTTACTGACTTTAAAACTTTCTCTTAAGAACATAAGAATTGTCATATTGGGACAGACCGAAGGTCCAACAAAAACCTCTTGCCATAAGGGATTCAGATTTGGGTTTTTTTTAAGGCATCTGACACACTGGTAAAAATGCCCTATGAATTTACTGTTTGTGATAGTAAGAGAAAGAAATGCCATAGGGACACTGAAAAAGTGATATATGAGTCAGGAAAAGAGGGGCACAGCCCAGCAAACGACCCCCCACCCCAAGAAAAAAACAGCAACTGATAAAAAAAAAACCGACCTTCTGTTACTGTCTTCCAGGCTGAATAATCTCATTAGTTCATAATTAAAGCTTCTATTCTCAAGTGTTTGTAAATGTAGGTACAGTATTTATTTTCCAGCTAACTAGGGGTTCTTTGAGGGCACAAAAAAGTCTTTAGCAGCTTAGTTGATTCACAATTGTATTTTTTGATAGCTGTTCCTGTGGAACCAAATATGTGTCACTTATCCCCCTCCCCCTTTTACAAAACTAGCATGATTTTTAGGGCTGGCAGTAGTAGCATTAGCACCAACGCAACGCTCATATAATTCCTATGAGCATGGGAACTGTTACTTCCAGGGACGACGCTAAAAATCACGCTAGTTTTGTAAAAGGCACAAAAACTGAATGGAAGATAAAAGAAAAAGGCAAGAGAGGAGAAAATACAAAGGGAAGGGGATGTTTTCCCAGTGTTTACTGGCTAAATCCTAAAATGAGAAGCCCATTTAAGTCTGACTTCTGAATGCCTGATAGCTTGCAGTAATTAATATAATTTTCTCTGGTGTATGACGCCTCTCTCCAGAGTAGAAGGAATGCAATCTTTTCCTATTGGCTTACTTAGCAAGTTAAAAGAATTTTAAAATTCATTGTCAGCCTGTAAAGGGAGGCTTTCCCCTGCTTTATATTTGGCTCTTCAGCGCCCTCTGGGGGAAATATCTTCACATATAAACCAAAGCCATTGGTTTAGCTTTGATACAGCTCTGCTCAAAATACTGTAGACCAGGGGTAGGGAATTCCGGTCCTCGAGAGCCGTATTCCAGTCGGGTTTTCAGGATTTCCCCAATGAATATGCATTGAAAGCAGTGCATGCAAATAGATCTCATGCATATTCATTGGGGAAATCCTGAAATCCCGACTGGAATGCAGCTCTCGAGGACCAGAGTTCCCTATCCCTGCTGTAGACTATTTTAAGGACAGGTTGAATCCTGCTGATTTGGCAATTAAGGAGTAAAGCAAAAACAGGCAACTATGAAATACACATAAACATGAAAATAAGATGTTTCTCTGCTAAAAAAAAATTCAGACAAACAAGTGTAAAATCATGGTTTTGATGTGCCCTCCATGAAATATTTCAATTAGAGAATGACATGGGGACAAATTTGTCCCCGTCCCCACAGGAACTCAATTTCCCCGTCCCATCCCCATAAGTTTTGGTGCTGTCCCTGTCCCTTCCCCATTCCTGTAAGCTCTTCCTTAACTGCACAAGCCTAGAACACTTACAATTTTAAAGTGTTTGAGGCTTGTGCAGATGAAGACAGAGCTTGCAGGAATGGGGCAGGGACAGGAAAAGAGCTCACAGGGATGGGACAGGTAAAAGAGTTCCCACGGGGATGGGGAAAAATTTGTCCCCTTGTCATTCTCTCATTTGAATATTACTGTTTTGAACTGTGATTGGATTATGATTAGACTAGAGGCCTATGATTATGATTATGATTAGACTACAGCCTATGATATGACTGCGACTCACTCATTCTAGCTTAATCTGCTAGGTTTATTTGGAGGGCTAGATTTTCAGGTTTTCTTAAATGCATATGCATGAGAAAGATTTACAAACTGGATGTATTGGGCATGAGAATCTTTCTCATGCGTATTCATTAGAGAAATTCTAAAAATCTGACCAGTTTGCAGCCCTTAAGGACTGAACTTGGACAAGCAGAGATGTTGAAATGGACATTTTACTACTAAACAATTACCTAAGTTGGCCACATATATAACATGTACAGATCACTATATATAGTATTCAAAACAAGACACAGTTATGTTTCATTCCCATACAAACTGTCTGAGCCCTTGGCAGGTTGTATGTTGTTCTTACAAACTGAGTAAAGTTGAACAATGAGAATTACAGATGGGGTCTATTTATAAAAACAGGAGAGAAGAACTTTCTTCACATAAGTATAGAACTTCCCCATACTGACTAGTCAGATTCCTTGTTTCATTTTCCCAGAGAATAAAAGTTTATTAAACCTGATTGGTCATTTTTGTGAAGATATTTAATGGGGAGGGGGTGGGGTGTTTCTTAATAAATAGTCCCCAATGAATCAATACACTTTCTAAGCACATAACAAATGAAAACCAAACAAAAATAGCACATAATAATGACTTCAGAATGTGCAAAAAAATGCAACCAAAGACACAAACTCAGCGTAGCCTGTTACTTATTCCCTCTTCTACGAAACTGCAATAGCAGTTTCTAGCACAGAGAGCAACGCTGAATGGCCTGCGCTGCTCCCGACGCTCATTGAGTTCCTATGAGCGTCGGGAGCAGCGCAGGCTCCCCGTGCTAGAAACTGCTATTGCAGTTTCGTAGAAGAGGTGGTTAGTTTTTGTGCTTAGAAAATTTGGAATTTAGCAATTAGCATTATTTGTTATATTTCATGCTCATGTCTGAACACCAGTTCTAAACTGACATATTCTAGTCCAGGGGTAGGCAATTCCAGTCCTCAAGAGCCATAGGCAGGTCAGGTTTTCAGGATATTCACAATAAAAATGCATGAGATAGATTTGCATCTCAAGGAGTGTGACAAACGGACGTCTTTCCCAAGGTTTGCCACAGGGAAATTAAGGAAAGTATATAAACCCCAGTGCAGAAGGGCTGACCAGGTCAGTGCCCAGGACAATAAATTAGCTGACTACCTGGTGAGTGACAATGAAATGGAAATAGAGCAGGAAGGCTTAGACTTACCTGAAGCAGTTCCAGAGCCAGGCAGGAAGAAGCTGCCTTGCTATTTTCCATTGCCTGTGAGGCAGAAAGCTCACAAGCAGTTTCCCCTCAGAGAAACGGCATGGGCTGAGGAAGGAATTCCCTTCCCCCATCCAAAGCCAAGGGGGAGTGGTTCTTCCCCTCAGCTTAAAGCCAGGCTCGTTAGAGAGCAGGGGGAGGAAGGAGGAGGAGCAGAACGAGGCTTGGCAGTAGAGCAGAGGCAGGACGGGGCTGAGCAGTTCCTCAGCACTGACTGGGAAATGACTGAGGAACAGGCTGGTAATTTGGCCACTGAATTCCTTCCCCCAGAACCCATGGTGTTGGAGGAAAGTGGGGCTATACAGGAAAGCTGGCCAGAGGAGATGGAAAGCTGAATATCCTGAAAAGGTCTGTGAACAGAGTTTTGTTTTGGCTGTATTTTGCTGTTTGCTCTTTGAGCTAATGACTGTGGGAGTTACTAGGGAAATAATCCTGTACTGCAATTTCACATGCTGTTTTGCTGAAGTTTGGAAAGGATACAGTAATCTCCTCTGCAGGTTATGTTCTCAGCTGAACCAAACGCCAGGCTATAATGCTGGCTAGTTTTAAAGCCCAGAATTTCCTGACTTCCACACTCAGTGAAAGTGCCCAGCTGTAAAGAAATTGCCATAGCAACTAACTAATTCAATTAGTCTGCCTGCCTGGTAGGGATAAGGAAATTAACCCTCTCAGGGAAAAGCCTGCTCGGGACTAGGGAGAAAGTTCAATCCAGCTAGAGAGAGTGAATGCACTGCAGGATAGCCCAACATATTCCTCAGTCAAACAGGAATGCCTCTTCTGTCAAAGCTACAGGAGAAAGTTAATTGTGTTAACTGTTTCACTGCCTAGCCTCATGGCATATTAAGGACTGTATGGGTTTTACCAATCAAGCCCAGAGCTGCTTGCTTGGTGACCAGGAATGAAATGAACTTTTTCTGTTATTTTTGTTTGATATTTATGCTACCAGGAAAACCTGGAATGGCACAGTAACTCCACGGCCGGTGGCCGAATAAAAGCTTATGTTTTCACCAAGGCCATTCTGACAAAGTGTGATTTTTTTTTTTTTAAAATCCTTGGAGAATAAGCTTAGTGGGGCATTTGCCAGCGACTACCAACTTGAAAGGTTACCCTAATTCTAAAGGGACCACGCCAGTAACAAGCTTCATGTCACTACCCGACGGCTCAAGGTAGAGCGTGGGTGTGACAGGAGGCAGTGCTTGCAAATCCATCTCATACATATTCATTGTGGATATCCTGAAAAGCTGGCCTGCCTGTGGCTCTTGAGGACCAAAATTGCCTACCCCTGGCCTAGTCACACCATAGAAAATACAATTACAGTAAAACCTTGGATTGCAAGTGTTTTGCAAGACAAACAAAACATTTTATTAAATTTCAACTTGATAAACAAGCAAGGTCTTGCAATACAAGTACATATAGTATACACACATCACATCATCACAATTGAGCCAATGGTTCTTCTCTTTCTGACGCTGCAGGACTGTAGTGACTGTTCTAAACAAGTGAGGTCTTGCAATACAAGTACATATAGTATACATACACAGTGGTGTACCTAGCATATGTGACACCCGGGCCCATCATTTTTTGCCCCCCCCCTCCCGATCTGTACGAAAAATATGATTTTTAGTAACAATCCACACGTCACACATGAGTACCTAGGAAAAGGCAGCATCTTACATATGCAGTGAGCAGTACAACATCAATACATCCATTGTAAAACTAAACAAGCCAGACTAGTACAGATCAATCCTACACCGTCAATCCTAACAGAAAACCATGTCTTTCGAACACAGAAAACACCTTTGCCTAGCATGGAATACGTCATCACAAACTATCCCCTCCCCTTTTACAAAACTGTAGTGTGGATTTTAGCCACGGTGGTAACAGCTCTGATGCTTAGAATTCTGGGCATCAGAGCTGCTACCACCACGGCTGGCACTAAAAAACGCTCCACAGTTTTGTAAAAGGGGGGATAAAATAGAAATACATAGACAAAGGTTAAATTGAACCAGCAAGAAGCTGGACTCTGCATACAATCCAACAGAAACAGTGACACATGTCTCCTAAAGCAATAAATAAATAGAAAAAAATTTTCTACCTTTGTCTTCTCTGGTTTCTGCTTTCCTCATCTTCTCGTTACTCTCTTCCTTCCATCCACTGTCTGCTATCTCTCTGCCCCTATATGGCATCTTCTCTCCTTCGATGCCCCTTCCAGAAACTGTATGCCTTCCCCTTCCATCTCTCCTTTCACCCCCATTGGTTTGGCATCTCTCTCCTCTCCTTCCCTCTCCCACACCTCTCTTCTGCAATCCCTTTCTTCCCTCATTTTCCTTTTCAATTTATTTTCTGCATCCATCTAGATTACATTTTTACTACCCTCTCATCAATTTCCTTTTTTACTGTCTATCTACATCTCGCCACCTCTTTCCCTCACCCCCTCCAGTATTTCCCTAACTCAATCCTTTTCCCCCATCATGTGCCCTCCTTTTATTTATCCCCTCCTTCCATCATCTGCCCTCTTCTCTCTCCCCACTTCCAATCATCTGCCCTCTTCTCTCTCCCCACTTCCAATCATCTGCCCCTTCTCCCCATTTCCATCATCTGCCCCTTCTCTCTTTCCCCCCATTTCCATCAGCATCTGCTCCCTTTCGCTCCCTACAACCCAATTCCATGCAGTATCGTTCCCCCTTATGTCTCTTTCCCTGCAATTCCATCAGCATCTGCCCCTTTCTCTCCCTCCACCACACATCCATACTACCCTGACCCCCTTTGTCACCCTTCAGCGTGATTCCATATCACTCTGACCCCCCTTTGTCACCCTTCAGCGTGATTCCATAACACCCTGACCCCCCTTTGTCACCCTTCAGCGTGATTCCATAACACCCTGACCCCCCTTTGTCACCCTTCAGCGTGATTCCATAACACCCTGACCCCCCTTTGTCACCTTTCAGCGTGATTCCACATCACCCTGACCCCCATTTATCACCCTTCAGCGTGATTCCATACCACCCTTTGTCACCCTTCAGCGTGACGCAGTTAGTTGCGGCAAGATCCCGTGATGACTGTGGCTGCCGGTCCCCCGCCCGACATCACTTACCTCTTCCCAGTCATCGCGGGACCTTCTTCACTTCAGTGCGGCTGCCGACTCTGCTCTAAGTAAGGCAGCCACGCTGAAGTGCCGTTTGAAGCAGCGCGGGAGGTTCCAGGTCCGGCCAGGGCACCGAGGGCGGAACTTCCCCCCCCGCACCCTCCCCCCTTGGTACGCCACTGTACATACATCACATCATCACAACTGAGCCGATGGTTCTTCTCTCTGACACTGCAGGAGTGTAGTGGCTGTTCTAAATGAGCAAGGTCTTGCAATACAAGTACATATAGTATACATACATCACATCATCACAATTGAGCCAATGGTTCTTCTCTCTCTGACGCTACAGGAGTGCAGTGACTGTTCTAAACAAGCGAGGTCTTGCAATACAAGTACCTACAGTATACACGCATCACTTCATCACATCTGAGCCGATGGTTCTTCTTTCTCTGACGCTACGGGAGTGTAATGACCCTTCTAAACGAGTGAAGTCTTGCAATACAAGTACATACAGTATTTTGTATTAAAGTTTATGGGTTGTGGAACAAATCGTCTGAGTTTCCATTATTTCTTATGGGGAAATTCGCTTTGATTTACGAGTGTTTTGGATTACAAGCATGGTTTCGGAACGAATTATGCTCGCAAATCAAGGTTTTACTGTACTTTTTCTACCTTTGACACAGGGACACACAAAAAGCAGCCTATGTACTAAATTGTTTTCCCCAAAACAGGCTGTGTTTAGAACCCCAACATTATCTCTGCAGACTTTCTCATGAGCTTGTAACTTCCATCACTTCTCGGCATGCCCTGCAGCAATACTCCTTTTTTCAACTCAACATGCAACAACGTTCTTTTCTTAAAGACACAGACACATCAAGGGGTCCTTTCATTAAGGTGCGCTAACCGATTTAGCAGGCTGCTTTCTATGATGGAATTTAGGCCACTGTGGCGTAGTGCTTGCTCTTACAAGCATTTTAGAACTCAATTGAAAATTCATCTTTTTTCAAAATATTTAGCGAACTAATTTAAATCATCCTTAGGTTATATTATTTTAAATCTTTTGTTCACCACATTGAACTTACGGTTATGCGGTTTATAAGTACGATGTTATGTTAGTATATTCCTATGGGCATCTTAGCATTTAGCGCACACACTAAATCGGTTAGCGCACCTTAAAGGACCCCCAAAAGAGCTACTTTAAACAACTTCCTTTCCCAAAATAAAGCAGCTTTTATATTCACTTAGCCGTGTTTGAAGCTCAAAAAACATTTTTTTTTTTCTGCAGACTGTCACATGTTGTTGTGACCTCTGACATTTCTCAATGCAACGTGCAGCAGCACTGTTTTCTGACGCAGAATCCCATTTAAAAAAACCAAAGTCCTTTCCTCACAATAATAGACTTGCAAAAAAAAGCCTCACAAAAGAGCAGCCCATGCTATCATGGTATTTAACAATTATATCAAACTAGTCTTTAAGCCCGTTACATTAACGGGTGCTAGAAAGCAGCCCCCTTTCCCTCTCCCCCTCCAGTTCCTCCCTGTCTCTCCGTAGCCCCCCTTCTGTCTTCCCCCCCCCTAAGCAAAATGATCTGCCTCCCAGCACACCCCTCCCCCCCCGAAGCAGCTCCCTTTCCCTCTACCCTGCCAATTCCTCCCTGACAGTGTCTCCGTGGTCCCCTTTCTGTCTCCCCTCCCAAGCAAAGCTATCTACCTCCCAGCACACCCCTCCCCCAAAACAGACCCCTTTCCCTCTGGCCCTCCAATTCCTCCCTGACTGTCTCTCCGTGGCCCCCCCTTCTGCCTCCCCCCCCAAGCAAAGCTGTCTGCCTCCAAGCACACCCCTCCCCCAAAGCAGGCCCCTTTCCCTCTCCCGCTCCAGTTCCTCCCTGTCTCTCTGTGGTCCCCCTTCTGTCTCCCCCCCCAAGCAAAGCTGTCTGCCTCCAAGCACAGCCCTTCCCCAAAGCAGGCCCCTTTCCCTCTCCAGCTCCAGTTCCTCCCTGTCTCTCCGTGGCCCCCCTTCTGTCTCCCCCCCCAAGCAAAGCTGTGTGCCTCCAAGCACACCCTTACCCCAAAGCAGGCCCCTTTCCCTCTTCCCAGTTCCTCCCTGTCTCTTCGTGGCCCACGCGATTTTCTCTTCTCGCGGTCTGGCCAGCTCCCCTAGTCCCTTGCCACTGCCGCCACCCCCTTCCTTTCCCGCGGTCGACAAACCTCTTGCCTCCAGCAGCTGCTGCAGCACTGTGAACACGTTGCTTTGCGGCCTCTACTGCCCCGATTTGCTCTTCCATGTCCCTGATGACGTCATCAGAGAAACGGAAGAGCAAATGAAGGCAGTAGAGGCCGCAAAGCAGCGTGTTTACAGTGCTGCGGCGGCTGCTGGAGGCAAGAGTTTTGTCGACCGCGGGTAGGGAAGGGAAGGGGGTGGCGGCGGCGGCAAAGGACTAAGGTAGCCGGCCAGACCGCGAGAAGGGTAGGCTGAGAGGAACCCGGGACCGTGGCAGAGGCTCGTTGCACAGTGTAAATACAGTTGCTCAGTGTGAGGCTTCCTTCGCTCTTCCGGGTCTGCATTCCGACTCCTCAACGCGCCAGCCTGAGCCGGCATAGGCGGTTGAGGGTGGAAGGTTGTGGTCGGAGTTGCTAGGCTGCAGCGGATGTGTGAGTTGCAAGTGTGGGGCCTGCAGCGGCGCGAGGTGGAGACGGAGAGCAGGCTGTGGTGACGTTGTAGGCGCGCATGCACACTCGTATTTTCCCGACGGACCAGGGAACACGTTTTTTTTAGTGCGCATGCGCAGCCTATCATTTTATTATATTAGATACTCCGATCAGTTCACCTTTCACTTTGCAGCTTTAGTAAATGTATCTCATTAAATCTAATTAAGGCCTCAGTTTCACCACCTCCACCGCATAAACATACTTTTTCTAGCGGGGAGCTACTGGTGTTAGTTCGTCACCAGCCTTTAGATTAAACTGTTAATTCTTTATTCTCAACTTTTAAAAATGCCCCTTATCCATTAGTAACTTTCTTAGGAAAGAGCTTGTACTTATCTGATGCCATGTTCTTTAAAGGTTGTTAGTAGCAGGATTGAATTCCAGTAGCTGCATTACTGAGGAGAATGAAACAATAAGTTTTGGGTGTAACCATATAGACTGCAGGGGTGTCCAACCTGCGGCCCAAGGGCCGCATGTGTCCCCTGTGAAGTATTTTGTGCGGCCCCGGTTGAGGGCGATGCTGCCCCTGGGTGTTTACCGTCTTGCCGGTTCCCTCCTCTGTCTTGCTGCAGCTTTTGAGCGTTTGTGCGACCCCAGAAAAAAATTTTTTGGCCAATGCGGCCCAGGGAAGCCAAAAGGTTGGACACCCCTGAAAGAGCATTATTTTGGTTGTAGAAGTTAAAGTGAACATCGAATCATGCTAACTTTAAGGGGTAAACTGTAACATCTTAATATCTTTGTAATTTAACCCAAAGTATTGGTATAGTGTACTACCTGCTAATACCACCCACTATACCAGTGGGTACTCATTTGAAGAGCTTATCTAACGCTCTTCATTGAACTTCATTTAATACATTTTACAATTATTTTTCTTGCTGTGTGGAATTATTTGGGAACCTTAACCCGGACACTTCCATCAATTTGTGTTTATATGTATATTTAGTAGTAATACATCACTCTACCACTATGGGATCCACACTACGTAGGATTTCAGAAAGAGGAAGACAGGCTAAAATGACATATGCAATGTATTGTTTGATGAAATATTATGTATGTTTTGTATGGACACTGCTTAGGTTTAAGAGGTTTAGAAATTTAAATAAATAAATAAATAAAATATCTGGGAAAGTTAAGAGAGGCTGGTCGAGTAGTCAGGAAAGCAAAGATGCAAATGGAAGAAAAAATAGTTGACACAGTAAAACGGGGAGATAAGTAATTTTTTAGGTATATTAGTGATAGGAAGAAGTGCAAAAGTAGCATTGTGAAACTGAAAGGTAAAAGGGAGAAATATATAGAAGCTAATAAAGATAACATTTTTATAACTGATGTTGCTGAAGGGCTGTCAGGTAAGATTTGCCTCTTTGCAGATGATAACAAAATCTGCAATAGAGTAGATAACCTGGATGGTGTAAATAACATGAAGAAAGACCTAGCAAAGGTTGAAGAATGGTCTGAAATTTGGCAGCTAAAATTTAATGCTAAGAAATGCAAGGTCATGCACTTGGGCTGCAAAAACCTGAAGGAACGGTACAGTTTAGGATGTGACATGAACAAGACATGACAGAAGAGCGGGTCTTGGGTGTGAATATATATGATGATCTTAAAGTGGCCAAACAGGCTGAAAAGGTGACGGCGATTGAATGAGAAGGCATAGGATGAAGATAAGAGGTGATAGGCTCAGGAGTAATCTAAGGAAATACTTTATTTACAGAAAGGGTGGTAGATGCGTGGAATAGTCTCCCAGAATAAGTGGTGGAGTCAGAGATTGTCTGACTTCAACAAAGTGTGAGATTTCTTAGAGAGAGGAAGAGATAATGGTTACTGCGGATGGGCAGACTAAATGGGCCATTTGGCCTTTATCTGCCATCTATGTTTCTATGTTTCTGTCTATGTTCACAACTGAAGCGCCAGGAGCAGGATCACAGAAAAAAAAAAAATGCAAGAAAGTAAGGTGTGGTAGACACTGATCAATTTTCAGAAGATTGTGTTCGTGAGGAGCTAGCTAAACGTTTTGTTTTTTTAAAGTTCAATATTCTTTATTAGAATTTTTACAACATACAAAATTATATTGACCAATTCCAGCAATATATATCAAGAGTTGATATACAGGGTCAATATTTGAAAAGTTAACAAAACATTAATAACCTATAACGTATACCCAATTCAGCCATGAGTATGTACAGAGAGTTATTAAAGAGAAAACCGAGATGACAGAGATTGCACCAAGAAATTGTTATGTTATATTATAGCTCACAGAAAATGATTAGTCACTATTGAAGTTAACGATAATTCAGTCAATGAAGTCCGCATTCTTTCAAAAAATCTTAGGGTATTTTTTTTGCTCAGCAGCTATTATTTCATATTTCGCAGTTAGACATACTATATTCCACCATTCATTATAATTACAATTCGCTAGGACCATTCGGATTGCTAGTAGTAATAGCAAGTGCACCAGTTTTGATTTGTCTAGAGGAACGCAGGGAAAGGGGGGACATGATTGAGACATTTAAATACATCATGGGACGTGTCGAGGTGGAAGAAGACATCTTCTTTCTCAAAGGACCCTTGGTCACAAGGGGGCCATCCGCTCAAACTCAGAGGAGGGAAATTTGATAGTGACGTAAGGAAGTATTTCTTCACAGAAAGGGTTATAGATCACTGGAACAAGCTTCCAGTGCAGGTGATCAAGGCCACCAGCGTGCTTGACTTTAAGAATAAATGGGACGTCCTAGTGGGATCCCTACGAGGGTCAAGTTAAGGAACTAGGTCATTAGTACTCAGACTTAATGGGATGGGTCAGTAGAGTGGGCAGACTTGATGGGCTATAGCCCTTTTCTGCCATCATCTTTCTATGTTTCTAAGGATAATTGAATGTTAGTTAGCTAAACTAAAGGTGGACAAAGCAATGGGGCCGGATGGTATACTTCTGAGGGAACTGAAGGAACTTAAGGAAGTTCTCGAGGATCTGCTGGCTGACCTTTTCAGTACTTCTCTAGAATCAGGAGTGTTACCAGGGCAGAAGTCGTCCACAAAAGTAGAAGTAAGGAAAAAGTAGGGAACTACAGGTTGGTAAGTCTGAGATCTGTGGTAAATAATGTAATGTAATGTAATTTATTTCTTATATACCGCTACATCCATTAGGTTCTAAGCGGTTTGAAGAAAATATACATTAAGATTATAAATGAGAAGTAAGAAGGTACTTAAAAAATTCCCTTACTGTCCCGAAGGCTCACAATCTAACTAAAGTACCTGGAAATTAATAAAGAAGAGAAAATAAAGATGGTTGAAAAAAGAAAAATTCTATGTGAATTTATAGGATGGAAATTAAACTGACAGTGAAGAACTGTATGAAAAATACATATGGAATTCAGTTAGAGAGGGTAGGTTATAATCTATTTATGGTATTTGTTTAATTAATGGAAACACTTTTAAACGAGAGAATAGTGATGCTTCTGGAATCCAGAGAAGTTTCAAGTCAAGTTTATTTAAATTTTGATAAAACACTAATCATAAATTCTAAGCGTTTTACAATAAAAAATAAACTAAAGCATTTCTTCCTGAACAGTGCAAAATACAGACAGCAGATATAAATTCTCAAAACTGGCATAATTAAGAACATAAGCAGTGCCTCCGCCGGGTCAGACCATAGGTCCATCCTGCCCAGCAGTCCGCTCCCGCGGCGGCCCAAACAGGTCACGACCTGTCTGAATCACCAGAAGGGGCTCACTTGCCACCTTGGTTTCTCATTGAAGTCCTATCTTCCCATCGAAGTCCTAACCCTCCGGTCTTGCACATGCACGACCTGATTGGGTTTCTATACTTATTACCTGGTTAGCTTTCTATACTTGTTACATCCCAGCACCTCTCTCAGTATCCCACGATCCCTTTATCCCTCAGAAATCCGTCCAATCCCTGTTTGAATCCCTGTACCGTACTCTGCCTGATCACTTCCTCCGGTAGCGCATTCCAAGTGTCCACGACCCTTTGTGTGAAAAAAAACTTCCTTGCATTTGATTTGAACCTATCTCCCTTCAGTTTCTCCGAATGCCCCCTCGTACATGTTGTCTCCTTCAGCCTGAAGAATCTGTCCCTATCCACCCTCTCTATGCCCCTCATGATCTTGAAGGTCTCTATCATATCTCCCCTGAGCCTCCTTTTTTCCAGAGAGAAGAGCCCCAGCCTATCTAACCTCTCAATTCAATCTCTAAATTTAAAATAAAATAATTCCCCCTAACTTTGTTGTCTCCCTCCCTCCATGCTGTGCCTCAACTAGGTGTCTCCCTTTGGCGGGTGTCTTCTTTTCTGACTGGCTCCCACCTGGCTGTTCTATGCAGCCTGCGGTGCAATGCCCCAGGTGTTATCTTCTGGCAGGCTCCCATCTCCTCACTCCCGCAGTGTGCACAAAGCCAGTGGCGGCAGTTCCTTGTGCGTCCTGTGCCTGAACCGGCGGCTTTGTGCACACTGCAGCAGTGAGGAGGAGGGAGCCAGCCAGAAGATAACACATAGGGCATCTTACTATGGGCCGCATAAAATGGCCAGGCAGGCCGGATTCAGCCTGCAGGCCTTGAGTTTGACACCTATGCACTAAAGGCAGGTCTTGTCAGTCAAATCTGATTAATTTCTTTGACTGGGTGACCAGAGAATTGGATAGGAGTGCGCTAGATGTGGGGTATTTAGATTTTAGCAAAGCCTGTGACAGTGTTCCACACTGGCATCTAATAAAGAAACTGAGTATCCAGGATGGTGTTCAAGCTAGGCTAGAAGACTTAAACATCGAGGCCAAAAGAATTGCCAGAATGGATTCTGTCTCCCACATGACTGGGCTAGAGATTCCGTTCTGTGAATTCAAATAACAGACATGAGAAAAAGCCATATAATAATCAATTAGGATTTATTAACAGTGCTCCTATTGTCTGGGAAGAGCAAGCCATCACAATTTCAGTGCTCTTCAAAGGGAGAAAGCAAGGACAAACAGATTTAAACCCTATGTGACATCATTTGTAATAATTATCATGCTTTAGAATACAATGGCACAGTTGATCACATGACTTCCATTCTAAAAATGCTTCGCGTCAATGTTACATTTAAATCCTTAATTTTAATGTTAAGTCCATTCTGTTAAGTTTTTAAACCCAGCAGGTGGCAGTGTTTCACTTTTTCTTTCTAAATCACTTTTGATCTCTGACCATTTCAGACATCAGTCATGTCGGTAAAAAGCCCTACTTCCTGCAGACACATCTTAACTTCTCTATGACCTACCAATTAGCATTGTATGTTCTTATCTATAAGGAACAGATTCTCTCTGTAAAAACCCCAAGTGGAAGGCAACATAGGATAGTGGTCAATGGAGATCTCTCTGAGGAAATGGATGTTATCAGTGGTGTGCCTCAAGGTTTGGATATTGGGTCTATTTTTTAAACATTTTTGTAAGCAATATTATTGAAAGGCTGTCAAGTAAGATTTGTCTCTTTGCAGATAATACCAAAATCAGCAATAGAGTAAACATCCCTGATGGTGTGAGTAACATGAGGAAGGGCCTAGCAAAGCTTGAAGAATGGTCTGAAATTTGGCAGCTAAAATTTAATGCTAAGAAAAGCAAGGTCATGCATTTGGGCTGCAAGACCTCGGATAACGGCACAGTTTAGGGGGTGAAGAACTTTTGTGCAAAAAGAGGAGTGGTACTTGGGTGTGATGGTATGTGATGATCTAAAGGTGGCCAAACAGGTTGAAAAGGAGACGGCAAAAGCTAGAAGCATGCTAGGATGCATAGGGAGAGGTATGGCCAGTAGGAAAAAGGAGGTATTGATGCCTCTGTATAAGACTCTGGTGAGACCGCATTTAGAATAATGTATACAATTCTGGAGGCCGCACCTTCAATAAGATAAAAACAGGATGGAGTCAGTCTAGAGGAAAGCTACTAAAATAGTCGGTGATCTTCATCATAATGCGTATGTGGACAGACTTAAAGATCTCAATTTGTATACTTTGGAGGAAAGGTGGGAAAGGGGAGATATGATAGAGATGTTTAAATACCTACGTGGCATAAATGTGCATGAGGCAAATCTTTCATTTGAAAGGAAGCTCTGGAATGAGAGGGCATAGGATGAAGTTAAGAGGAGATAGTCTTAGGAGTAATTTAAGAAAATACTTTTTTACAGAAAGGGCGGTAGACGCAGATTGTTGAGCAAGATGACTTCGATGGGATTGGGAGCGACGTTGATGACATGGGTCAATGACTGGTTAAGCGGTAGACTCCAGAGGGTAGTGGTTAACGGTACCCCCTCCAATACATCGGAGGTGACCAGTGAAGTGCCACAGGGCTCGGTCTTGGGACCGATCCTTTTCAACATATACATAAGAGACCTGACTCAAGGGTTTCAAGGTAAAATAACACTATTCGCCGACGACACCAAACTATGCAACATAGTAGATAACAGCACCTTGCCCGACAGTATGGAACAGGACCTGCTCTTATTGGAACATTGGTCCTCGACTTGGCAACTAGGCTTCAATGCTACAAAATGTTAGGTCATGCACCTTGGCAGCAGAAACCCATGCAGAACTTACACTCTAAATGGTGAGACCTTAGCTAGGACTAGGGCAGAACGTGATTTGGGAGTAATCATTAGTGAAGACATGAAAACTGCCAAGCAGGTGGAGAAAGTGGCATCCAAGGCTAGACAAATGGTGGGATGCATCCGTAGAGGTTTCGTCAGCCGGAGGCCCGAAGTCATAATGCCCCTATACAGATCCATGGTGAGACCTCATCTTGAATATTGTGTTCAATTCTGGAGACCACATTATCAAAAAGATGTGCGGAGAATTGAATCGGTTCAGCGAATGACCACCAGGATGGTCTCGGGACTCAAGAACCTCCCATATGAGGAAAGACTGAATAAACTGCAGCTATACTCGCTTGAGGAACATAGAGAGAGGGGGGACATGATTGAGACGTTTAAATATATCACGGGCCGCATTGAGGTGGAAGACGATATCATCTTTCTTAAAGGACCTTCGACCACAAGAGGTCATCTGCTGAAAATCAAAGCCGGGCAATTTCATGGCGACGCCAGGAAGTATTTCTTCACTGAAAGGGTGGTCGATCATTGGAATGAACTTCCATTGCAGGTGATTAACGCCAGCAGCGTGCTCGATTTTAAAAAGAAATGGGATATGTATGTGGGATCTCTAGCGGGGTGAAGTCTGGGGTGAGTAATTAGCGTGGGCAGACTTGATGGGCTACTGCCCTTTTCTGCCGTCATATTTATGTTTCTATGTTTCTATGGAATAGTCTCCCGGCAAAGGTGATGGAGACAAAGACTGTGACTGAATTCAAGAAAGCATGAGACAGGCACGTGGCATCTCATAGGGAGAGGAGGAGATGCTGTGGGTGGGCAGACATCAGCGGGAGAGCTGATGGGGTCATGAGGAGCACGTGGTTGACTGCTGGGAGCAACAACTTCAACTAGAAGTACAGGGGAACGGAAGGGGGGGTGTACACATGATGGGGGGAGGAGTGGGAAGAGGCAGGGGACAGAGAGAAGGAAGAGTGCTGATCCCACCAACATGGCGCCTGGGGTGGACAATCCCCTCCTTGCCCCGCCTTTTACTACGCCACTGCCACGGCTGACCCGGAAGGCTTCAGGTGAAATGTTAAATCCCATTACCTGTCTTCAGTACAGAACATGGGGAAATAGTCGGGCATCTCAGTCAAAGTGTCTGCCTTGTGCTGCAGCCTCTGAGCAATTTCAGAAGGCGTTTGTGTCAACACACTGGCATATGGAATGAGAAACATTCCCACTGAATCCAACTGGTAAAGTGAAGTATACAGCTTTGTTTACTGTAACACAGTGTCTGTGCTTTGAAAGAAAACCTCCTAGACTCCTGTGTACATGGTGATGTATTCCTTAACACTTCAGCACCAGACACAGACAGACACTTGCCAGTAATACCAGTGATTTTTCAAAGCACCATACAAAATGATATGTTCTGGAAAAAAAGGGGTCTCTATAAACAGACGATGGTGTAGGAGAGGGTCAAAGTACAGCACATTAAGAAAACGAAAAGCACTAAAGACCATCCAGGTTTGGGACTTAAGGTTAAAGTTTATTCTGTTACCTGACGTGGGCTGTGTTTTTGGGCCTCGGGAGTCTACAATAACAATATATGAAAAACTAATAATGCAGAAAACATATATAACATTGGTATAACATAAATAATTACATAAAAATAGAATTATTACATTCCACAAAAACTAATACCACTACTACAGCAGACCCTCAATATTCGCGGGGTTTAGGGGCAGAGCCAGCCCACGAATACTGAAATATCACGGATATCTTTCAGGGTCGTCTCTGACCCACCCCGCGTCCCGGACCTTCCCCAGACCTTACCTAGTGGTCTAGCAGCGACGCGGGGCAAGATCGATCGTCCTACGCTCTTGCCCCGTGCAGTCTCGAGACTAGAACGGGAACTCATGGAATCCATTTTGATGACGGCTCTGCACGGGGCAGGAAGCGTAGGATGATCGATCCTGTCCCGTGTCGCCGCTAGACCACCAGGTAAGGTCTGGGGAAGGTCCAGGATGCAGCGTTTCTAAAAAAAAAAAAAAAAAATTGCGACTATCCGAATCCGTGGGTACTGAAACTGCAGATTCGGAGGGGGTACTGTACTATTAATTATTTTTATAGTGCTACCAGATGCATGCAGCGCTGTACAGAGTCACAAAGAGTAAGAAAACAGTCCCTGCTCGAAAGAGCTTACAATCTAAACAGGCAAGACAGACAAACAAGATGTCCATGGATACAGTTAAGGGGAACGGTTAATCATCAGGCTTGGTTGGAGGGCAGAGGGGAGTTCAGGACAATCAAGCCATTATGACATCACTGATGAGGTTGGCTTTTATTGGTGGAATGAGGCATTATGACATCACAATCTCAGCTCTGCTTCCCAAAGACAAACAGGATGTCATGGATACAGTTAAGGGGAACGGTTAATCAGCTGGCTGGGATAAAGGGCAGAGGAGTAGGGTTAAGGATTGAAAGCTATATCAAAAAGGTGGGTTTTCAGTCTGCTTTTAAACCAGTGAAGAGAAGAGGGCTTGATGGACAAACTTGGGTAATTTATTTCAGGCATAGGGGGAAAGCTAGATGAAAGGAACGAAGTCTGGAATTGGCAGTGGAGAAGGGTAATGTTAAGAGTGACTTATCTGAGGAACGGTGTTCTCTGGGAGGTGTATGAGAGAGAAGAGAGGAGAGATATTAAGTGGCAGAAGAATGAACACACTTGTAGGTCAGCAATAAGATCTTGAACTGTATGCGATGGGCGGATAGGGAGCCAATGAAGTAACTTATAAATAAAAACATAAGAACATAAAAATTGCCGCTGCTGGGTCAGACCAGTGGTCCATCATGCCCAGCAGTCCACTCACACGGTGGCCCTCTGGTCAAAGACCAGCGCCCTAACTGAGACCAGCCCTACCTGTGTACGTTCCGGTTCAGCAGGAACTTGTCTAACTTTGTCTTGAATCCCTGGAGGGTGTTTTCCCCTATGACGACTCCGGAAGAGCGTTCCAGTTTTCCACCACTCTCTGGGTGAAGAAGAACTTCCGTACGTTCGTATGAAATCTATCCCCTTTCAATTTTAGAAAGTGCCCCCTCGTTCTCCCTACCTTGGAGAGGGTGAACAACCTGTCCTTATCTACTAAGTCAGTGTAAATAAATACAGAGATATTATCTTAAAACACTCAATAGGTCATAAGACAATACATTAATATGGGAAACTAAAACACAAAAGTAGGCGTTATGAGATAATCCATGAAAGGATATACAGTAGATTAGAAAGGGGTGCTGATAAGTTCTTGGCTTTATAAAGAAAACATAAAGGACTGAAAGAGTTTATTTACCTCTACATGTTCACCACTGAGTTCCACACACTTATTTATATGAGCTAAGTAGTTTATGTTCAGGTATTCAAGCATTTTTCCCTATCTGTCCTGGTGGGCTTACACTCTATCTAATGTACCTAGGGCAAAGAGGGATTAAGTGACTTGCCCAGGGTCACAAGGAGCAGCATGGGATCTGAACCTGCAACCTTAGGGTGCTGAGGCTGTAGCTCTAACCACTATGCCACATACTCACTTATGATGTTGCTGTTCTAACTTCTTTAATCCATCCAAGAAATAGTCCAGTCAGATCATTGGAATCTGATAGACATTTTGGAGCTTTTTTTTTAATAGAATCACTTTGTCATTTTTAAGAGTTACTGTTAGTGCTATGGTTATATTTTCCATCTATAAGTCAGAGTCCTGATGCAGGCCTAGTGGCCAAAACACGAATCATGTCGAGTCAACTTTCGTTTAATTAATTCATCCAGTTGAACGCCATAGACTGTTTTTGTCTCTTCATCTCCTCCGCTGATGGTTTGGTATGCGTTTGGACTTGCGGTGGATCGGTCTTCTGTTCTTTGTTTGGAAAAAAATGTAAACGTAACTAGCAGGATTGTTCAACAGTTCACCAGCCAAAATATTAGTTACTTCACCAAGAGCAAGAGTGGGAAGCAAGAGGAAGGGACACTTGATGGCATGGATTAGTGGACTGGATAGGCCATATGGTCTTCCTCTGTACTAGATATAAAGAAAAATTAAAGGCTTTCCTTAAAACATATTACTTTAGGATGACTTTGTGTTTAGGTTCTGGATAGTAGGTGTTAGTTTGGCCAGTTGGTCAAGAAAGTCAATTAGCGTGTGCTAAATTCTAAGAAGCCCATAGGAATAAAATGGGCTTCTTAGAAGTTAGGGAGTGGGGAAGGGACGCAGGTCAGACCACTATAAGGATAATTACAGTAGTTTATTGAAATGTCAACAATTTTAAGTTAAAACGGTAAGCCGCGCATGCGCACTTCTTATGCGTGGGTCCGTTTTCTGTGAGCTGCAGCTAGGAAGTGGCATGCGCGGCTTACGGTCTAGCCTCGTGGCCAGAGTGCGTATGCGGAGGACAGATCGTGAAAGTACAACCGGCGATTTCCCCCCCCCCCTCGCTCACTGCCAAAACCACCACCTCCTCCTTCTCGCCGGCTCACCCGCTTTTAAACGCCGTCTTAACGCTGGCTTTGCTGTCTTCTGTCCACTGCGGCTCGCCCTCTCTGACTACTTCCTGTTTCCGCTAGGGTTGGCCGCAGTGGATAGAAGACGACGAAGCCAGGGGCTGTAGCCGCCGATCTCCGTTCCTCCGGGGGGGGGGGGGTCTGGGAGGAGAGGGATCGCGGCCACTCAGCGCCCCCACCGAGGAGCCCAGCAACTTTCCGCTGCCTGGGACCCGACTCATTTGCCGCCTCCCCTCTTCCCTTACCGCGGGCCCGACTGGCGATTTAAGCAGCGTATGCATCAGTCTTTACACGCTGCTTCGGGCCCTTCTACTGCCCTGATTTGCTCCGGACGTGCCAGAGTAAATCAGGGCAGTAGAAGGACCCGAAGCAGCGTGTGAAGAGTGCTGACACGCTGCTTAAATCGCCAGTCGGCCCCGCGGGAAGGGAAGGGGGGGCCGCAAAGGACTCGGGCCCGCGTTTGTAGTCGCGACTGTGGGAAGGGAAAGAGGGTAGAGGAAACGCTACTGCAGGCACAGGGAACTGGTGTGGGGGGAGGGAAATGGAAAGGGGAGGGAATGCAGCTTTGCACAGACAGACAGAGGGAGGAAGGGACACAGAAAGACACGGGGACAGGTGCACAGGGAACTGGTGTGGGGGGAGGGAAATGGAGGGGGAGGGAATGCTGCTTTGGACAGACAGGGAGGAAGGGACACAAAAACAAGAAGAAAGACACAGGGGCAGGTGCGGGACAGCGGGAGTCGCGTCAGGAGGGGTGCGGGATGCCGCAGAGGGAACTTTTCCAATGGGTGCAACTGGGCGGCTGTCGGGAGCCTCTGATCAGGGGCAGAGCAAGGTAAGTGTATCATAGGGATTAGAAGAAGGAGGGGGGAGAAAAAGGAAGGGACGCCTACTGCTGGACAGGGGGAGAAGGAAAGAGGTGCTGATGGACGGGGGGGGGGTGAAGAAAAAGGAACGGAGGCCTAATGTTGGACAGGGGGAGAAGGAAGATGCTGCTGGACAGGGGGGATGTAAAACAAAGGGAGAAGGCCTGCTGCTGCATAAGGAGAGCTGTGAAGGGGTGGTGGTCGACACAGGGGAGGTAAAAAGAAGGGAGAATAGACAGGGGGAGCAGGCAAGGGATGGTGATGGACAGCCAAAGAAAAAGAAAGAAAGAAAGAAAGCGGCTAAGGAGAGAGAGAGAAAGAAATAAAGAGAGACACACACACACATATATTCTAGCACCCGTTAATGTAACGGGCTATAAGACTAGTGTATGCATAAAATGTGACAGGCATAGAAAGTCCTTTGTACTGAAATTTATAGTGGACCTCAACACGGTCCATGTTTTTGCAAAATAAGCCTTCCTCAGGGGCGTAAAAGGTAGCCCAGTAGATGGCACCAAATTGCAAAAAAAATAATCAAGCCAAAATGGTTACTGGCGGTATGTATCATAAAAGTCCTGCTGCCTAGCACAATGTCCAAAAGAAACGCAATTGCTGCTTCTTAGAAATTAGCACATGCTAAATCTGTTAGCGCCTCTTAGTTAAAGAAAACCAAAATATGTAGGATGGGTGGGGTTGGGGGGATAATGTGTGTTTAATCTGTGGAGGTCCACCATGAAGAACAAGCATGGGTGGCCCACTTTATCTTGTACTGTTTTGTTGTTTAACTGAAAATTCAATAATGACATTACAAAAAAAAAAAAAAGGAGCCCAAAGATATTTGTATAGTTGTTTTCTGTGGAATATGATGCTTTCTATCCCATCATGACACTGGCATTCCTTTCTCTTTTCCTTGGTTTTAGTATGAATTGTATACCACTTTGGCCCAAGTATAAGATTAAACAGTATAGCAATTGTAAACAACCATAAACAAATAACAAGTAATTTATTTAAAACCCTACCTGACCACTAACAATACTACCTCCCCCTCAGCCACTCTATTAGCAGAACACTTCCAAAATAAAATTACCAATGCAAGAGCTACCCTCAATGACACCTCTACCCATCCTAACCAATTCACAATTCTCCCCATAGATAGAGATTCTACTGCAGCAGATAGAATATGGTCTCAATTCCCCAACATACAATGGCCCGAATTCAACAAATACTACAAAAAATACAGCCATGCATCTTGTGACCTCAACAACTGTCCACCATATCTCCTAAAAACATCCAGCACAAAATTCCGCGCTCTTCTTCTAAACTGGATACAAATCTCGCTAATAAACGGCCACTACCCTACCAACCTCAGCGAAATCATCATCACCCCGATCCTCAAAGACCCCAAAGGACCGATAGACCAAACAGCCAACTACAGACCCATTGCCTCTATTCCACTCTACGTCAAAATAATAGAAGGACTAGTTGCCAAATTCCTCTCCAATTACCTAGAAAACCATAACATACTCCATCCCACACAATCCGGCTTCAGAAACAACTTCAGCACGGAAACACTACTAGGATCTCTCTTGGACACAGCCAGACAACATCTCAGCACAGGAAAAAAAATGATGCTCATACAACTAGACCTTACCGCTGCATTCGACTTGGTGGACCATAACATTCTACTACAATTCCTGGATACAATAGGTATCACAGATAAAGTATACACATGGTTTGAAGGATTCCTTAAATCAAGAACCTATAGAATAAAATCAGACAAACAAAAATCTGAACCTTGGTCAAACCCCTGCGGAGTTCCCCAAGGATCCCCTCTATCCCCGACTCTCTTCAATCTCTATACAGCCTCCCTCAGCTCTCACCTGGACAAACAAGGCATAATCTCCTACAGCTATGCTGATGACATTACCATTCTCATACCCTTCGATCAACCTGAACTCTCCATGACAAACACAATACACCAAACACTAAAATCAATAGCAACCTGGATGAAAGATCACAAACTGAAATTTAACCCAGATAAAACGGAATTCATTCTCCTAGAAAACAACAAAATACCAACCATAACCAACATTGAAATCAACGCAATCAACTACCCCATACAAACCACCCTAAAACTGCTAGGAATAACTATCGACAGATGCTGCACCATGCAACCACAAATCAATAAAACAATACAAAAGTCATTCTTAGTCATGAGAAACTTAAGACAAGTTCGGAAATTCTTTGAGAAAACTCAATTCCAGCTCATAGTTCAGGCCTTAATACTAGGCCTACTTGACTACTGTAATATCCTCTACCTCCCATGCCCTACAACCATAAAAAACAACTACAAACTATCCAAAACACAGCACTAAGACTCATCTACTCATTAAAGAAACATGATCACATTACAGAAGCATATCTCCAATCACACTGGCTTCCGATCCCAGCAAGAATACAATTTAAATTCTACTGCTTACTATTTAAGACTTTATACGGAGACAGTCCAAACTACCTGAATAACCGCCTCATTCACAACACCGCAACCAGACATAGGAAAACTCACACCCCATTTTCATACCCCCCAATTAAGGAGGTCAAACGGAAAAAACTATATGATGGCCTCCTGGCCACTCAAGCAGCCAAACTAGACAACCAAATCGCCAGTCTACTGACGGCATCCCTCGACTACAAGACTTTTAGAAAAGAAATAAAGACCATCCTCTTCAAGAAAACTCTGAAAAAAGAAATAATACCGCAAGTCTCAAACTCCACCTCTCACTAAAGCCAACCACCCCAAACAAATAACCTTACCCATTTCTTACTCTCTTTGAAAATGACCAATTTTTTTTTTTTTTTGTAAGTTCTTGTTGTAATACATCTTGGATAATTCTTTTGTAATCCGCCTTGAATTGCAAGGTAATGGCGGAATAGAAATCCCTAATGCAGTGGTTCCCAACCCTGTCCTGGAGGACCACCAGGCCAATCGGGTTTTCAGGCTAGCCCTAATGAATATGTATGAGAGAGATTTGCATATAATGGAAGTGACAGGCTTGCAAATCTGCTCCATGCATATTCATTAGGGCTAGCCTGAAAACCCGATTGGCCTAGTGGTCCTCCAGGACAGGGTTGGGAACCACTGCCCTAATGTAATGTAATGTAATGTAATATGTCACTTATGGCCTAAGTCAGGGGTAGAGAACTCCGGTCCTCGAGAGCTGTATTCCAGTCGGGTTTTCAGGATTTCCCCAATGAATATGCATTGAAAGCAGTGCATGCAACTAGATCTCATGCATATTCATTGGGGAAATCCTGAAAACCCGACTGGAATACGGCTCTCGAGGACCGGAGTTCCCTACCCCTGGCCTAAGTGGTTTACATTCCTCAAGCATTTTTCCCTATCTGTCCTGGTGGGCTCACATTAGAAACATAGAAAAATGACGGCAGAAAAGGGCTATAGCCCATCAAGTCTGCCCACTCTACTGACCCACCCCATTAAGTCTGAGTGCAAATCACCCAGTTCCTTAACTCGACTTTCGTAGGGATCCCACGTAGATGTCCCATTTATTCTTAAAGTCAAGCACGCTGGCAGCCTTGACCACCTGCTCTGGAAGCTTGTTCCAATGGTCCACCACTCTTTCCATGAAGAAATACTTCCTGATGTCCCCATTAAATTTCCCTCCTCTGAGTTTGAGCGGATGCCCTCTTGTGGCCGAGGGTCCTCTGAGAAAGAAGATGTCATCATCCACCTCGACACGTCCCGTAATGTATTTAAATGCCTCAATCATATCCCCCCTCTCCCTGTGCTCTTCTAGAGTGTAGAGCCGCAGTTTGTTTAGCCTCTGTTCGTACGAGAGACACCTGAGCCCCGAGATCGTCCTAGTGGCCATCTGCTGAACCGACTCGACCCTAAGCACGTCTTTGCGGTAATGTGGCCTCCAGAATTGCACACAGTATTCCAGATGAGGTCTCACCATGGCTCTGTACAGTGGCATTATGACTTCAGGTTTCCGGCTGACGAAACTTCTATTGATACATCCCATCATTTGCCTTGCCTTGGATGAGGCCTTCTCCACTTGTTTGGCAGCCTTCATGTCTGCACTGATGATTACTCCCAAATCTCGTTCTACTGAAGTCCTAGCTAATGTTTCTCCATTTAAAGTGTAAGTTCTGCATGGATTTCTGCTACCGAGGTGCATGACCTTACATTTCTTAGCGTTGAAGCCCAGCTGCCATGTCGAGGACCAGCCTAATGTACCTGAGGCAATGGGAGATTAAGTGACTTGCCCAGGGTCACAAGGTTCAATGTGGGATTTAAAACCCACAACCTCAGGATGCTGAGGCTGTAGCTCTAACCACTGCACCACACACTCCCTGTGTGAGTATAGTCTCTATGGTATACAAAATAAAGGGGCCCCTTTTATAAAGCCGTGGTCTTTGGTGCATTTACCGTGGCAGCATTGCTATCGTGGGTTTGTAAAATGGGCCTTAAATGAGCTGTTTAAGTAGAGAGAGCCGACAATTGATAGCAAAACTATCGAATAACCATACAACTGATACCGCCCCGTCACCGTCACTGCCATCCCTTTCACCGCTCCGTCACCGCCACTGCCATCCCATTCACCGCCCCGTCACCGTCCCCGCAGCATCCATATAAGCCGAGTTTGCCGGCTTCCTTTTTCCCTAGCCGCACGCGTTCAAAAAGCCGTGCATTTAGCCAGCTCCCTCCCTCCACCTCACCTTAAATTTCGAGTTTTCCGGCTTCCTTTTTTCCGAGCCGCACGTGTTCAAAAATCCGTGCACGCGCGGCTGCGCGAGTCAATCAAACTTCTCCTCTCCTGCAACTTCCTGTTTCCGGTTGCGTCAGAGGAGAAGATTGATTGACTCGCGCAGCCGCGCGTGCACGGATTTTTGAACACGTGCGGCTCGGAAAAAAGGAAGCCGGAAAACTCGAAATTTAAGGTGAGGTGGAGGGAGGGAGCTGGCTAAATGCTACGGGCGGGCGGGCGGTGAATGGCCTTGTCCCCGTCGCCGCAGCGACTGCTAGTTTTCTTCCCCGTTTTCGGCGGGTGACCCGCGGCTAAAATGCGGTGGCCGCGGGTAAACCGCCACCGTGTCATTCTCTAATCAGGAGTATGAGAATTTGTCTGAAACCAAAGCCTGGTTAAAGTGTGCAGAGCCCTACCTTGGCAAGACAATTGCCTAACAATGATCCAGACAAGCTCAGCTATCAGAAGGTACATAGGAGAGGTACAAGGAGAGGCTAAGAGGCCAACTGATAATTAAATAAATAAAATAAACTCCTGTTTTCTTGAGAAATCTAGCTCAGGCAAACACCGCTATCAAAAGGTACACAGGAAGGGAGAGATGGCGGCCAACTCTTTTACGATCCTGCTTTCCCAAGAAATCCAGCCCAGTCAATAATCAGTAGCAAAAGATATACAGAATGAAATTAGAGAAAAAGGTCAATGATAAAAAAAAAAAAAAATCTACTCTTTCGTAATCTTGGTTTTCTTCAAGTTCATCCCAGGCAATCACACACTTCAAAAGGTATGAAGGAGGACTAAGAGAAGAAAGCAAACTGATATAAAAAATCTGCTCGTTTACACACCTGTTTCCTAAGAAATCCAGCCCAGTCAGTCAATATCAAAAAGTACAAACATATATATAGTTTGCCTATTTAATTTGGAGGGGCATGAGACAGAAACGCCAGATTAGTGACAGAAGGAAAACTTTCTCCCCTTTCACTAAAATAGGCATTCTTTAGCTTACTCTCATCCTTCCATTTCTTTTGTTTTCACCTTTTCCTTATACTTCCCTTTATCCCTCTATACTCTTCCATTCATCTCTCCCTCCTGTCACACTCTCATTCCTCACCTTCCATAACATTCTTCCTCTTCATAATTCCCTTACCCTTCACCTCTTTCTCCACTCCTTTTCCTCCTTCCTTCTTTTGACTTTTGGCCCCTCCCACATCTTTCCTCTCCACTTTTTCCTCAGCAGTTTTTCCTCCTCTCTCCTTCCTCATCCTCCCTCTTCTCTAGCTTTTGGTTGGCTTTTTTTTAGCACACCTTAGTAAAAGGACCCTATTTTGAAGATAAGTGAATATCGGCTTTGAGACTCAATATTGTGTTAAACTGAAATTTCAGTTATTGCAAGTTAAAAGGGTCTTCCTTTAATCCAGAGGCCACCTATTTATTTTCATTGGCCTGGATTCTGTAACCAGTGCCATTGTCGGCGACTGCCAATCGCTTGGCCATTACGTGATGGCACCCGGTACAGAATCACGCCCCTGGCAAAGGTAGGCACTGGAAATGAAGGCCACGGTTATGATGTGAATCGCGCCTCCACGGACGCTTTATGCCGCCTAACACCACATCTAGGGTTAGCCACGCTCATAGTGGTGTTAGGCAGCCTAAAGTATTTGAGCATTTTAGCGCGGATTTAGCGTGTGCTAAATCAACGCGTGCGCTAACCGCTAACGCGTCCCTAGGATAACATGCACGTGTTGGCATTTAGCGTTTGTTCAGCGGCATAGTGCACCTTAGTGAAAGAGGGGGGGGGGTAAGTTAAAACGTTGTTTGAACAGCATTTTTTTTATTGTTTGGGCGCCTACCAGCGTCGTTTAGAGAATTCAGGCCATTTTGTTTTATGTCCTCTTCTAATTTTTACCGAATAGGCCTCAAAAAATCAAAAAGGAATTTACCAACAAACAATAGATGATATAAAAAATAGTTGGTAAGAATTATCTTGGATAAATCACCATTGGAGGCACATGGCACTTTAAAGAAAGTCAAACAGACGTTCCAAAAAGTAAGAGGAATGGAATTAACTAAGAGGTTTCAGTACGGGCTTAATTTTCCCTCCGAATGACCAACAGCCCCGGGCAGGTATTCATGAGTGAACAAGCACTTAGAACAACGTCTAAATAAATCCTGCCCGACAGGTCCTGTTTCGATATTCTTCGTCAGGAGGGAGAAATCGGAACCGCAATAAATTCTCCGGTCCAAGAGCTGGAAATGCAATTATTGTCATATAGTAAACCTCTCACCAAAAGCAGCGGCTCAATCACTGCTGGCCCCCTCCTACAACCCAATAGCTTGTTCTGTGAGTTTTTTTGTTTTGGATATATATATATATATATTTTTTTTTTTCCGAAAATGGTTCAAAAAGATAGACACACTGAACATAAACAGATCCATAAAAAAAAAAAAAACAACAACCCCAAGATAGATGTTTTGCAGTTTAGAGAATGGTCATGTTTGGTACTGGATTTTTGTGCATGTGCCACACAATGTCCAAACTTAGATTTAGTCAAAAACATAAATAGGGAAATATACCAAAACTATTTGGTGTTGGGAATATGTAGAGATCAGAAAAACATTTCAAACGCAGATGTAATGATCTCTAAGAGAAAATTTCAATATGAATACTCAGTGTTAATAAAGATGTTATATATAAGAACATGAGAGATGCCGCTGCTGGGTCAGACCAGTGATCCATCGCGCCCAGCAGTCCGCTCACGCGGCGGCCCTTTTGGTCAAAGTGCCCTGAGACTAGTCTTACCTGCATACGTCCTTGCTCAGTAGGAACTTGTCTAACTTTGTCTTGAATCCCTGGAGGGTGTTTTCCCTTATGATAGCCTCTGGGAGAGCGTTCCAGTTTTCCACCACTCTCTGGGTGAAGAAGAATTTCCCTACGTTTGTACGGAATCTATCCCCTTTCAGTTTGCCAAGGACTGAAGTCCCTATAGCCAAACCCATTGTGTATGAGAATGTATTAGTGGAATTCTCAAAAACATTTCATATTATATAGTGCATGTTCCTTTTATAACATACAAAATAGGCTTAAACCAAAAATAAACTTAGCTCTTAGGGTTATGAGGGTCCCACTATCGGGACTTCGGTTGTTGGCAAGATTACACATTTCTGAGTGTATGTATAACATCTTTTTTTAACATTGAGTATTCATATTGAAATTTTCTCTTGGAGATCATTACATCTGTGTTTGAAACTTAGAACATATCGAAAATGCCCCTCCACATAAACTGACAGGGAGGCTGGCAGACGCTCCAGCTGTAATAATCAAACATCCAAATTCACCCAAAGCTCCGCTGCAGAAAGGTGATTAAATATGCAGATGACACAAAACTATTCAAAGTTTTTAAAAAATTCCTGTACAAATTTGCAGGAAGAACTTAGAAAATGGAAATATGGGCATCCAGATGCCACAGAGTCAGGTTGAGGGAAAGCCCGAGAGGATATACGAGCAGCAAAGGAACTGGAACCCTTCTCAGCTTGGATTGGATGGTCTGGTGATTCCCAGAGAGGCTTCCTTTTTACCCCTCATGCTGAGGGCTTATCTCTGGAGATAAGGGGTGCACTTCAATCTGTTCTGCATTAGAGAGTTGCGCGGGGACAGAAATCCCACCCATCCCTGCCAGGATCCTCTCTGTCCCCACCCATTCCCGCCCATCCCTGCCCGTCCACGTAAAAAGTAGCAATTACTTCTGACAGGATCATCAATTCTACAGTTTCTTTTGTGTTTGCGCTGCTGTTTTCCTTGTGGAATCTCTTTGGTGAAACCCTTTTTTTGTTTTCTGTTCAGGTAATTAACTTATAAACCCCCTCTTTTACTAAGGCTGACGGGTCCATTATATTATATGGACGAACCCTGCTTCTAAAGCCTTCCATCCCCGTGGGAGTCCCGTAGGCCAGAGGGGAGTCCCGTGGGTTAGGGGGGATTCCCGCGGGACCCACAGGATTCCCGCGATCCCCGTTCCCGTGCAGACCTCTATTCTGCATATCCTGACTTGGGTTGCTCTAAGAGAGCCCATTTTACGCATTGGGTTGCAGTTATGGGAACCCCCAGCTCTGAAAATCTTATTGCCTAATTCATTGAGGAATTTGGAGGGCTCCGGCTCTATAGTGGCTGAAAGTTATCTTGCCATCAGTACATGTTCTGCACAGAAAGCTTCTGATACAATACCAGTCAGGAAATGCATCAGCTGAGCGAGCCACAAGCAGTTACTGCTAAGGAGCAAATTCAGTTCACTATATACACGTTTGTAGGGGCGTTAGACCCATGCCTATATAGTGCCTATAAACCCTTGCCTATATACAGTATATGCAAACACATGAGGGGGTAAATTCTGTGTTATTTTGCCACTATAGCTGAAAAGAGTGTGTGACCTTATTTTGTTAAGTGCCAATTTGCAGAAATGCAATTCTATGTTTCGGTATTGTTTCAGATCATTGATTGAACCATTCTCTTCTCGGTTGGACTGAGAACTTTTCAGCACCCCCTTAGATAGATAGATACAGATATAGATAGATTCACTAACCTGCCCGATTGTGCCCAATCCATGGCCGATCTGCGACAGGCCAACAAATTCACAAAGGGTCAGCATGCAAATGGGGGCACCCCCCCCCCACCACACGGATCGCTAGTGAGCGATCCTGAAGCATGCGCAGCCCATCTTCTTTGTCTATAGATGGTCTGCACATGCTACAGAGCTGCGACCTGTTTTTTTTTAACTTTTTAAATATTTTGCGAGTTTGGAATATAATTCATGAACAGTTGGGCGTGTCCAAGGTTAGTGCAAGAAGGGTTCCAAGAATGCTGACACCATGACAGAAGGCCACAAGGCTCCAGTGCTGGCAGCAGAACTTGGAGATGCTCCGTGAGGACCAAAGTGAATTTTTTTTTTCATCGTTTGGTAACTAGAGATGAGACTTAGGTCTATCACACAGATCCTGAGTCCAAAATGGAGTCAATGCAGTGGAAGCACAAGTCATCCCCTACCCCAAAAAAGACAGAAAAATCTGCAGGCAAGATCATGGCAACTGTCTTTTGGGATGAAGGACTTTTGCTTCTGAAGTTTATGCCACACAAAACCATAACTGGGGAGAATTATGCCAACACAATGATCACTTTGCGGGAATCAATCAAGGAGAAAAGACAAGGAAAACTCACAGCAGGTGTTCTGCTTCTTCACAACAATGCGCCAGTGCACATGTCACAACAATCACAGGCTACCATCTGAGAATGGGGCAACATGCCTCCCTCTCTCTGTCCATCTGTCTTTCTCTCATTCCCTCCCATGGTGCATCTCTCCCACTCCCTCTACTGCCACATCCAACATTTCTCCCTCTCTCATCCCCTGGATCATGTGCAGCATTTTTCACCACTGCCCACCAGCCCCAAGCCCATTTCTCCTTCTATCACCCCTCTCCAGCACCATGTTACATCTCTCCATCACTATGGTCCTCTTCTATTAAACTGCGCTAGCAGTTTTTAGCGCAGTGAGCCGCGCTGAAAGGCCCGTGATGCTTCTAACGCTCATAGAGTTCCTATGAGCATTGGGAGCAGCGCGGGCCATTCAGCACGGCTCTTTGCATTACAAACTGCTAACGCTAATAGAAGAGAGGTATGTCCAACATTCCTTCCCCCTTCTTCTCCTTTATCTTTCCATCTGTTCCCTCTTCACCACCATATTCAACATTTCTCCCTGTCATCCTTCTCTTCCCCATGCATCTCTACCTCACTACCCAACAATTTTCCTCTTTCTTCCTTTCCCTATGTGGACTGTCTCTTTCCCTCTCACTCATACTCATGCCCAACAATTCTCCCTTTCTATTCCCTCCCTCCTATGTCCCAAGTTAGTGCCCCCTTCCTCCCTCCCTAATATGTCCTTCTTTCATGCTCCCACCCTTCCTTCTGTTTCCCAAGTTCATACCCCCCTTGCCTTCCAGCCTTTGTCCCAAATTTGTGCCCCTCCCATATTCCAACGCAGTCCTTCTCCCCCCCTCCTCCTTTCTCCCTTTGTTCCAAGATCATGTCCCCTCTCTCCCTTACTTGTTACAACATGCTGGCTCCCTTCAGGGCCGTTCAGTTGGGCTGCTCCTTTCTGCCTTCAGCCGCACTTGTTTGCAGAGATGTGGGCAGTAGCTCTTACATGCTGCACGTAGCTGACCCACAAGCCTTCACTCTGATGTCAGAGGAAAGGCTTCTGGGTCAGTCACGTGCAGTGTGCAAGAGCCACTGCCCGTGTCCCTGCAACAAGTGTGTCTGAAGGCAGGAAAAGCAGCCCACCTGGAAAGCGCTAACTAGGATCCCCTACTGATCTAGAAGGCTTCCCTCCGACGTCGGCTCTGACATTGGAAGGAAGCCTTCCGGGTCAGCTTCAGCAGAGAGGAGGCATGCAGCTGGAGGGCAGGAAGGAGGACATGGGATCCCTGCTGGTGCCGGCAGCGTCCATTAAAGAGGAAGGGGCTGGGAGACCCGCACAGTGCCACATACCCCCCACAAGCGGCTCACGTATCCCTAAGGGTATGCATACTGTCTGTTGAGAAACTCTGGTCTAGGTTAGAAGACAGAAGTACATCACAATATAGATATACAATCAGCACAGTTTAACTAAGTTTTAGAAAGAATTATACAAAAGGGGTCAAGAATGTCTCTCTATCTGCCTAAGGATAACTCTCGAATGTAATAGAATGGGATGAAAAAGACACTGAGTTTGAAAATGGGCCAAATTGACTGGGGATTTCAGAGAAATTAATTCTCCAAAATATAGCCCTATGCACTTCTATGAAACAAGTAGTAACAGCATGGAAACTTAGCTATAGTGAAATTTAGTAGAGAACAGGGTAGGAGTTTTTAAGGTGAAATTCCCTAATTTTTCAAATCTCAAATAGCCCCTACCTCTGAAAACTACACTGCCCCTTTCAACTGCCCCCACAGTCCAAAAACTACTCCCTCATAATATCCAACTAATTTGAAAATTGCCTCATCCCCAAAAGCGACCCCAAATGTCCCACCATTCTACAAACTAAATCCTGCAACCGACCCCATAGCCAAATAATATCCCCTGCAATGGCCACACTATCGCCAAATTGCCCCACTCCATAAAATCTCCCCCTGCAAACTACCCCACTCCAAAAACTACTTTCTCACCTGTCCCATGCCTTATATACTGACCTAACTCCCAAATGTAACCCCCATAACTAGCCCATCATACCTCAAACTATCTCATTACCCCAAACTAATCTAAGTCAATGAAGCCATCCAAGCAATATGCGGTTGTGGCAAAAAGGGCAAACAGAATGCTAGGAATGATTAAGAAGGGGATCAGAGAAGGTTATCATGCCACTGTACCGGGCCTTCGTACGCCCCCACCTGGAATACTGCGTCCAGCACTGATCGCCGTACATGAAGAAGGTCATAGTACTACTCAAAAGGGTTCAGAGAAGAGCGACTAAAATGGTTAAGGGGCTGGAGGAGTTGCTGTACAGTGAGAGTAGAGAAACTGGGCCTCTTCTCCCTTGAAAAGAGGAGACTGAGAGGGGACATGATTGAAACATTCAAGATAATGAAGGGAATAGGCTTAGTAGATAAAGACAGGTTGTTTACATTACATTACATTAGGGATTTCTATTCCGCCATTACCTTGCGGTTCAAGGCGGCTTACAAAAGATTTATAAACGGGGGTTACAATGGGAGAACAATTGATTTACTAGAGTAGTAAAGAGTAGATCTTTTCACATTTCTCAGGTAGTTAAGAGTAAGGCGGCTTACAAAAGATTATAAAAGGGGGTTACAATGGAAGTTTACCTTCTCCAAGGTAGAGAGAACGAGAGGGAACTCTCTAAAGTTAAAAGGGGATAGATTCCATACAAACGTAAGGAAGTTCTTCTTCAGTCAAAGAGTGGTAGAAATCTGGAACGCTCTTCTGGAGGCTGTTATAGGGGAAAACACTCTCCAGGGATTCAAGACTAGGTAAGGCTAGACTCAGTTAGGGCACTGGTCTTTGACCTAAGGACTGCTGCGGGAGCGGACTGCTGGGCACGATGGACCACTGGTCTGACCAAGCAGCGGCAATTCTTATGTAATCTTTGATTTGTGAATTGCACTATGCCTAAATAGGTTCAAGGTGATTTACAATGCAAGAAAAGCCATGAAGAGCATGGGGAAGTTTACAGTGGTCACTCGAGCCTATCATGCAATACAATGTCTTGAAAACCTTTTTTTAGCCACAACACACTAAACTCAGGGCCACGTCTAGAGGGCCTTCGAGCATGCGTGGAAATCAACCAATGATGTAACATGCATGTGTGTGACATCATCATGTCAAAGCCTGCACATGCTCAGAGGCCCTTCAGACGTGGTCCTAAATTGATCAAGGTTGTTCTTCTTTAGCAAAGGATGCACCACTATCCTTTTTAATGCTGTTGGTAGCTGCCCATTTGAAAGAGAGGCATTCACAATTTTTGTGACGCCTTTCTATGAAGCCCTTACTTGCCTGTTGCACTGTCTTTGATGGACAAGGATCAAAGAGGCAGGTAGTTGATCGTAGGTCTCTTAGGATTTTGTCATGATCCTCCTGTGTTACCGGGTATGTGTATGTCAGGTGGGGTTGAGTTTGTGAACTTCTGGTTATCTGATTGGAGACTGGGTGGGACTGCCTGTAAATCCTGGCGGAGACTTTTAATTTGGGAAGGGGTAAAACGCGGACCTCGCGGATCTAAAACCGCACGTCCTTAAAAATCCGAGGTCCGTGCATTGATAAGTCCGCCTTCGCTTTCCCTTCAGCTCAGCTCAGGCCCCCGGCTCCCTCACAGACCTCACGGATCTGAACTGCACGTCACATTCTTAAAAATCCGAGGTCTGTGCCACTTTTAGTCTCTGGCTCTGACAGAGCTCTATAACAATTTAACTCTGACAGATCCTAGCATAGGGAGGGAAAAGCATTAGGGTCCGTCACAGTTAAATTGTCATAGAGCTCTTTCAGAGCCAGACTAAAAGTGGCACGGACCTCGGATTTTTAAGGATGTGACGTGCAGTTCAGATCCGTGAGGTCAGTGAGGGAGCCGGGGGCCTGAGCTGAGCTGCAGGGAAAGCGAAGGCGGACTTGTCAATGCACGGACCTCGGATTTTTAAGGACGTGCGGTTTTAGATCCACGAGGTCCGCGTTTTACCCCATCCCTTTTAATTTTGTTGGCAAAGCATGCAGCAAGATTGTCACAGTTCTGTTGTGACTGGGCAGGCTGGGCCTTCTGTAGGGGTTACAGCAGGCTATTTACTATGTTGAACAAGTCTTTGGTTGATTGGGGGGGCCTGTTCAATGCATTGAGAGAAATATTGTTTTGGGGCTGCTGTTAAAGCTTCATTCATTCAATTTTCTTTATCGTTCTCCCAAGGGAGTTCAGAACCAGGGAAATGAAGAAAACTGAAGATTTTCAATAACTTGAACAAAGTCTTTATTGATTTTAAACAAAATATACAGTCTCAGTTAGTACAATCCAACACCCAACACATATTCCCCTTAGTGGTACTTTGTCATGTACCTCCTACAATTTGGCCTGTCCTCATCCAAGCAGGATTACTCATATGCCATCTCCTTTCCAGTTTCTGTCCTTTACGCTTAAGGGTCCGAAGTTCTGGAGAAAACCAAGGTGAGTGTTTGTTAGTGGGGCATAAGTCCATTTTTAGTGGAGCCATTTTCTCTAAGGTCTTAGCTAAATATATAAGGGATACCCCACATAACAAGCCTACAGCCTGGCTGCCCTGGGTAGGCCAGCTCTTGCTTTCAGAAGCCAAGCAGCATCAGGCCTAGTCAGCACCTGGATGGCAGAACACCATGTGCCATAGACTGCAGCACAATGGCAAAGCACCCCTGTATTCTGCCCTGAAACATCACAGGCAGGATTACTAACTGTGCATGCAGCCGTGGTTGACTCAAAGGAATACCCACCCACACCACATGGCAAAGACCAATTCTTGAGAATAGGCTGCTATGATGAGCCAAGTTGGTGAAATATGCATTGCCTCAAAGGAACACCCACCCACCCACATGAAAAAGGACAATTCTTGAGAATAGGCTTCTATGATGAGCCAAGATGGTAAAATATGCATTGCAGCATCTCAAACCCAGGTCATCAAATAACTAATGAAACAACGGATGTTGAAGTAGTGTAAGTTGTTCAAATAGTAAATTATGATTGCTCGTATAAATCTTTTATGTCAGATGGTTGTACTAGAACAAGATTAGATGCCATAAAAACATAATTTTAAATTCCTAGTAAAGAGAAACCAAATCACACCCTTGCTACCACCCTCTCTTTCCTGAAATTGGTGGATATATCTAATCTGATAGTACAGTATATTTCACTAGTTCAGTATTATCATGCATTCTTACTTACCCCCTCTTCTATGAAACCGCACTAGCGGTTTTTAGCGCAGAGAGCTGCGCTGAATGGCCTGCGCTGCTCCAGATGGGGGGGGGCGGGACATTGACGACGCTGCTGCCGCCGGTGCTGGTGAATCTAGCAAGGATGAGGCCCTAAAGCACCGGCGGGCCCCCTGAACATCGGGCACTAAGCCCTTGCCTACTGGGCCTATTCTTTAATCCGGCCCTGGCTCCAGCTGTAATAATCAAACATCCAAATTCACACAAAGCTCAGCTGCAGAAAGGTGATTAAATCTGCAGATGACACAAAACTATTCAAAGTAAAAAAAATTCCTGTACAAATTTGCAGGAAGAATTTAGAAAATGGAAAGATGAGCATCGGGAGCAGCGCGGGCCATTCAGCGCGGCTCCCCGTGCTAGAAACTGCTATCGCAGTTTCGTAGAAGAGGGGGGTTAATCTCTTATTATTTGGAATGGTGTATAAGATGTTGGTTTCATTCTGGGGGGGAAGGGGGATTTCCCTAGTAGTTTTTCATTTTGTTCAGTTTTTTGTTCCATTTGATTTTAGCACTGCAGTACCAAAAATGAAATAAAACAACCCCCCCTTTCTCTCTCTCACACACAAAAAAGTCACTTGATTTTGAAAAGAACCCAAATAAGCGTGTTCCTTGTATTTTTCTTCTTCTTTTTTTTAATCACTATACTTGCTATACCACCCTTCAAAAAAAATCATAGCGGTTTACAATCCAAAATAATGTTTAATTAAAAAAAAAAAAAAAAACCCAACCCAACAAAAACAGAAAGTTATATTTCAGCAGCAAAAAAAAGAGAGACAGTTCCATTGAACCTACAGGTCTGTAGCTCTGTCTTCGCCATCAGCCAATCTGCTGGCTCTAAGCACAAACCCGAATCCTGAAAAGCCAAAGAAAAATAAAACATCTTCAGCAAGATTAAAATTTTTGTAAAGACTAATTTTGGATCTAAGATATTGGGGTAAAATGTTCCATAATGTCGGCCCTAAATAGAAAAATGTAGGTGTTAGGTATATATGAAAAAACCTTTTTCCCTCAAAATTCAGTAGGGCTGGAGAAGCTGTCTAATAGTAATGAGGTCTGGGGAAGAGTCTTCAAAGACTTCAGCAGATCCAGAATACTGCAGCTAGGCTGATCTTTGCAAAAAGCAAATTTGATCATGTTTCCCCCGCTTTTGTTAAAACTTCACTGGCTCCCAGTAATCTCTAGGGTTCACTTTAAATGTGCCTGCCTAACGTTTAATCTATTGCATGGCACTCTTCCTCCTTTAAATCCACTATCTTGGAACTCTGTCAGACCTGATATTACCAGATCTATCCACAAGCTTAAATGATCTTTCCCCCTCGCTTAAAGGCGTGTTATCTATGTTGGAAAATTAGGGAAATCTCTTTACTTCAAAATTACTGAGCTTTGGAATAATTTTCCTGCCCCGCTGCGGAATTTGGGTTCCTTCCAATTATTCTGAAAACATGGCTATTCTCAAAAATGTAAATCTCGCTGCTATCTAATCTATATAGTCACTAATTCTTATTATGTTTTTCCTTCTTTCGGTCTTGTAAACCGTGCCGAGCTTCATCTTTAAAGAGAAGATGCAGTATATAAGCTTAACATTTAGTTTAGTTTTAGTGATGGAACCTATGGACAGTACCAGGTAGACTTCTAAGATCTAAGAGCCAGAAATAAAGAAACTGTAATGCATGTGATTACAGGGCAGACTGGATGGACCATTCGGGTCTTTTATCTGCCTGTCATTTACTATGTTTTAAAAAGGTATATTCCTAACACTGAGAATTCAGTATGGCTGACGACAGCAGCAGAAGCAGCACTAGTAAAAATGGCCAGTATCTCTCTTAAACGTCCAAGTAGGTTGGGGGAGAGTGTGTCAGCAGTGGTTCAAGGTGCCGCCTCAGCATCCCTGAGGTTGTGGGTTCAAACCCACTCTGGGCAAGTCACTTAATCCCGCCCCAGGTACATTAGATAGATTGAGTCCCTGACTTTTACTAAGCCACGTTAGGGCTTTAACGCGCGGAATATACCGGCCGTATCGAGATGGAAGAAGAGATTCTCTTTCTCAAAGGACCCTCAGCCACAAGAGGGCATCAGCTCAAACTCAGGGGCGGGAAATTTCATGGCGACACCAGGAAATATTTCTTCACCGAGAGAGTAGTTGATCCTTGGAATGAGCTCCCGGTGCAGGTGATCGAGGCAAACAGCATGCAAGAATTTAAGAGCAAATGGGATGCCCATGTGGGATCCCTTAGAGGGTTAAGCCAAGGGAACCTGTCACCAGGAGTGGGATCCCTAGGATAGTAGACTTGGAGGTGGGTCAGTAGAGTGGGCAGACCTGATGGGCTATGGCCCTTATCTGCCGACATCTTCTACGTTTCTAATAGCACGCGCTACACCTTAACGCCAGCATTGAGCTGGCGTTAGTTCTAAAAGCGTAGCGCGCAATAATTTCCTGCGTGCGCTAAAAACGCTAGTGCACCTTAGTAAAAAGAGCCCTAAATCCATTGTAAACCGTTCTGAGCTCCCCTGGGAGAACGGTCTAGAAAACTGAATGAACAAGTGCAGGGACAAAACCAGAAGAAAATGGACCCCCCCCCCCCCCCACAAGATATCCACAGAGAAAAAAAGTCCGGAAGAAACCAAAAAGAACGCTGTGGGGTGACGATATTGCCGACATGGACTTTATTATGTCAAAGTTCCCAAAAGTCGTCACTCCACAGCGTCCATTTTGGTTTCTTCTTAACAAGCGCCAAGCGCAAGGTTCAAGGCGAGGGCAAAGGAGAGCGTGAGCAGGGCGTGGCCAGGAGAAGCGCGTGCGGGGGAGGCAGGTGTGCGTCCAGATTGCATCGGGGCGGGTCATGATCGATTCAACTTTTTTTTTTTTGTAGCTGCTCATAAAAGGAAGGAGCAACGCGACCCCTAGTCTATCGTCTCCTGGCATCCCTTCAAAATGAGTTTCAGCTCCTCTTCCAACTACCGCAAGATCTACGGAGATCCCTCCGGCAGCTCGACGCTCATCTCGGGAGGCGGCAGCAGCAGCAGCTCCTTTTCCGCCTTCTCCGGGGGCTTCGGCTCTTACAGCAATGTCTCGACCTCCAAGAGACCGGCCCGGGATGCCGGCTTCTCCGTCTCCTCGGGCGAAAACGTGCAGCTGTCCCAGACCTTCGCCGTGAACGACGAGTACAAGCTCATCCGGACCAACGAGAAGCAGCAGCTGCAGGGGCTGAACGACCGCTTCGCCGTGTTCATCAAGAAGGTCCACGACCTGGAGCAGGAGAACGTGATGCTGCGGAGCAAGCAGGCCGCCCTGCTGCACACGCACTCGGAGTCCTTCGGCCAGAAGAGGACCTACCAGCAGGAGATGCAAGAGCTGAGGGCGCAGGTGGAGAAGCTGAGCGCGCACAACGCGCAGGTCGTCCTGGAGAGAAGCAACTTGGCGGAGGACCTGCAGGCGCTCAAGCTCAAGTACCAGGAGGAGATCCGGAGGCGGGAAGGCATCGAGCTCAGCCTGAAAGCCTACCGGAAGGACGTGGACCACGCCACGCTGGTCCGGCTGGACCTGGAGAAGCGCGTGGAGTCGCTGAGGGCCGAGATCGCCTTCTTCCGGAAGATGCACGAGGACGAGGTGACCCAGCTGATGGCCATGCTCCAGGCGTCGGGGGTCGCGGTGGAGACGGACTCGTGCCAGGCGGACCTGACCGTGGCGCTGCGCGAGATCCGAGCCCAGTACGAGGCGCTGGCCGCCAAGAACCTGCAGGTGGCCCAGAGGTGGCACAGCGCCGCCTACGAGAAGCTGGTGAAGGAGGCGGCGCAGAGCGCCGAGCTCATCCGCGCCTTCGAGGAGAAGGTGAAGGAGTACCGCAAGCAGATGGAGTTCAGCACCACCAGGATCGAGAGCCTGGAGGGCATGAAGGTGTCTTTGGAGCGGCAGATCGTGGAGATGGAAGAAAGACATACCAGCGAGGCAGGCGGGTTGCAGGTAAAATGGACCGGAAAGGCAGTTCCCGCATGTTCTGTCGGACCGGTAGTGGGGGGGGGGAGTACTCTTTGTTGGGCTACCTGTCAGTAGGTAGGTACTTCCGGGTTGGATCATAGCAATGGCATGTTTTGCTACTTGTATTTTGAGTTACAGGGTTTGTGTTTCACAATGTGCCTAGTAGTGGAGAGATTTGTTCTGCTATTGTTCAGTTGACTTAAGAATTAATTTTGTGTGTGTGTGTATGGGGGGGGGGGGGTTGCATGGTGATTTCCATGGCAAAATGTCCTTCCACAACATACACTCTGGCCCAGTGTTCTATAAATGGCACCTTAAGTGCCAGTAGGCATCCTACCAGTGCCTGTCTTAATAGGTAAAGCTATTTAAAAGCAAATTAAAAATCCTTTAAAAAAACAAAAATGTAGGTGCCTACCAGCGCCTAGAAAAACAGCATGCCTGTGGAGACATCTTAGAATGCCTAAGGTTGAAGTGGGTATGATTAACACCGGGAACAACCTTAGGTGTTCTACGGCACCTCCATAGATGCAATTCTCGTCAAAGGTAGGCGCCAGAAAAGTTGGTCTTTAAAACTGTGGCCTACATTTCTGGAGCCTACCTTTGACAAAAGCCATGATTCTGTAAACAGCACCATTGCAGGATTGGCGGCTGGTTTTTTTTTTTTTTTGTTGTTTGTTTTTTTTAAGATGCCGCTGATAATGGTGCATTTTACAGAATTTGGCTCTTATTTATTTATCCCCATTATTTTATTTATATATCCCCATTGCCCCCAGGTACATTAGATGGATTGTGAGCCCACCGGGACAGATACTGAAAAATGCTTCAGTACCTGAATAAATTCATGTAAACTGTTCTGAGCTCCCTTGGGAGAACAGTATAGAAAATAAATTAATTAAATCTATCTATCTATTTTTGGGATGGGACTTGGAGGTGGATATAATTCACTGCTGTAATACTGGGTGGTTGTTTGTTTGTTTTTTTAGATTATAATAACTCAGTTAGAAACGGATCTGATGTCCACAAAGAATGAAATGACTCGTCTTCTGAGAGAACACCATGACCTGCTCAATATCAAAATGGCACTGGATTTAGAAATAACAGCTTATAGGTAATGGATCACTTCATTCTTATTTAAACAGCAAAACCAAATGTTTTCCTGGTTAATGTTTGATAAAAAAAATCACTGTATAGCATTTGTTGATAAATGGTAAAATCTGAAATTGTTGGCATATATGGTTTATATAATCACTTGAAAGAGTTTGTATAATTTTTCCAGTCCAGCAAAATGTTGGAAACAAATTTATAGGAAGTTCAGATTCTTTATCCATCTTTCTGTGACATAAAACATTTCCAAAATGTAACTACTAGGGGCCAAGTATATGGCACATGAAAAATAACTAGGAAGTCCCAGTGTATTTGTAGAAGGAGGAGGAGGCTTTCTGTAATCTGCAAAATGTGTATATGAAAATACTTCAAATGCAGAGAAGCAAGCTTGTTTCTTTTAATCATATAATTGCATATCCATTATAATAACTTATTTTTATATACTGCCTAACCAGAAGTTCATGACGGTTTACACAATAGGTACTCGGCATACAATAACATCACACATAGTAAAATTCTAAGTAACTAATACAAGCATTAAAACTAATGAATAAAAAAACAATATAAACTAAGTATAGATAAAAATTTAAAAGTACATTTAACTACATATTATGAAAATCAGTAATATATTATATTGTTTAAATAAGTGGGTTTTAAGATCTTTTCAAAATTGATAGTAAGTAAGAAATGGAGAAACAAGAAGATTCAAACATGAATTCATTAATCCTGCTTGGAATGCTAAAGTCCTATCCAACATTTTTTTGTAACGACATGCGTTTGCTTAAGGGAAATAAAACCAAACAGATCTACGAATATTTTTCTTAGAAATAAAAAACCTAAAATGAGAAACAAGGTAAGCTGGTGCTAAGCCAAATAAAACTTTAAAACAAAGGCATCCAAATTGAAATAACACTCTAGCTTCTTAACCTCAGCGCTCACATAACCATGCCACTTGCGTGTGAACTCTCCCTGGTAAGTAGGAGCCACTATTGTCTCACAAGCCCCACAAGTATATTAATCTCACCAATCTAGGCCTAGGAAACTCTCATATCCAGGATTGTCCACTAAGGAGGTGCCTGGTGCCCACTGCTTCCCCTTCATCTTCCCTATGACTCCTGTGTACTTCCTCCTCCTCACACTGTTTCCCAATCACCCCAAACCACTGAATCCCCCCTCACCACCACATCACTCACTTTTTTGAATCCACTATCCTTTTGTCCTCCACCCTCTTCTCAGCCCTAAATCTTCAACACTTTCTCCCTCTCATTCAGCCATCCCTACTCTTCCCCTGTGCATATCAACTGCAGTATCATCTTTCCTGCCTGTTCCTTACTTCCTCAACCTGTCACTCTTCACTGCAGCTGTTCCCCATGTCTTCAAACATGCCATAGTCGCATTTCTCCTCCAAAAAAACCTTCACTGGACCCCCCCCCCCCACAAGCCCCTCCAAGTATTGCCCCATCTCTAGGGTAACCAGATTTTTGGTTGAAAGAAGATAGAAGGCCCCACCCAAATCTCATCTCTTTAAGGCCGCTTTTGGAGGGCATCTATGTATACACGGATGCGGTGTGGTGACATCAACATATCGCATCTGCTTATGCCAGGGGTGTCCAACCTGCGGCCCAAGAGCCACATGCGTCCCCATGAAGTATTTTGTGCGACCCCGGTCAAGGGTAATGCAGTGTTTTCCTTTTCTGCCCCCGGGTATTGACCATCTTGCTGGCTCCCTCCTCTTGTCTTGCTGGCTCCCTCCTCTGTCTTGCTGCAGCATTTGTGCGGCCCCAGAAACATTTTTTTCAGCCATTGCGTCCCAGGGAAGCCAAAAGGTTGGACACCCCTGGCTAATGCGTAGATGCCCTCCAAACATGGCCCCAATCTCAACACTTTTTTCAAGGCTGCTTTCAACTCCTAACTCCCACTCGCCATAAGATACCTATGTCCATTCTATCACTTTCTCTGATAGAAACTTCCCAACCTCTATAGGTCCAGTCTGTCAAAATTAGATTAAGTTCTTCTGGCCAGGGACTGTCTTTTACATGTTAAATGTACAGTGCTGCGTACACCTTTCAGTGCTATAGAAAGTAGTAGCAGCAGGGTTGGCAGCATCTGCAGAATGTTGAAGAGCTCTCCATTCCAATAGCTCCTCCCATTCTCCCCCTCAGACATGACTCAATGGAATGTGGGCCGCAAGCTCTATGCTGCTGAATGGCTGCCGTCAGTTGCCGCAAGTCTTGTGAGAATTGATGGCAGCCATTCAGCAAGCGGTGTGGGGCCAGGCTGGATGTCAAAGATTGCAACCGCCCTGCACCGCTGGAGATTTGAGGAGGCAGCCAGCATCTGTCCAGCGAAGGTCTTTTTTTTAAAAAAAAAAAGTACCGGGGGGGGGGGGCGATGATTTAAAAAGGTACCAGGGGTGGGGGGGATGATTTTAAAGTTGTAGATAGGCCGCCTCTTAACTAAGCTGCACCCCATACAGGTTTGTAAAACCCATGTATAAGCCATGGCCTATATATGGAGAAATACAGTAATATTAGTTTTCTGACTTGAGGGTCATGGGGCATAAGTTCCATAATGTGGGTTTCAACTACTGAATAGATGGTTTTACATGTTGTCATTGAATAACTGTCGGACGGAGGGGATTGAAAGGAGATGTTATGAGCGAATTGATAAAATTATAAAAATTGGATTTTTGAAAGTGCCTGCAAAGATCTTTGAATTTTGTACTATTTTGATTTGAAATAGGAACTACCTATCATATTTTTAAAGTTTATGTAGATATGACTTCTTAAATCATAAGATGTGTGGTAACATAATCTAGCATAGAGGAATAATCTAGCATAGAGGAATAGTTTACCCCCTTTTTACAAAACTGTAGCGTACTTTTTAGCTCCAGCCTCGGTGGTAGCAACTCGAACGCTCATAGGAATTCTGCAGCCAGCGCTAAAAACCATGCTACAGTTTTGTAAAAGGGGTGGGGTTAAAGATTAGAACAGAATGCAGAGAGCCGGGGAAACATGGTTCAAATCTCACTGGTGCCCCCTGTGATCCTGGGTAAGTCACTTAATCCTTCATTGCTTTAGAACATACTTGGGGCTTTTTTTTTTTTCTTTAGCATGCATGCACTAAACCCACAGGTTAATCATTTAAAAACATTTTTTTGAGATGGGTCATGGCACGGTGAGGAATAGGGAGGTCTGATTAGACTTTGATTAGACTTATGGGGGAGTGTTCAGTGCCTCCTAAATAAGAGATAGTGGTAGTCCCATGTTAATTATTTGCAGGTTCCTTGTACTGTAAGTCCAGGGACAAGAAAATATCTATGATGTTGACCTTGATCTACTAAAAACGGTACAGATATAGAGCAATTAGAAAAAGTTCAGGGAAGGACAACAAGTAAGAGTTGGAACAACTTCCGTATTAGGAAAGACTAAAGAGGCTCAGCTTGGAGAAGAGAACTGAGGGGGAGATATGACAAGGTCTATAAAATACTGAGCGGATTGGAATGGATAGAGGTGAATCACTTGTTTTTACTCTTTCCAAAAATATCTGGATTAGGGAGCATGCGATGAAGCTACTACGTAGTAAATGTAAAACAAATTGGTGAAATTTCTTCATTCCAAGTGTAATTAGACTCTAGAATTTGTTGCCAGTGAATATGGTAAAAGAGGTTATCTTAGCAGAGTTTTAAAAAGATTTGGACAAATTTCTACAAGAAGAGTCTAAGCCATTAAGATGGACATGGGAAAATCCACTGTTTATTTGCTAAAATAAGCAGCAAAAGAAATCTGTAAGGTACTTGTGACCTGGATTAGCCAATGTTAGAAATAGGATACTGGGCTTGATGGACCTTCAATATGTCCCAGTATGGTGATTAATGTTACATGTGATCTAATACCAAAATATATTCCCTAACCCCTAAATTCTGTATATGGCGCCTTAAGTTGTATACACAACAACCTGTAGTATATGGGATAGTGGAAAGATGATTTTGAATAATCCTATTTGAAGTCACTTTGGTGTGAAGAGTGCTTTTTGCATGATAGCATGGAGTGATTTTCACCATTTTGAAGAATGGTGAACACCACCTATGAAATCGGTCATTAGTGCAAAAAACCCAACTCCAACCCATATGACCAAACCTTGCAGCATCATTGAAACACTCATAGCTAGGTTAAAGGTGCATTAGAGGTCACTTATCTGGTAAGGTCCTGTAAATCTGAATGGAACTAATCTGTGGGCAGCATTTGGAAGCTATATAGCTGTGAAAAAAAGCCCAGATTTATAGGACCGTACCAGATAAGTGACCTTTAACCCAGTTGTGAGTTCCAACTATGCTGCATAGTTTGGTCATGCTGGTTGGAGGTTTTTAAAAAAATTTTTTTATGCCAATGACTGATTTCATGACAGCATTATAATACTAGGCTAGGACATTACCAGGTGGACTTTATTCTATGGCCCAGAAATATCAGAGACAAGTTAACTTAATCATGTATTTCTAATAAAAATGAATAATGGACAGGCTGGATGGATCCTTCAGGTCTCTATCTGCCGTCATTTACTATGTTACTTATGTATCATTTGTTCTGAGGCTTTTTTCCTCCACCTGCTACCGTTGCAAATACTGTTATTCGCTCTCTGTGGGTTCAATCCTTTTCAACAGGGTCAGACCAATGGTCCATCAAGCCCAGTAGCCTGTTCTCATGGTGGCCAATCCAGGTCACTAGTACTTGGCCAAAACCCAAGGACTAGCAATATTCCATGCTACCAATCCCGGGCAAGCAGTGGCTTCCCCCCATGTCTTTCTCAATAACAGACTATGGACTTTTCCTCCAGGAACTTGTCCAAACCTTTCTTAAAACCTAAACTAAACTAAACCTTGGGTTTATATACCGCACCATCTCCACGAATGCGGAGCTAGGCACGGTTTACAGGAAGAAAGATGAGAGAAGAACTACAGTGGAGAGATTAAAGAGTTAGGTGTAAAGGGGGAAGGTGAGAGGCCTAAGAGGGGGGAAGTGTTACAGTTTTGAGAATAGCCTGGTTTTTAGGTGTTTGCGGAAGAGTTGGAGGGAGCTTGAGGTTCGGAGAGGGGAGGTGAGGTTATTCCAGATCTCAGTGATTCTAAAGGGGAGGGATGACCCAAGTTTGCCTACATGGGAAATACCTTTTATGGAAGGGAAGGATAGTTTAAAAATATGCTATCTGCTCTTACCACATCCTCTGGCAAAGTGTTCCAGAGCTTAACTATTCTCTGCATGAAATAAGACTTTTTATTTATAAATGTTTCAATCATTACATTACAAACATAATGAATAAAGAAAAAAGAAAGTTATAACAATACATAAAGGAAAGGAAAACACATCATTTCAATATTACCTTTCAAGCCCACAACATTGAGGTGCCACATTGAAAATTCAGAAAAAATAAAGGTAAACAGAAGAATGAAATGAGTCTAACACTTAGACCCAGATTGTCAAACATTAATGGGCAAAATTACATTTATTCCTCTAATATCTGTTATAGGTAAACAGTAATTATTTCATTTCTTTAGCCAGCAGAAATTGTTGCAACTGAGTTGGGTCCCAGAACACAAATTCCGTATCCTGTAATTTAACTAAACGTTTGGGAATCTTAAGTAAAAAGATGCCTTAGAGTATTCACTCTAAGGTTTTTTTTAATTTCAAAAATTATTTTCTTTAATTGGGTGGCTCTGGAGATATCTGGAAAAATTCTAACCAAGTTTCCACAAAACTTTGTCAATCTGTTTTATGAAATATAGTTTCATTAATAGTGTCTTACCCATCTCACTCATGCAGGTCAGTGTTCTTCCCAGAAATTTTTTCTAGCCGGGCGGGAAGGGGAAATTTGGTGGTGGGAAAATTAAGGGCTCCTTTTACTAAGCTGCAATAGCATTTTTAGCACGTGCAGAATTGCCACGCTACACGGCTAGAACTAATGCCAGCTCAATGCTGGCGTTAGCGTCTAGCACGTTACATTAGAAATCATCAGACTAAGACTATTTATTACACCTGACCTAATGCATAGAAAGGGTCTTTTACTAACAATTAGCGCATGTTATCTGCAGTAGGCTTCATAGGAATAAAATAGGTCTTGTGGCAGATTAAATACATTAACCTTTTAGTAAAAGATCCTCAATGTTTCCACTTACAACTAACGCCTGTTTTTTCTTCTTTCATTTACTTGCAGAAACTTGTTGGATAGTGAAGAAACACATTTTAGTAATGGAGGAATCAGCATGTCAACTAGCATGTCGGCTCTAAATCTAAACGCCAGTTCCCTTCTGACCACAGTTTTTGACTCATCGTCCCCAATTCTCTCTAAGAAAGAGAAGAAGAAAGAGTCTTTGAAGAGGGTCTCCAAAATATCAACTCAAAAAGAGGAGACCTTTGAGAAACATAGTGAGGGGACCCTAGTGTCTACTAAGAAGGTGGATAAAGCAGAGCATGAGCAAATAGATGGTGACATGACAGATTTTGAACAATTAGGAAGGTTGACATTGGAGGGAGAACTTAAACCATTGGAAAAGCTGACAGTGGAGGCAGAATAATATACACTTATCCCAGTGGTCTCAAACACACGGCCCGGGGGCCACATGCGGCCCGCCAGGTACTATTTGAGGCCCTCAGTATGTTTATCATAATCACAAAAGTAAATTAAAACAGTTTCTTGATTATATGTCTCTTTAGCTATAAATTACAATATTATTATTAAGACTTAGCCAAAAGGAAAGATTTATAAACTATAGAGTTTTACCTCATGCAAAATTGTCATTTCTTAATAAGACATTAACTTTTTTTTTTCTGCGGCCCTCCAAGTACCTACAAATCCAAAATGTGGCCCTGCAAAAGGTTTGAGTTTGAGACCACTGACTTATCCTGTATAATTGATCCCAGGGCTTTAATATTAATCTTGAACCCCTCTGAAACTTGATGATTTTCTTATCACTTTTTCCCTTAGGAAGCACTATTGCCCAGCAATTACTATGTATGAAAAACCTTCTTTGCAAACCCACTGAAAAGGACAACAGCTGCTCTGGCTATCCTTCAGAATCAGGGACAGCTGGTAATGGAATATGTTTGAGGAAATCATATTTCCGTATTAATGATGGGAATCATGCTTTTAAGTAAGAAACAGCCCCCCCTGTCAGCAGTTCCATATCTAAACTCATTTAGACATCAATTTATCCTTTACTAATCATCACATAGTTCTTCAATGAAGATTAAAGATTGTCTGATTTTCTAACATTTGTTTATTGTATAGGCTTATATTCCACCAAATCCTCATAGGGTGGAGATCTAGGCACCAAAGCCACAATGAAGCCAATCTTGGCCTCTGCGGTATATCAAGCACTTGTGAATAAATAAGACCAATGCTTTCTTACAATAGTATATGAAACTAAGTAACTGCTACCCTTGAACAAATGATCCATAATCAGTGAAACTGTGAATAGTACAGAGATCCCTTCTACCAACAGAGAATGGGCTAATGCCAAAGAACATCTGTCCCTTTAGCTCTTTTGACACATGAGAACCCAAGTTGTATGTTTAAATGTATAGTCATGATTAGGGCTACCATGTGAACATAAGAATAGCCTTAATGGATCAAACCAATGGTCCATCAAGTCCAGTAGCCTGTTCTCACAGTGACCAATCCAGGTCCCTAGTACCTGGCCAAAACCCAAGGAGTAGCAACATTCCATGCTACTGATCCAGGGCAAGCAGTGGCTTCCCCATGTCTTTTTCTCAATGAGACTATGGACTTTTCCTCCAGGATAAACCTTAAAACCAGCTACACTATCCACTCTTACCACAACCTCTGGCAATGTGTTCCAGAGCTTCCTATTGGTTTTAAAAGTAACTTAGAGTGTCCCCTAGTCTTTGTAATTTTTGACTGAGTGAAAAATCAATCCACTTGTACCCGTTCTACTCCGCTCAGGATTTTGTAGACTTCAACCATATCTCCCCACAACCATCTCTTTTTTTTTTTTTCCAAGCTGAAGAGCCCTAATCTTTTTAGAGAGAGAGAGAGATAGTGCAACAGGCTGAGAACTTGCAGAACTAATCTAAGTTTTTGTGCCTGGGTTAACGCAACAAAGGCTGGTGATCATCTTGACTCTTGGGAACAGGAGGTGACAGGTTTCTGTGATGACAGAAGATACTAATACCAAGGGTAGCAAATGAACTTCTAAAGAAATAAATGGATGTTTATAGTTGCTTGATTGTTCATTACACCTTTTGTGTATGATGGTTATACTACAAGATTATTTGATGCTATGGGGCTCATGATCAAAACAAAAATATGTCATCACTTGGATGACCTTCAAGATCCAAGTGCTGATAATCGAAATGGGTTTTTAGACGTAGCCAGAGATTTTTTTTTTTGGCTTCTGAATCCCACTGTGCGCCCAGAGCTGGAAGGAGTGGTATGAACCGACTTAGATTTAATTGTGCTGCAGGGATAATCAAAAGTATAACGAAGCTGCCTGGATGGAACTTATATGTTGTGACTTAAGCAATCTAAAGCCAGGTCTAAGTGTCCAGAAAGTATCCAAAGCAGGGATCCCACAGTCCCTCCTTGAGGGCCGCAATCCAGTCGGGTTTACAGGATTTCCCCAATGAATATGCATGAGATCATTTGCATGCACTGCTTTCAATGCATATTCATTGGGGAAATCCTGAAACCCCGACTGGATTGCGGCCCTCAAGGAGGGACTTTGAGACCCCTGATCCAAAGTGACCAGATAACCACTGCAGACAAAGTACAGACCCCCCCTCCACCATCATAAAAATCAGAATAAAAATGTACATGCCTGCTTCTGAACATCAGCACCTGGCATAGGAAAGCCTAGTAAAGCTACATCGAGGTGGCTTAAGTAGTCTGAGGAGTGGGCTAGTGAACCATGGAGAGGGAGACCCAGGTCCATAAGCAATTCTAATCACGACACTCATGGAAAATGTGAGCCCCATTCTACTGCCATATAGGTAGCACCTGCAGCCATAAGGACTATTGAGGTTGTAGACTGGTGGGTATAGTGGGTTTTGGGGGGCTCACAATGACTTGCAAGGAAGTTGTGATGAGATGTTATGTGGCACCCTTTTTGTGAAGTTCATAGCAATGCCATGTAAATTACCACACTATGTTGCCATGTCTGTGTGGCCAGTTCATCATTTACTGGCCCCTCCCACATCCAAATGGTCTTGTTTGGGCCGTATGTTTTGATTATGCCCCTCCACAGCTTCCCATGCAAATGAGTTTTGCTGAGGGCAGCAGTAATCCTACCTGATTGCTCATTTTGAAAGTGACACTCGCATGTGTAGAGCCGGCAGGGGAAGCCCCAAATCAGCCTCCTGCCACTCAGCTCTTTGGGGCTTTTTTTTTTTTAATGGCACATAATACCTGTCCCCAAGCAAAAAAACTGTGCTGGCTCCTCCCAGACTTCCCCACACCCCTGACCCTAGACTCCCCCATGAGGATCCTTGGCAAGATGGATGCCCACTCCCAATTGCCTCGGCACATTTTAGTGCATCTGGCCCTCCACCACACTCCACACAGTCGTCCCCCCCCCACACCCCCAACCAAAGGTGACCTTCTCATTAACCCACCATAGTCCCCAAAGGAAGGCCCTGGTGGGCTGGAGGGTAAGGTCAGACTCCCCCCTAGCTCAAGGACACTACCCCCCCACCCAATACCTTGTAGGCATCGTCGTGGTTGAAATCTGTCAGGAGGGATGTGCATTCCATCCTGCCGGCAAGCCCCTCCTCTGCAAAATGGAAGGCCTTCCCAGTGTTTCTTGGGATGCACTGGGAGGGGTCTAAGGCCCTGATTGGCCCAGATACATAATGCCTCTCTTATGTACATAATGAGATACATTAGGATATGCAGGTACTTTTCTGGCAGATAGCTATGGCAGTATTAAGGGAGGACATTATTCCCTATGTTGCATCAAAGAAAAAAGAAACAACCACCTTATCTCTGGCAAGGATTTAAAGTGGGCCAAATGATGGTTTAATAATAAATACAATCTACTATATATATATGTGTCGCTGAATGCTAAACTGAAATTGGGATACTGTGAAAGAATAACCTGATGCATTGGGAAAAATTGAATGCCACGAAATGCAGGCCGCGTTAGTTATTGAAGAGCAGCCAGAAAAAACAGATCAAAGATATTTCATGGAGAGTTGAATGCACTTAATCAAACAACAAAAGATAAGTTGATCATTTTACACTTTATAAGGACATCAGAATAGCCTTACTGGGTCAGACCAATGGTCCATCAAGCCCAATAGCCCGTTCTCACGGTGGCCAATCCAGGTCACAAGTACCTGGCTAAAACCCAAGGAGTAGCAAGATTCCATGCTACCGATCCAGGGCAAGCAGTGGCTTCCCTCATGTCTTTCTCAATAACAGACTATGGACTTTTCCTCCAGGAACTTGCCCAAACCTTTCTTAAAACCAGCTACGCTATCTGCTTTTACCCAGGGCAGGATTAACCAATAGGTCCAGTAGGCACGTGCCTAGGGCCCGAAATGGTCAGGGGGGCCCGATGAAGGAGGGCATCAACATTGTTTTTTCCAAACAGCGATGGGCCCCTCCAGCATCGATCAGCAACGCGCTCCCCCCCCCCCCCCTCCATCGACTGAAAGTAAGACAAGCAAGCAAAGCGGATAAGAAAGGCAACGGGAACTGTAATTTTGCAAGTGGTGCTGCTTGCCCAAAACTTCCCTCTGACGCAGCTTCCTGTTTCTGCCTGGATGCATGGTGAGGCAGGGCAGGGGGGGGGCCCAGTGTACTTGTGTGCCTAGGGGGCCCTTGACAAATTAATCCTGCCCTGCTTTTACCACATCCTCTGGCAATGTGTTCCAGAGCTTAACTATTCTCTGAGTGAAATTTTTTTTCCTCCTATTGGTTTTAAAAGTATTTCCCTGTAACTTCATCGAGTGTCCCCCTAGTCTTTATAATTTTTGACGGAGTGAAAAATCGATCCACTTGTAACCGTTCTCCTCCACTCAGGGTTTTGTAGACTTCGATCATATCTCCCCTCAGCCATCTCTTTTCCAAGCTGCAGAGCCCTAACCTCTTCCAGAGGCTGTTATAGGGGAAAACACCCTTCAGGGATTCAAGACAAAGTTAGACAAGTTCCTGCTGAACTAGAACGTACGCAGATAAGGCTAGACTCAGGGCACTGGTCTTTGACCTAAGGGCCGCTGCGTGAGTGGACTGCTGGGCACAATGGACCACTGGTCTGACCCAGCAGCGGCAATTCTTATGTTCGTATGAAAGGAGTTCCATCCATGCACTTTAAGGAAACTTCAAAATTGTGAGGAACTCTCTGACTGTGACTAATAGAGACTGAGCTACTGCTCCTGATTCAGTTTTCTAGCAGGGAATGAAAACTATTATTGATTGGAGATCGATACAGGTACAATATTAAGATTTTTTAAAGATAAAAGAAAAAAAAAAAAACAGCACTAATAAAAAGACTGAAAAAAGTATATAAAGGGTTTTCCAGCCTATGTCTGAATAAGGAGTTGGGTGTATATATCACATCCTGTGACCCGTATGGGTTAATGGCGCAAAACTCTGAGGTACTTTTCCCTTAAAGAATAGTGAGATAGTGAAAATAAGAAAGAAAGATAATAAAAAAAGGTGTGTGGGGGGGGAATCATTATAAATATAAGAATTCCTGCTAAGGAGATTGTTAAATATAGTGGATTGTATGATTGTGATTATTACCTTGTTTGAACCACTTAGTCATAGGTTTAATAATAAACCCATACATGATAGCTAAGATAGCTTATTAGCTGTGCAAGCAGCTCTAAACACTTTACAGCATGAAAGGGCAAAACAGGTCAGTGTCCTTTATAAATGCAAGTTCTATGCTCACAGGAATAAAACAGTGAAGTTATTGGCATACCTGATGCATCCATGACTGGATTCCAAATTTGTGGATTCCATAAGAGTTGGGGAGGGGAGAGTACTAACAAGGAGTAAACATATATATATAGTACGCAAGCAATGGAGGGGATTAAGTGACTTGCCCAGGGTCACAAGAGCAGTGTGGGTTTGAACCTACAACCTCAGGGTGCTGAGGCTTTAGCAGTGGTTAAAGCTAAAGCCTCAGCATCCTGAGGTTGTGGGTTCAAACCCACACTGCTCTTGTGACCCTGGGCAAGTCACTTAATCCCCCCCTTTGCCCCAGGTACATTACATAGATTGTGAGCCCACCGGGACAGACAGGAAAAAATGCGTACCTGAATAAATTCATGTAAACCATTCTAAGCTCCCTTGGGAGAACGGTATACAAAATTGAATAAATAAATAAATAATAATAATAACTTTATTTTTATATACCGCAATACCACAAAATAAATATAGTTGACTGCTTTGCTAAATTCTTTGCTAAGTTATACACAACCCCTGAGGCAGGAGAGGATGGGATAAGCTCTCTTGGATCATTTAAATATCTCTCCCAGTCAGCCTGTGAAAACCTTAGAAAATTAAATACCACAATAACTTTGGCAGAGATCATGATGGTCATTCATAGTTTACAGTTAAATAAAGTGATAGGTCCAAATGTTTTTTTTCAGGAGAGTTCTGTCACCTCCTGGAGTCACAAGTAGGTGACCTCTTAGAGGTCCATGTTTCCACTGCAAGCGAACAGCAAGAATTTCCAGTAGAAGCCATTCAAGCCCTTGTGACCTTTAATAATAATAATAATAATAATTTATTTCTTATATACTGCTATACCGTGAAGTTCAAAGCGGTTTACAGTAAAGATACATTTTATACCTAATCCAGGGAAGGAATCACAAGAGGTATCATGAACCAGCTAACAACTCTTTGAGGTAATCCTCTATATGAAGAAAGTTAGTTTTATGAAGCCTAGAACCTTCTATTTTGAATGAACCTTCTCTATACCTGTCCTAATATTAAACCACACCATGTCGCAATCACTGGATACCAGATGATTACCCACTATAACATCATAAAGTTAAGAGGTGATAGGCTCAGGAATAATCTAAGGAAATACTTCTTTGCAGAAATGGTGGCAGATTAAATAGTCTCTAAGTAGAGGTGGTGGAGACAAAGACTGTGTATGAATTCAAGAAATCATGAGACAGGCAGGCATATGGGATCTCTTATGGAGAGGAGGAGATAGGGAATGGGTAGACTGGATAGGCCATGTGGCCTTTATCTGTCATCGTGTTTCCATATTTCTATAAACACTCTTCCCATTTGTAAGCACTAGGTTTAGAATGGCCCCATCCTATGTGGGTTCCATTACTGTACCATACAGTTTCTTATACCCTGCAATTTTCAACAAGGATTCATTGCGGTTTACAGTAAGAATTCTGAGCATTCATTGAAATGATAAGATTCATAGGCTATAAGGAGTATAAGCCATGAGAATTACAGTGAGAAGAGATATGTCCTCAACAATTTCCTGAATTGGTAGTAGATGGAGAGCTGACGCAGGTAGTGCGGTAGGCTGTTCCAGATATTGGGATCTTGAAAGTTGAAATCACCCATCACAAGCACGTCCCCACATGTAGCGCTGTAAAACTTCAGGAAGCTCCTCACATTGACCGAATTTCCCAAGATACCCCTCTTGCTCTCCCGTACCACCCAATACCCCCCCTCCCGCTCCCAACACTCTCTAACCACAAAAGGGAGCACACCTACAGATGCACTCTCTTCACCAGGGCATTCGGAAAAGTTGAAAGGGGACAGATTTAATACAAATGCCAGGAAGTTCTTCTTTACCCAATGTGTGGTGGACACCTGGAATGCACTTCCAGAGGACGTTATAAGGCAGAGTACGGTACTGGGATTTAAGAAAGAATTGGACAATTTCCTGCTGGAAAAGGGAATAGAAGGGTATAAATAGAGGATTACTGCTCAGGTCCTGGACCTGTTGGGCCGCCGCGTGAGCGGACTGCTGGGCAAGATGGACCTCAGGCCTGACCCAGCAGAGGCATTGCTTATGTTCTTATGTACTTTATTGCTTTCATGCATGCGGGTTTGAATTTATATATATTATTGATTCTACAAGGCCATTGTCTCTAGACCCAACTCCTTTGTTTGCATTCTGTGACTGTTTGAGGGGGGTCTCCATTCCCTTGAGGTTTTTGCTCTTGGCTTGTGAAATATGTCACGTTCTGCACATTTTCACAGCCATATTGATATTTCCATATCCAATGGCATTGTATATGCTTATATTGATGCATAAATGTACTCTCTTAAATTGGAAAACTAGAGATCCCCCAACAATAATGCGATGAAAGAATGTATTATACAGAATGAAGATATTGGATGCCATCGTGTGATTTGCTGAATCAGCTATCGGGAAATATGGGAGCCCTCTGTGGGCATCTGTACCACACAAGGCATGAAACTGCTTATTACACTATCAAGAAGCACTCAGGATCTGAATAGATATGATCTTCAAACAGGCACTGAAACAGCTTTTGACTTTATCCAGATTGGGTGTCAGAGTACGACAGGACTCTGAATCGCAAATGGATGGATAGGGAGAGGGAGGGGAATGGGGGAGAAAGGGTGATGAAAATAAAATATAACAGGAAAGGGAAATATGATACTAATTAGACAGTTTGTTGATTTATTTCTCACCCGCCCTTATCCTAGGCGAGTTACATATTAACATACAAAATTAAAACATGTACATTTGTTGTACAAATCACTTTGAGGGGTGCTGCTGGACCTGGGAAGGGAAGTGAGCAGGAGGGGTGCTTCTGGATGTGAGAGAGGGAGTGGACCTGGGGTGCTACTGAAGTGGAGAGGGAGATGTGCTGCTGGATCTGGAGGAAGGAGGAGTGGAAAAGGAAAGATGCTGCTGAACTGGAGGGGGGGGGGGGAGAGAGAGAGACTGGATCAAGAGGCAGTGGAGAAGGAAAGAAAGACTGGATCAGGTAAAAGAAGTGGAGAGTATATAGCTGTTTGGTTGAGGATGGGCTGGTGAGGACTTTGATGGCTGGGATGGTCTAGATGGGCTGGAGTGAGCTTTGACGGAGACTTCAGTAGTTGGAACCTAAGCACAGTACTGGGCAGAGCTTTGGATTCTTGCCCAGAATTAGCTAAGAAGAAGATTTTTTTTTTTTTAAATTGAATCAGGTTGGGCAGACTGGATGGACCATTCAGGTCTTTGCTATGTTATTATCGATTGCAGAGGAGAGCAAGGAATAGAGGGGGAACAATATTAGCCCTTGGGTGAGGGGGGAAGAAGGGGCACAGAGAAGATTATTTGCATAGAAGGAGCAGAGATATGATATTTACTGACCTAAGAGGGAAGATTCTGAATAGGGAGGAAAGGAACAAAGACACAGGGAATATGCTGGACAGGACAGATAGGGACACAGAAGAAAGATGGAGGGTGGGCATGAAGACAGGAGGCATGTCAAATGGACAGGAGACGCTGCAATGAGAGGGAAAAAACTGCAGAAAAGCTGAAGAAAGACACTGGAATGGAAAATAAAATGCTCAATCAGAATGTACCCTCATAAGGCTAGTCTCTGGTCTTTGACCTAAGGGCCGCTGTGTGAACGGACTGCTGGGCACAGTGGACCACTGGTCTGACCCAGCAGCGGCAATTCTTATGTTCTTACACGTCTGATAATAGGTATGGAAAACCTGTCATATTCTGAGAGATTGGAGAAGCTGGGTCTCTTTTCCCTGGAGAAGAGGAGACTTAGAGGGGATATGATAGAGACTTACAAGATCATGTAGGGCATAGAGAGAGTAGAGAGGGACAGAAAGGGAGAGAGAAAGGGAGACAGAGAAAAATAGAGAGAGAGCGAGAGAAAGGGAGAGAGACAGAAATACAGAGAGATAGATAGATAAAGATTGGAGAGACTGGGGCTCTTCTCCCTGGAAAAGCGGAGACTCAGAGGAGACATGATAGAGACTTACAAGATCATGAAGGGCATAGAGAGAGTAGAGAGGGACAGATTCTTCGAACTTTCGAAAAATAAGAGAACAAGAGGGCATTCAGAAAAGTTGAAAGGGGACAGATTCAAAACAAATGCTAGGAAGTTCTTCTTTACCCAACGTGTGGTGGACACCTGGAATGCGCTTCCAGAGGACGTTATAAGGCAGAGTACGGTACTGGGGTTCAAGAAAGGATTGGACAAATTCCTACTGGAAATGGGGATAGAGGGGTATAGATAGAAGATTACTGCACAGGTCCTGGACCTGTTGGGCCGCCGCGTGAGCGGACTGCTGGGCACGATAGACCTCGGGTCTGACCCAGCAGAGGCATTTCTTATGTTCTTATGTTACACTATAACAAATTAAATACTTACATATCAAATCAAATTACATATAACATGCACGTCACATCAATGACGAATATCAAACCCAAACATACATCAAAATATAAAAATCCATAAGTCATACAAGATGCCTCAATGACAGACAGTTGAGGTGTTATTTTTTTTATTATAGAAAGAAACCAATTTGAAGGTACATTATACACAATAAGATATGTTTAGGATTTGTTGAAATAAAATAATTGGAAAAAAATTCCAATTGTTGCCACTCCCTCCCTCCTGAAACTAGTGGATATCCCTAATTTGACCGGAATGTATTCCAGGAAACTATTTTCACAGGCTCATACTGGGATAGGTTTACGAGCCAGAAGATGTCTATTTCATTTTGGAGGGGGGGGGCGTGGTCTCTGGTGGTTTTTCATTTGTTCAGTCTTTGTTGGATTTGGATTTTAGGAAATGCCATTTACAAACTGCAGCACCAAAAGTGAAAATAAAATCCTCTCCCCCCCCCTCTAAAAAAAGGCACCTCCAAATAAATTATGCGATTTTCATTTAGTTTTGGAAAAGAAAGCAAACAAGCAGTTTCGTTTCTCATTTTTTTCTCCAAGGCCAATGCACATTCCTTTAGTGACTGTTTCGCAAAATGCTTTGATCTCTTCAAGCAAGAGAGACCAGGCGGCTGCCAATCACAGCTGCTCCCGAAATCTTTCTAAGAATGTGTGAATACAGTTTGAATTGAACTGAAGGGTTTGCTTAAGGTCAGTAATCAATCACCCAGACAGAGGCTTTTCATTATATTACATTTTCTTTTGTTCTTCCCCATTAAAAAAAAAACAAAAACCCCAACGTTTAAAATACATTTGAATACATCTATAAGAAGGGACAACGAAAAGATGATGGGATTGTCATCAAATAAAACATTTATCCCACAGAGGTTTAATATTTTACTTCCCGGTCTCAAAATCCAGCAGGGCTGAAGAAGCTGCTTAGTTGTGGTGTGGGGGGTCTGGGGGGAAATGTATTGATTGAAATACTGCTGCTGGTAGTGGTTTTTTCTTGGTATTTTTTTTTTAATATCCCAACCACTGGGAATTCAGCACTGCGGCAAAATGGCCAGTACCACTCTTAAGCTGTCGAGCAGGCTGGGCTTCTTCAGAAGCTGCGCAACTGATAGAATTCCAAGGGAAGGAAGAGGCTAGCCTCGGAGGGAGGGGCGCGGTCGGAAGACGTGCGTTGAGTTCCCTCAGCCGCTCCGCCAGCATAAAAGGCAGCGCAGAGGCGCCCCTCCCCTCTCATCCCAGCCAGCCTCCGAGATGAGTTTCAGCTCCGACCATTACCTCTCCTCCTCCTACCGGAAGATCTTCGGCGATGCACCCCGCGGTTCGGCGGGCCGCTTGGGAGGGAGCAGCTCCTCTTCCAGGACCACCATCTCCGGGGGCTTCAGGTCCCAGTCCCTGTCCCGCAGCAATGTCTCCTCCGCCGGTTCCTACAGGAGAGCGGCTCGAGGGCCCGGCTTTTCCCTTTCCTCGAGCGAGAACCTAGATCTGTCCCAGACGTCCGCTCTGAACAACGAGTACAAGATCATCCGCACCAACGAAAAGGAGCAGCTGCAAGGGCTGAACGACCGGTTCGCCATGTTCATCGAGAAGGTCCACAACCTGGAGCAGCAGAACAAGGTGCTGGAAGCCGAGCTGGTGGCCCTAAGACAGAGGCAGTCGGAGCCCTCCAGGCTGGGAGAGATCTACCTGCAAGAAATGCGGGAGCTCAGGGCTCAGCTGGACGAGCTGAACTCGGAGAAGGCTCAGATCATCCTGGAGAGGGACAACTTGGAAGAGGACCTTCAGAAGCTGAAAGGCAAGTTCGAAGACGAGATCAGGGCCAGGGAAGAGATCGAGTACGCTCTGAAGGCTCACAAGAAGGACGTGGACGACGCTACTCTAGCTCGGCTGGACCTGGAGAAGAAAGTGGAATCCCTGCTGGACGAGATCTCCTTCCTCAGGAAGGTCCACGAGGAAGAGGTGGCCGAGCTGATGACCATGCTCCAGGCCGCTCAGGTCTCGGTGGAGATGGAGGTGGCCAAGCCCGATCTGACCTCGGCCCTGAAGGAGATCCGAGGCCAGTACGAGTCGCTGGCCGCCAAGAACCTGCAGTCGGCCGAGGAGTGGTACAAGTCCAAGTACGTGAACCTGAGCGAGCAGGCGGCGCGGAGCACCGAGGCCATCCGCGCTAGCCGGGAGGAAGTCAACGAGTACCGGAGGCAGCTGCAGTCTCGCACCATTGAGATCGAGAGCCTGCGAGGGACTAACGAGTCGCTGGAGAGGCAGATCCAGGAGATGGAGGACAGGCACAACGCCGAGGCGGCCGGGTTGCAGGTAAAGCTAAGCTGATCGTCCGCTCCCAACCCCCGGTCCTGCACCCTTTCTTCTCGTCTTTCTTTCTCAGTTTTCTTGTGCTTCTCCCTCCCCTCTGCCTTCAGGGAGGATACTTGCCATTTTAATTGCCCGTGCACCTGCTGATAATTTCTATTTTGGAGGTGTTGGTGGAGGGGGGAGGGTAAGGGCTGATAATTTACTGCTCCGGGATTTACACGGACCAGTTTAAGCCCTAGGGCCGCTGTTTGGAAAGAGAAGCTTTTCTAAAAGCATTCGATGTTGTTCATCATCCTCAAAGAGTCAAGCGCAATGGCTCCGGCGAGGAAAATGCCCTCCAGAGTGAAGTCTCAATAACTCATCAAGGAGAGAGCAGCATGCAGGTAGAATGATAGGAAACGCTGCCTCTGTCCATGGTGCTAGTTCTAGTTCTTTTCCCTAAGGCGAGCTTGTACTGTAAGACACTTTTAAGGTTGCACAGCTCCGCGTTTCATTAAATACTGGGCGTTTCTTGTTTGATTCACGTAATAAAATACTTTTTATTTAGAGATCCTATTTATCTGTTTACACCGTATATTTACATTAAAAATAATTTTATTTAGGTATTTCTGCCTATCTGTCCCGGTGGGCTCACAATCTAAGGACCTACCTGGGACTTGCCCAGAACCATAAGCAGCAGCTCTGGGCTTGAACTAGAGGTCTGCACAGGAACGGGGATCGTGGGAATCCCGTGGGTCCCGTGGGAATCTCCCCATAACCCATGGGACTCCCATGGGGACCCCCTCTGGCCCATGGGACTCCCATGGGGACCCCCCTCTAGCCAACGGGACTCCCACGGGGATGGAAGGCTTTGGAAGAAGGGTTCGTCCATATAATATAATGGGCACGTCAGCCTTAGTAAAAGAGGGGGTTTATAAGTGAATTACCTGAACAGAAAACAAAAAAAGGGTTTCACCAAAAAGATTCCACAAGGAAAACAGCAGCGCAAACACAAAAGAAACTGTGGAATTGATGATCCTGTCAGAAGTAATTGCTGCTTTTTATGGGAACGGGTGGGGATGGAGGTAATTCCTTGCGGGGATGGGTGGAGACGGAGAGGATCCTGGCGGGGATGGGTGGGGACGGAGAGGATCCTGGCGGGGACGGAGATGATCCTGATGGGGACGGGCGGGGATGGGTGGGATTTCTGTCCCCGTGCAACTCTCTACCTCAGGGCTCTTAGCCCTAACCACTAGACCGCTCCCAGCAGTCTCTTAAAACTACCTTATACAGGAAATGGTTTCAGAGCTGCAGTCTTTTTATTCCGGCTATTAAGCTGATACCTCTGTTTTTAACAATACTGTACTGCTATTGCTTCAGATTTTAAAAATGTAGTATTACTACTGCTAGATCTGGAAGTGCTACCGTTTCCCCTCCAATACTGAAATACACTTGGGAAGATGCTGGGCATCCTCGCGTTAAATCGTCCAAAGATGTATTTTTGGAAATCTGATTAAGAATTATACACTTGGCGTTATTAAAGAGGTGCTGCAAAAATAAATATACAACGTTAACATGGTTTTTGGACTGAATACAATATAAAAAAAAAAAATAATGAAATCATGTATATCTGGATTAATGCAATTATTTTTTGTTCGCTGGAATCATTTCCCTTTAATATTCTGTTCCGAAAGGACATTACTCATTCTTCTCTCTCCAAAGTGAAAATCAGGTTCAGTCTATATCGTTATCCAATCTTGGCGTCTTCACCTGTCAAAGCTGTTAAATCTTTTCCCTCAAAGCTAATGCGGGGTTTCTGGCTTAAAATCCCACATCAAAGGCCAATACACATTTAAACAGTATTTAGAACAGTTTCTGAAGGATAGGGAAGGTATTTGGGCCTGAAGCCACTGCAGTAAACTAGTTTGGGGATTTCCATATTATTTTATCGGATAAGGTTTAAACGGCAATTTTATAGGCATTGACTATTTTTTTTTTTTTTTGACTCTTAAGTTTGTACAGTTTTCCACGCTCCTGTTATGCTACCCAAAGGCTTTGAAAGACAAAGGGAGGGGACCAACTAGGGAGTGGCAGTCCACCGAGACAGCTCTTTTCAGACAAAAAAGCTACACATCTTTCTTCAGCTTGACAGACGGCAAAACAAATATGGTCTTGAATTAAACTCATTGTTCATTTTCCCCTTGAAAGTTTTATGAAATGATTAATTGAGTATTGGAAGGGGTGCTGAAAAGTTCTCAGCCCAACCAACCAACTTCCTGGATTTTTAACGTTATTTTGCCACTGTAGCTGAAAAGAGCATTATCTTCATTAAGTATCAATTTGCAGAAACCAAATTCTATGTTTTGATATCGCTTCAGATCATTGATTGAACCATCCACCTCATTCTCTTCTTGGTTGGGCTGAGAACTTTTCAGCATCCCCTCATTGTTGTAGTTGGTGATTCGATCATTGGGCGTGTAGATAATTGGGTGGCTGGTGGGCATGAAGATCACCTCACACATCATTTAGATAGGATTTTTAGATAGTGCTGGGGAGGAGCTGGTTGTCTTGGTGCATTTAGGTTCCAGTAACATAGGAAAATGTGGAAGGGAGGTTTTGGAAGACAAATTTAGGCTTTTAGGTAGAAAGCTGAAATCTAGATCCTCCAGGATAGCTTTTTCCAAAATGCTCCCAGTTCTATGCACAGGACCCAAGAGGCAAGCAGAGCTCCGAAGTCTCGATGCATGATTGAGATGACGGTGAAGAGATGAGGGATTTGGATTTGTTAGGAGCTAGGCAACCATCTGGGAATAGGGGAGCTTATTCTGAAAGGATGGACTCCACCTTAACTGGGATGGAATCAGGCTGCTGGTGCTAACATTTAAAAAGGAGATAGAGCAGCTTTTAAACTGAGAAGGGGGGGGGGGGGGAGCCAGACAGTTTAGTGTGGAATATCTATGAAGAATACTATTGAAACAGGATATTTAGGGAGCCCCAATAGAGAGGTTTCAATAATGATAAAAGAAAGCCAGAAGAGTTTAAAGGGAAGCGAGAGTAAAGGACTCAAATTATCACTGTCATCTTCTCAGCAAGCTATAGATACAAGGAAAAAAAACACACAATTTGAAGTGTTTGTATACAAATGCTAGAAGCTTAAAAAATAAAATAGGAGAGTTGGAGTACATAGCTTGAATGATGAGGTAGATATACACCTCCCTCCGGATTCGCAGGGGATAGGGGCAGAGCCAGACCGCGAATGGCATAAAAACCGTGAATATCTGGCTCTGACCCACCCCCGCCTCCCTCCCGCCTTCCCGGCCTTACCTGGTGGTCTAGCAGGCTTTTGGGGCAGGAGTGATCTTCCTACGCTCCTGCCCCGTGCAGATCGCCATTAGGAAATGGCTGCTGTGAGTTCCCGTAGTCTCTCGAGACTACGACGGGAACTCCCTACAGCTATTTCCTAATGGCGATCTGCATGGGGCAGGAGCGTAGGAAGATCGCTCCTGCCCCAAAAGCCCACTAGACCACCAGGTAAGGCGAGATGCCGCGGGGAAGACTTAAGGATGGGGTTTTTTTTTCTTTTTTCCCCCTCCCCAAAAAATCGTGAATATGTGAAATCGCGATTACTGAAACCGCGAATGGGGAGGGGGAAGTGTAATAGGTATCTCAGAGACTGGTGGAAGGAGGACAATCAATGGGACACTGTGTTATCTGGGTACAAATTATATCGCAGGGATAGAGTAGATCAAATTGGAGGGGGGTTGCGCTATATTTTAAAGAGAGAATTGAATCAAACATATTAAACATTGAGCAGACAGATGAAGAAATGTTTTCAGACAATAGGAAAGCTGGCAAATTTGGCAACAATATAATAATGGGAGAATTCTAATCTAGTATTTGTGAGTCGCGCATATCTAAACAGACTCTAGGCGACCTGAAGAAAGGAAGGGGAAAAGGGTTATGGTGGAAGGAGTGGAGGGGACAGGAAACATAAACTTAGGCAAATTAAATAAGGCCAGGTGCTTAAGAAGATCTTAGAAGAACTAAGTGTCGAAGAGGGAGGTTTTCAGTTTCTTTCGGAATAGTTTTGAACAATAAATCACAAAAATCACAAAAACATGCCCTACTGACAACCACTTGGAAGGCCTCCCCTAAGTTTTGTAACCCATAAATAAAAAATAAAAAAAAAAAATCAAACAAAAAACCAAAATTTGAAGTGGAGAAAAATCTCAGAAGTTGTGGTAAAAATGGATAGCGTAGCGGGTTATAAGGAAGGTTTGGACAAGTTCCTGGAGGATAAGTCCATAGTCTGTTATTGAGAAAGACATGGGGGAAGCCACTGCTTGGTCTGGATCGGTAGCATGGAATGATGCTACTTCTTGGATTCTAAAATCTTGCTACTCTTTGGGAATTCTGCATGGAATGTTGCTACTCCTTGGGTTTGGCCACCGTGAGGAAGGGCTACCGGGCTTGATGGACCATTGGTCTGACCCAGTAAGGCTATTCTTATGTTCTTATGTATTATTCAGTGGCATTGGGCAGATAAATACAAACAAAAAAGGTATTTAAAAAAAAAGGTACAACCATTTGAATATAGTGAAAGGTGTCTCGCAGTGAAAGACACGCTTTGACGCGCAGCTCCTGATTGGTAAGGCCCGACTTTAGTACAGGAAGAGGCGGTCGGAGCAAACAGCGAGTGATTTCCTTCACTTGCCGGCACTCCGACTGCTCTCTCCTGCCTCTCCCGCTGCCCTGTCCAGTCTCCCCCACGAAAAACCGTATTTGCGGTTTTTCAAGATTCATGGGGGTTCCTGGAAGGGAACCCCCACAAATATCAGGGGAGCACTGTACTCTTTTTGATAATAAACAGCAAAAACACGCTCTAAATAACAATAACGGGTACCACTGGTGTCCATTGCGCACAATAGACACCAGTGATTTTTATATTTCTTCTCTGAGAGCAACTGCGGTATGCTCTTGATTTATTTTGCATTGCCTAACATTCCTGTTGATGTTTTCTTCATGGTTGTAGTGATAACGTGTTTCTTTTCATATTTTAATCCACTGTGGCATTCCTCCTCTGCTTCAGAGTTTGCTTCCATTTGGGGCTGCCCCTTGCAACGTCTGCTGTCTGGATTCAATCCAGTCATATTTCCCCATTTTATTTCTGGCTTTTGGGATGGGACGTAGAGGTGAATAGAATAAAAAGTCAGAGAGCTTGTCTCGACGGACGGCTCTAACGCGGAGCTGGGAGGCCCGCAGGGCCGTCCATCGGGTAGGGATTAAGGAAAGGGGGGGGGGGGTTAAGGAAGGAAGGAAAAGTTTGAATCGGGGGGGTAGAGGCCTTCCCGCCGGGGGATTGGCCTCCGATAGGGCAAAAGTCGCGGCCGTAGGGTGGGGTAGGAGGTGCATATAAGGAGGGCACTCGGAGGACCTTAACGGTTTCCGGTCCTCCGAGACAACTTTCCCACCCTCCCGCCCGTTAGTACCTGGGGGTGAGTGTTTGATTCGGTTGGCGGTATCCCGAGCTACTGGCGGCTGGTCTCATCATGGGGATGAGCGGTGGGCCGGTTGGGAGCCGTGCCTGGTGGGTCGGATGACCCTGGACAATGGGGCATGTGGGGACATGCCACCCCTCAGACCCTTGCTTAGATGGCAGGGTCGGGGGCCATTTACATCTGAGTCAGTAGCTCGGGATCTGGGTCGCAATGGTGATACCATTGTGCTGGTTTAATGGATAAATTGTTATTTAATGTTGTTTGTAATGTTATTTATAATATGTAAATGTTATTTAAATATGTTAATTTTCAATAAACAGGGCTGCGGCCAGGTTTCTCCATTCAGGTTTACGTGTCTTCTTGGGGTTTGATGGACAGGAAGATGTTTGCATTAAGAAAGCTTCCGCTGTTATTCACTGTTATAACTGTTTGTTTGTTTTAAGGATACGATAAGTCAGTTAGAAAATGATCTGAGGTCCACAAAGAGTGAAATGGCTCGTCATCTGAGAGAATACCAAGACCTGCTCAATGTGAAAATGGCACTGGACATAGAAATAGCAGCATACAGGTAATAAGTTTATTGGCCTTCTCTCTTATTAAAAAAAATGTTGCATTTTGCTGGTTACCTTGTTTGATAATAAACCATGTCGCATAGAATTTCAGCTGAAAAATAGTGAAATCTGAAATGGTTGGTATATATAGTTAAACACGGGAGTGTGTGGTGCAGTGGTTAGAGCTACAGCCTTGGCACCCTGAGGTTGTGGGTTCTAATCCCGCACTGCTCCTTGGACAAGTCACTTAATCCCCATTGCCCCAGGTACATTAGATAGAGTAGGAGCCCACCGGGACAGTTAGGGAAAAACACTTGAGTACCTGAATAATTTGTAATCCACATAGAATTGTAGGATATGCGGAATATAAATTACTAGTCATTAAGCCCGTTACATTAACGGGGGCTAGAATACTGTTCACCCTCTATGTTGCCCCTTCCATCCACTGCCCTCTCTTCTCTTTCCATCCAGTGTCCGCCCCCCCCTTTCTCTCTGTCCCATATGGCCTCTCTCCATCTCCTCTTTCCTTTTCCCTTGGTCTGGCATACCTTCCTCCTTCCCTCCATGCCCTGCCATCTGTTCTTCCCTCCAAGCCATTCTCTCCCCCTCTGCTCACTTTTCTCCTTCAACTACTTCATCGGGCAACAGCAGCATTCACAATTCATTGCTGTTGCTGGCTTCAGGTATTCCTCTCTGGCAGGACCGGCAACAGCAGCAAATTGTAAACGCTGCTGCTGCCTGAAGCACCCGAGGCAGACGCTTCTCTCCCCTCCCAGCCCAACCCCCGCTGACTCTGCGACCCTCCCGGCGAGATGACTTTAATAACAAACCTCCCTCCAGCGTTGGCAGTCGCAGCACGCTAAACAGGCTGGTTCGCGGCTTTCTTCTGCCGTTGAGTCTCTGGTGCGTCATTGATGACATCATTAGTGACACGGCAGAGGGACTCAACTGCAGGAGAAAGTCGCGAAGCAGCCTGTATAACGTGCTGCGGCTGCCAACGCTGGAGGGAGGTTTGTATCGGTATATGCAGAAGCGATATGTCTCTCCCCCTCCAGTACCTGTGCAGCACTTTGCTGCGGCGCATCCTCCCATCCTGAGTCTGTTTCTCCCACTTTGTCTAGCCGCCGCATACCCACTCTGGCCACGGACCTACAGATCAGGGATTACAGATCACGCAGGTCTGAGTGCGCATGCGCGGCTAGCTTTTTATTATATAGGATTTTTTAACAAAACATGTTTCTGTAATTTTTCCAATCCAACAGAAACTTGGAGAGAAACTATCGACAGGCAGTTAAGATACTCTTGCTCTGATTTTTGAAACATATGGATGTCTCACAAGGCCAAAATGGATGTCTTGATACATCCAAATCCCAATTTTGCCAAGGCAGGATAAGGATGTTCAACACTGAAGTACGTCCACATAGCAAGACAGCACGTTTTGGGTATGTTTTGGGCAGGACTAGGGAAGGCCTGAAATCTGGACATCCAACAGGGATTACTGAAGGGCGGAAAGAAAAAGATGGGCGTCCTTCATTAGACCTGTTTCAGGCACATTAAGCGGCTGTCCATTGAAGGGATTAAGGCATGACATCTCCTTGATCCTCCAGCGATTGCTGTCCCACACCCTCTCCCCACTAAGTGAAACTGGAAGAGGATACCAAGCTTCAGGTATTATGGAGAGAGTTTGGGGTGCAGTGGTTAAAGCTATAGCCTCAGCAGCCTGAGGTGGTAGGTTCAAACCCCCACAGTGTGCTTGAAAAATAATAGTACTTAACCATATATTCATTTTACCTGCCTGAAAACCGAGCAATCTATCGAGAAATCTCTTGTAACGACACGGCTTGATAATCGGAAGGACAAATAAATATTGCCATCGGATAATCCTGTTAGGTTAGGTTTATATCATTCAAAGGCGCCATACCAAACAACACTTTAAAACAGATACAACCGAACTTGGACAATATCCTTGCCTCGAACGGCAACCAATGCAACTGCCAATAAAATGGAGTAACGTGGTCATATTTTTTCGGCCCAAAAATCAGGCGAACCGCCGTGTTCTGTATAAGTCTCAATCTATTATGAGATCCCACATATATTGTATTACAATAATCCATATATTGTAGTACAATAAAATGGATGATTGTACCAATAATCTAAATGATGCACTATCAAAAAATTAATAGCGATGTTAACTTGTTGCTCCAAAACAAGTTAATTTTTAAGCTTTGGAAGTTAAAAAAATCCCAAACCCATGCATCCTCATTTGGAAGTATTCTCTTGAATATATTTTAAAAAAATATGGGCCTGAATTGGGGGGGGGGGGAAGATTTTAGTGATGTTTATTGTTTTGGAAGTAAAATGTTTGAAGTAATGGGCAATTGAATCCTTGGCTTTTCCTCTGAGTGTTGCATAAATGGAATTTAATTTATGTCAGAGGGAAGAAAATTAATGGTCCTACTCATTGATTACATCTTCCTTTATTAGCGCTCACTAAAATCCCTCATGCAGATATGTCTGGTATTTCCTGGACTTGATCCACTTCTAAATAAGAGACGTGGTTGAAAGCATTATTTTTAAATTCTGGAGAAAAGCCAAGGATTCATATGTTGAAAGGAAACTCCTGTGAGCGGAGTCAAGCAAACAGAAAAGAATGAGATTCAATAATACACCCAGTGTCTTATTGAAGTTTTTCTTTACCTCTGTAGAGTTATCCTGGACAAGTCACTTAAGGGCAAATTCAATAAGAAGCGCCAAAAAAGTTAGGCGCCTACTTAGGCACTGTTCAGCGCGATTCAAGAAAAATTGGGTGCTGTTTAGTGAATTGTGCTGAGCGGCGCCTATTTGGGCACCTATTTTGGAGGCGCCCAAGAAATAGGCCAGCTAACGTGCATAGCGCCTAGTTTTTTGAAGGCCGCCTACATTTTTAGAGGCGCCTTGTTACAGAATCGCGCTTTCTTGATAGGCGCCTAGGTTTCAATCAGTGCTGATTAGAAGATTAATTGAGCTTGGTTTTCAATTTAGATAGGCGCCTATCTAGTTGGGCGCCTCCGAAATAGGTGCCTAACTTTAGGCGCTGGTTACAGAATTTGGGCCTTAATCCTCCATTGTCCCAGGTACATTAGATAGAGTGTGAGCCCCTCGGGACAGATAGGGAAAATGCTTAAGTACCTGTATGCAAACTGCTTTAAATGAAGCTGTGTAGCTACAAAAAGTCGGTATACAAGTCCCTTTCCTTTATCCCAGAGAACAATAGATTTCTTAAGAAGTTAATTGTTTTCATCTGATTAAAGCTTGATGATTTGACGTTCTTAACTGCCACCATAATAGCATTCAAGAGATAACGGGAGCAAAATTTAAAAAAGTTATACACTCCCAGCTGCGCAATTCCAGGGACTGTTCGTTGGAGCCGAGTGCTGAACACGTTGATCTGTCAGTCCATAGGAAAGTGCAATTAGTGGAGCTTCTTCATCCACCTGACTACTAGTCTTCCTTTTCTCCTCCATGAAGATTAAGGTTAAAAAAAAAATAAATCAAAGGAAATCAAGAGCTCAGACACTTTTTAAAAAGGGTTCCGGATATAATCCAGTACATTATAGACCAGTGAGCCTGAGGTCTGTGCTGTACAAAATGGTAGAGTCTTTTATAAAGAACAGAGCATATACAAAGGCATGGATTAAGGAGATGTGGAGGGGTGTTTTTGATAGGTCATCTAAGTCCAACTTTGGACTTTCCCACAAGACGTCCAAAGTCAAAGGCGTTGGAACAGCCATTTTCGAAACTGGCAACACCACAAGACTTCCAAATTTCTTTTTGAAAATCGCCTCTTAAATGTCATGGCCACAAGGACTTTCAGCCTTAGGACGGTCAGCTTTGTTTGCCATTTTCAAACACAAAACTGTCTAAAACATCCAAATCATATATTTTTTGAGATGCGTTGACCAGAACTGCACACAGCAGTAGAGGTGCATTCGCATGGAGTGATACAAAGGCATTATAATAGTCTCATTAAAATGATGCTTGGGTGCATAGGAAGAAGAATGGGTCAGTAGGAAAAAAGAGGTATTGATGCCCCTGTATAAGACTCTGGTGAGACCTCATTTATAATATTGAGGACCGCACCTTCAAAAAGATATAAAAAGGATGGAGTTGGTACAGAGCAGTGGTCTCAAACTCGCGGTCCACCAGGTACTATTTTGAGGCCCTCGGTATGTTTATCATAATCACAAAAGTAAAATAAAACTGTTTCTTGATCATATGTCTCTTTAGCTATAAATTACAATATTATTATTAAGACTTAGCCAAAAGGAAAGAATAATCTAATCTAATCTTCTATTTGTGTGTTGCACATACCTATTCAGACTCTAGGCGACATTCAGAGAGGGGTTGAAAGGGGTTCAGGAGGAGGGACTAAAAGGGGGTCTTGAGAGGTAAGAGGGGGACAAGAAATCATTGTTGTCTAGGAGCTTCATCTAGCAAAAGAGGTGGAAAGATTCATTTCTGAGAAGTCAAGTAGGTTCAGCTGTCAAAGAGGAAGGTTTTCAGTTTTTTCCAGAATGTTGTATGTTTAGTTTCTTTTCTGATCATTTCTGGCAGGTTATTCCAGGTTTTTACTCCTATGAATGTAAGCATGGAGTAGAACAAGTGCCTGTAATGGAGATTTTTTGTGGAAGGTAGATTTAACTGTATTCTGTTCATGAGTCTCCTGGAGGTAGACCAGACCATTGAGAATAGTTGGGTGAGAGGAATGACTGAGTTTCCGTGGATTATGTGGTGTAGGATGCATGATATTTTGAAGAGTATTTGCGATGAAATTGGTAGCCAGTGTAGTTGTTTGAGGAAAGCTGAGATCAAATTGTATTTCTTTAGGTTGAAGATAAGTGTGACAGCTGTGTTCTGAATGAGCTGCAGTTTGTGAACTAGAGTGGAGTTGATGCCCATGTATGCTGAGCTGCAGTAGTCCAACTGGGGTAGTACCATCAGCTGGACAATCAGAGCAAAATGTTGTTGGTGGAAGTAATAAGTCTTCTTAGTTGGTGCATAGTGAATATGGTCTTTTTCTGGAGGCTGGAGATTTGAGGATCCATTGTGAGTGTGTCATCCAGAATGATGCCAAGTACTTTTGAGGATTTCTCCACTGCGAGGGTAGTACCGAATTGAAGATTAATGTTTATGAGGGTGTTCTGCTGAGCATTGTGGAAGCAGATGGCTTTGGTTTTGGGGGCATTTAGTTTAAGTTTGTTGCCAGGTGTGGATTTTTTCAATGTTTGAAATTTTCTCGTCTAGTGCGTGAGCTAAAAACGCTAGCACACCTTTGTAAAAGGAGCCCTAAATGTTTGGCCTTATAGAGACCCATTAGGTCATTAGGATCAGACAAACTGTATGTTATTAGACATACGAAAAAGAGATGAGGTAAGATACGTTAACGCCAGAAAATTCTGTTGCAGGACCACTTTTGTGAATGGTGTATCAGGAATAATCAGATTGTGTAAGAATGTGTTACAATTTAGGAAATAACTTAAAACGCATTTCTTTATTGAAGCATTTACCTGAAGTAAATTTGGGACAGTTAGAGATCGTGGCAATCTGAGGCCTTTTGAGAACAGGTGAAATATTTTGATTAGGATCATTTTATTAAATTTCCCCCTCCTTTCCAAAGCCTGTAACCAGCAAGCTCCTGGGCTGAATGCTTGGGATCACTGGCCACAAGTAAACTCTTGTGATCTGCTGCGGGCTGCACAAGGATATGTTATTTCAGCGTTCAATGTCAGGAACACCATCCAAAAGAAATAGGCACAGTGTCAATGAAAGGAATACTTTTAATGGTCAAAGCAGAAAAACACAGTAACTTGCTTGTCAGGATCAAAATACCAAAGCCAACAGGCTTCCCATACACAGTTCAAACAAGGTTTAATAAACAATCTCTGGTTGAGAAACCAAAAAGAGTTCAAATTCAAACAACAAAAAAAAAATCTCTCTTCCTCAGAGGTAAATTTTCTTTCAAATTATAGTCCAGTTAGAGTCCATTACAAAAGAAAGGAAAACTTCTCAGCCAAAACAAAATTCCAAGTCAGTGCAGTAATACTGGCTTCTTCAGCAACTGAATGCTGGAAAGACAGTGTGCTCTTAACTGCCAATTATTAGGCCCACTATCCCACCACGTAACACGGGGCAAACCCCCTCTGTCTCCGCGTACCACAGTACACTTTCCTCAAGGAGAAAGCACAATTAAGCTTTCAAAAGGAAAAAACAAAACTTCAAAATAAAAGTCCTTGCTTAGCTTCAGCATAGAGAAAATTCACTCTTTAGCATGAGTCAGAATTATGCAGTTCTTGAAACAAAGCAGGCAAAAACAACTTGCAGTACACTTCAGCAATCATTTAGATACTTGCTTTTGTGAGACAAACTTCCATGGGAGCACTTTCAGGAGCCAGCACAGCACTAGTTTCAGGGCTTATTTCCAACTCCATGGCAAGCGGTTCCTCACACAGACTGGAAGGTACTTCTTCTCCAGCCTCTGAAAACTCCATAGCCTCAGGAGTTTGGCTGCTATCAGGAGCTCCCAGCCCTGAGCACTGTGACCTCTCCTGCTACTGTTCCTCTCTCCTCTGATTCTCTAGGAGCCTAGTTTTTAGGAATAGCAGCTTGCAGCCCCACCCCCAACCCTCAGGTGGAAAGGATTTCTGGTTATTCACTTTGGGACACAGAGGTGGATGGGAACCTACCACTGCTGCTCTCCTACTCCCTCTACAAGCTCTAGAAGGAAATTCAGTTTCAGAGACAGAAAATGGTGGATAAGGAAGATTATGGGCAGGGTCTGGATTAGCACTGGGACCTGCACTAGGGACACTCCTAGCAGGCATAGTCTGTTTATCACAAGCCACACTGGCGTTTTTAGCTCAGACAGGAATTCTATGAACATCGGAGCTTTTACTGCGGCGGCCAGCACTAGAAATGCTTGTGCGGCTTTGGAAAGGAGGGGGTTTGTGCGTCATGACTGTTGTGTTTGTTTTTAGTATTATGTAGGTCTTATTGGGAGCCGCTTAGGGCTCCTTTTACTAAGGTGCGCTAGTGTTTTTAGCGCATGCAGGATTTTAGCGCGTGCTAGACCCACGGTACGCTTCTAGAACTAATGCCAGCTCAATGCCAGTGTTCCATGCATTAAAGGAGCCCTTAGACCTTTAAGCGGGTTATAAATAAATAAGATAATTAAACGGGTGATGGAAATATATTGCCCAGGGAGAAGTTTGAGGTCAAGTAATGGAATGTGGCGGTCATGTGAAAACACACCATGCTGAGACAAGGGCCTCGGTGTTCTCTATTGCGGGTATAAGTCTTTGGAATGCCTTTCCAAGTCAAATGTATTTATGGGCGGAGTGGAGTACTTTCAAGAAGTTATAGAAAGCTCAGCTATTTGCAAACAGCATTTATGTGAATTATTTGGATGGTAGATAGACTTATTTTGAGGGAAGTGTTTCCTGTATGGTAGAATTTTAAAAGGTCTGTTTTGTTATGTATTTTTGTATGGGAACTGCCTTGGTTCTAGGCAGTGTAAATACATTTTTAAAAGAAATATTTTCATTTATACTCGAATATAAACCAAGACTTTTGGACCCCAAAATGGAGGTCCCAGTTTATTTTCGGGATAGTGTACAGCGCCCACCCAGACTTATTGCAGGCCTCCACCGGGGCGCCAAGCTCTGCACTTTGTCCCCCCTCCCTGCCCTGTCCATCGTACCTCCTCTGCCGCTGGAATCCCTGGTGGTCCAGAGGTGTAGCGGGCAGGAGCAAGCTTTCCATGCTCCTGCCCCGCTGCTAACCTGGCAGCAAGTGACCGAATAGGTTAGCAGCGGGGCAGGAGTGCAGAAAACTTGCTCGTGCCTGCTACACCTCTGGACCGCCAGGGATTCCAGTGCAGAGGAGGTATGATGGACAGGGTGGCGAGCCTAGGCGGGAGGGAAGGAGGCTGGGTACAGAACCTGATAGAGGAGGGAGGAATGGGGGCTGGGTGCAGATCCTGGCAGGGCAGGGCACTTAAATATTAAACTGCCCGACTTATATTCGAGTCAACCATTATTATTATTTTTTTTTTTCCTTCCTTTTTGGGACTTATATTCGGATCGAATTATATTTACGTATGTACGGTAATATGAAAACTCGTCATGGTTTTTGTATATACTCCCAAATTCTATAATTGGTGACCAAAGCTATGTGCGCAGTTGGAGGCAGTTATAGAACGAAGCTAAGGACTCATGTACAATAATTAACTAATTGGCACTAACTTAGACCTTTTATCAAGCTGCGTTAGGGTTTTTTTAATCATGGACCACTGTGGTGAAAGCTTCGATGCTCATAGAATTTCTTTGAGCGTTGGAGCTTTTACTGCAGTGGCCCGCGATACAAAAAAAAAAACAACCCTAACGCAGCTTGATAAAAGGGGGCCTTAGGAAATAATTGGTAATAAATACCAATTATTGACATGAACAAATACTAACTGGCACTGATTTCTCATTGCATGCATCACATACATACAACGCGCCTAAATTTGCTCATGTGCGCACTTTATAGAATCGTTGCATTCGCAAGCCCAGCTGCTGCATTTTTTTATTTTTATTTTAGTATTTATATACCACTTGTAGCCTAAGTGGTTTACATTCAGGTACTCAAGCATTTTTCCCTGTCTGGTCCGGTGGGTTCACGCTCTATCTAATGTACTTGGGGCAAAGGGGGGGGGGATTAAGTGACTTGCCCAGGGTCACAAGGAGCAGCGTGGGATTTGAACCTACAACCTCAGGGTGCTGAGGCTGTAACTCTAGCCACTGCGCCACATACTCAAAGGGAGCTATGCACCCTCCACTGGGTAGTCAACACTGTAGTCCCTTATTAATAACTTTATATATACATGTGTATATATATATATATATATACACACACATGTATATATACATTAGATATTTGTATTCCACCATTACCTTGCGATTCATATATATATATATATATATATATATATACATATATATATATATATATATATATATATACATACATACGCCACTTAAAGCCTAATTGGTTTACATTCAGGTACTTGAGCATTTTTTCCAGTCTGTCCTAGAGGGCTCACACGCTATCTAATGTACCTGGGGCATTTAGGCACCCCAAAAAATTCTAAGGAAATTAAGGATAATTCAGAATACAGCTGTTCGATTGATTTTTGGTTTAAAAAAGAATGACCATATTAGTCCATATTATCGCTTACTTCATTGGCTGCATTTGGAGGCAAGAGTATTATTCAAATTTTCCTGTATCTGTTTTAAGCTGATATCGGGATTGTCTCCAGCGTACCTTTGTCCTCATTTTGTGTTGCATAGACCATCAAGAGAAACTAGAAACTTCTACTTATTTGCTTATCCCAAAATTAATGGGTGTAGATATAAGACCTTCTTAGATAGGACCCTGGCATTTCAAGCTGGTAGGCAAAATCTTGGTTAGGTAAATGTTTTCAGCAAGCTAGGTTATCCTATTGCAGTTTTTGGAAATTAATTAAGACCACTTTGTTCGATAACTTAGTAAGTTTTATTATTGAAATTCTATTTTACAAATATTTGCATTTTTTACTGTATTATTGTATTTCACTGATTGTCCAGCTCTTTTTAGTGTGAACCACCTAGAACTTTTGGTTATGGCGGTATAAAAGAATAAAGTTGTTATTATTGTACCTATAGCTTAGTACACAGGTGTCAAAGTCGGTCCTCGAGGGCCAGAATCCAGTCGGGTTTTCAGGATTTCCCCAATGAATCTGCATGAGATCTATTTGCATGCACTGCTTTCAATGCATATTCATTGGGGAAATCCAGAAAACCCGACTGGATTCCGGCCCTCGAGGAGGGACTTTGACACCCCTGGCTTAGTACATAACCGTGACCTGTCAAACGTGTGCCGACAATTGCGCCGCAACATTTACTTGCACGACAAATGCGTGCACTGAATGGGAGGTCCGCCCTGACAGGATACTATTTTGTATGTAACCCTTTTTTTTTTGAGGAGGGGGCACCCCCCACTGCACTTAAAATATTCACTTCCTATCTTGTGTTAGGGTTAGGTTTACAGCACGATTATGGGAACCCTTTTAGTGGATATCTGGAAGGGACGGGGCCTGAGGAGTCTCATCAAATCAGGGCCTTTCAGATATCCTTCACGGGTCGCACTTGTCCATGCGTGCAATTGCCGGGGCACATTTGTCAGAGTGGAATTGTCCTGCGCTGATTTGTCGGTGTCCCGTACATAACGGCTGACTTACACTTGCATTGTACAACAAATTTGGTGCCCAACTCTTCTGTTATAGAATACTAACTTAGGGCCAGTGGCGTAGTAATGGGGTGTGGGGGGAAGGGGGGGCAGTCTACCCCAGGTGTGGTCTTTCTAAGGGTGTGGCACCCCTCCTCTCTGCTACCCCACTCCTCTCCTTCCCATGTGCCCCTTGCCTTCCCTCGTACCTTTTTTTGACTTCCCCAGCGCAAGGTTGTTGCCCGCATCGGCGCTCTCTCTGACATCACTTCCAGGTCCCACGCCTAGGAAGTGATGTCAAAGGGCGAGCCGACACCGACATGGGTGTGTTATTCATGCTGGGGAAATTAAAAAGGTACAGGGAAAGGGAAGGGGGCATACGCGGGGCGGGGAAGAGGGCAGGGGAGGGACACCACTGCCCTGGGTGCTGCTCACCCTTATTATGCTACTGCTTCGGACCTAGTTTTTGGACACCTAATTTCCAGCAATCTATAGAGGAATTACCCCATAATCCTCAATGATCAACATACATTAGAAACAACTGACAAAATATAGAAATAGGGATCATCAGGCAGAAGAATATTTATTATACCCGAGCTCTCGGAGAGAGAAAGAGATAATGGCTACTGCGGATGGGCAGATTAGATGGGCTATTTGGCCTTTATTTGTTTTTTTGTTACTAAAGTTCTATGACATCACAATGCAGGTGTAAATAGCCTTAGCCTATAGGAAGAGGAGATGCAAATGTTAAGAGCCTTAGCCAATAGGGAGAGAAGGAGATAGTGGTTACTGCGGATGAGCAGACTGGATGGGCCATTTGGCCTCTATCTGCCATCATGTTACAATGTTTCTATAAATCACTGTTGTACTAATCACCTTTGTTTTACTTCAAGCACTAATTTCAACACAAAGCTGATGTGGTTAAGTGAACACTCAGACCCACAGCTGAGGTCCGGTGAAACAAGTTCACGGGGCAGCTGTTAAGGAGACCATCATAGTTGTTCACAGTCTCCTCCACCAAACAAAGACTAAATAACAAAAAATAAAACTTAAATGGAAATAAAATCATAAATTTCACAACAACTTAACTTTGAATGGTGTCGATGGTGAACATAACTGCTCCGGGCTCCTCCGTTTATTCACAATACCGACCCCCCAACCTAGGTTTCACCCGCTGGCTTCTTCAGGAGGGGTACTACAATTACAAGATGACTCAAATCAACACTGCACCACACAGCTTACTAACTAAATAAACACTACATTTTGAAATACTCAATGTACACACTCTCTCTGCAACTTACCGGCACAAACACTCCATACTGCTCACACACGCACTGCTGACAGCACGTCAAGCTGAGGTTATCACAGTTAAAGAGTTTAAATGTTTGAATGTGGAATTTCCTGAAATCCCATATATATACTTCATCCCCAAAATCCATAAGTCTCTCACGTGCCCTCCGGGCCGTCCGATTGTGGCTGGCATTGGTTCAGTGCTGGAACCTCTGTCAAGGTTTATAGATAGTTTTATCTATAAACATATTGGTACTGTTCAGTCCTATGTACGGGACTCTTCTCACTTCCTGCAATGTTTGCGGAGATGTGAGGGTCAAGATTGTAAACTGTTAGTAACTGCAGACGTTTCCGCCCTGTATACCAACGTGCCACAATCGGCGGCCCTGGTAATTATCAAGCAGGTAGTCAGTAAATCCAATATTTCAGTTCAAAAGAAGGAGTTAGTAGGAACTTTAGCTGAATTTGTGGTGTGTCAAAACTATTTTCAATTCGCAAATAGGTTCTTCTTTCAGACTAAGGGGGTGGCCATGGGGGCCACAGTGGCCCCGTCCGTCGCCTGCCTCTACATGTCTGAATACGAAGATAAACATGTCTACACTTCTAGATGGTTTAGTAAAGTTGGTCTATGGAGAAGGTATATAGACGATATCTTCTTTTTGTGGAATGGGGAGTGTGACGAATTGGGGGAATTCCTAAATGAGTTGAATCAAGCAGATCCCAATATAACTCTTACTCATGAAGTAAGTAGTGATAAGGTATCCTTTTTGGATATCCAAGTAGTAAAATCTCAGATCAACTCTCAAGTGTGTTATGATACTACCCTTTATAGGAAACCGTCCGATCGGAACACTCTCCTACACTATCATAGTTATCATCCAAAACCCCTTAGGGATAGTATCCCGGTGGGACAATTTTTAAGGTTGTGGAGGATCTGCTCTGACGAGTGGGATTTTCAGCAGCAGGCCACGCTTTTATACACAAAGTTTATGGAGAGAGGTTATCCTCCCCGGGTAGTTAAACGGGCATGGAAGAGAGCCCGTAACTGTCAGCGGGAGTGGCTATTTCATCCCCGACAAAGGGAGAATAGTGGGGCCGTGGTATGTGTATTGCCTTATTCCAATCGAAGTCAACAAATTAGAAAAATCATTTTGAAACACTGGCCAGTGCTGCAGGTACATGAGAGCTTGAACGACAGCCCTTTATTTGCCCATACCAGGGGCTGGAATTTAGGTCAGATTTTGAAACATCATGACCCTATCCAACAGAATAGAGAGGGTCCTCACGTACGTTGTCATCAGTGTGTGTATTGCCCTCATGTCCTCAACACTGACCAAGTGGTAATTCCTCAAACAGGGGGCAAGAAATTCTATTTAAGAACAGGCACCAATTGTTTGTCATCTGCAGTAATATATTGCATTATTTGCCCTTGTAGGCTATATTATATAGGACATACCCGGCGTGCTATTAAAATCCACATTGCCGAACACTTGAGCAATATAAGATGCAAACGTGTAACTGCCCCCCTGGTGAGCCATTGGATTGAGCAACAGCACTCTATTGAGGAATTACAATACACTGTTCTTATGTGTGCTTATAAAGAATCTGGAAACATTACTCAACATCTTCTTTATTTGGAGCAGAAGTTTATATTCCAATGGCATACCCTGGCCCCTGCAGGATTAAACAATGATATTGAATGGTTTCAATTATAATCATTCATGATGTCAGGAGTGATGATGTAATAGGTAGCAAAAGGGGAGTGTATTTAAAGCGTGGCCTGCTGGGAAGTTCCTCTTGTCAGCAGTGCGTGTGTGAGCAGTATGGGGTGTTTGTGCCGGTAAGTTGCAGAGAGAGTGTGTACATTGAGTATTTCAAAATGTAGTGTTTATTTAGTTAGTAAGCTGTGTGGTGCAGCGTTGATTTGAGTCATCTTGTAATTGTAGTACCCCTCCTGAAGAAGCCAGCGGGTGAAACCTAGGTTGGGGGGGTCGGTATTGTGAATAAACGGAGGAGCCCGGAGCAGTTATGTGTACCATCTACACCATTCAAAGTTAAGTTGTTGTGAAATTTATGATTTTATTTCCATTTAAGTTTTATTTTTTGTTATTTAGTCTTTGTTTGGTGGAGGAGACTGTGAACAGCTATGATGGTCTCCTTAACAGCTGCCCCGTGAACTTGTTTCACCGGACCTCAGCTGTGGGTCTGAGTGTTCACTTAACCACATCAGCTTTGTGTTGAAATTAGTGCTTGAAGTAAAACAAAGGTGATTAGTACAACAGTGATTTATAAGTATCACCTTGGATAAATATATTCCCTTGCTGTTTTTTGACAATGTTTCTATAACCATAAAGTTCTATGACATCACAACGCAGGTGTAAAAAGCCTTAGCCTATAGGAAGAGGAAATGCAAATGTTAAGAACCTTAGCCAATAGGGAGAGAAGGAGATAGTGGTTACTGTGGATGGGCCATTTGGCCTTTATCTACCATCATGTTTCCATGTTTTGATTAATGCATTTTGATGTTTCCATTTACAATTAACACCTCTCTTTATTATATGCTTGCAGGAAGCTGTTGGAAGGTGAAGAAACACGTTTTAGTACTGGAGGAATCAGCATTTCGACTCTAAATCCAAACCCTAGTCCCAGTTATTCCTTTCAGTCCAGAGCCTTCAGTTCTTCTGCCTCAAAAATATCACCCGCTCCAATACTTTCCAAGAAAGGGGAGAAGGACGAGTCTTTGAAGATGGTCTCTAAAACATCAACTCAAAAAGGGGAAACCTTTGAGGAGATTATCGAGGAGACCGTAGTGTCTACCAAGAAGATAGATAAAGCGGAGCACGAGGAAGTAGACAGCGTCATCACAAAATTTAAAGCTTGAGTTGACATTTTAGGGGGAATAATATACACTTTATCCTTTCAGTTGCATACATAAATAGTGAGATTTATTGCCTAGTGTAATGGTCCCAAGGCTTTAATATTAATTTTCAACCCAAATAAAACATGATCATGATAAGCAAATATTTACTATACCCCCACCCCCTTTTTACAAAACCATAACACAGTTTTTAGCGCGGAACGTGGCAGTGACATAACATAAGAATTGCTGCTGCTGGGTTAGACCAGTGGTCTATCGTGCCCAGTAGTCCTCTCATGCGGCGGCCCTTAGGTCAAAGACCAGTGCCCTGACTGAGTCTAGCCTTACCTGCGTACTTCCTGGTTCAGCAGGAACTTGTCCAACTTTGTCTTAAATCCCTGGAGGGTGTCCTCCCCTATAACAGCCTCTGGAAGAGCGTTCCAATTTTCCACCACTCTCTGGGTGAAGAAGAACTTCCTTACGTTCGTACGGAATCTATTCCCTTTTAACTTTAGAGAGTGCCCTCTCGTTCTCCCTACCTTGGAGAGGGTGAACAACCTGTCCTTATCTACTAAGTCTATTCCCTTCATTATCTTGAATGTTTCAATCATGTCCCCTCTCAGTCTCCCCTTTTCAAGGGAGAAGAGGCCCAGTTTCTCTAATCTCTCACTGTACGGCAACTCCTCCAACTCCTTAACCGTTTTGGTTGCTCTTCTCTGGACCCTTTCGAGTAGCAGCTCCGGGGTTCATAGGAATTTATGAGCATCGGAGCTGTTACTGCCACAGCCGGCGCTAAAAACTGCGCTATGGTTTTGTAAAAGGAGGGGATGATCAGGAAGCACTGTAGTCCAGCGATTAAACTGGGAAGAGCACTGAAATGAGCATGTCCTTTTGCAAAGCTTTCCTCTGAATTCTGAAAGGTTACAAACAGTGGCAAAAGTAAAGGGGGCACCGTCTTGTTAGGGGTGCGGCACCCGGCCTCTTCTCTGCCCCCACCACTGCACATGCCACTTTCCCTTCCCTCGCACCTCTATAACATTCCTGGCATGAGCAGCAAACCCCAACCTGCTGCCGCGCCTGCATCAGCTCATCTTCTGACATCACTTCCTGGATCCGCACCTAGAACGCAATATCTAGGGGAGAGCCCACGCAGGCGCAACAGCAGGTTGGGGGTTGCGACTCATGCCAGAATCGTTACAGAGGTATGGAGGAAGGGAAGTGATGCACGCATGCACAGCGGGACGGGGGGGGGGGGACACCTCTCACCCTCGCTACACCACAGGTTACAAAGAATAAAAACCATAGTAAGTATCAGCATGATCCTTTCAGTCTACCCAACAAGGTAGCCAGAATTTAATTGGGTACTCTGCATAAGTTCCGTTTCTTCATGATTAAACATGAAAAACCTTCATTGCAATTGTAAAGACAGCGTCTGCTCTGGCAGTCCTTCAAAATCATGAACAGCTGTACACAGGAAAGTGTTTCAGGAAATCATATTTCCATATTTCCAACTTGACATCATGATTTCCATCTGTAAGTTCTATTTCTCCCCTTCTCTCTCTCTCTCACACACACACACATAGTGGAACCTGACAGTTGTTCCAAAACTAAAATATTATTTTTAGTATTTATATATACCACTTATAGCCTAAGTGGTTTACATTCAGGTACTCAAGCATTTTTCCCCATCTGTCCTGGTGGGCCCACACTCTACCTAGGTAATGTACCTTGGGCAATGGGAGATGCCAAGTGACTTGCCCAGGGTTACAAGGAGCAGCGAGGGATTTGAAGTAGAGAATGACACGGTGACAAAATTCATCACCGTCCCCGTCCCCGTGGATAACCGCGGGAAATAATCCCATGTCATTTTCTAGTGTCTATTTCAACCTCGGTCCTTCTACACCAGCATTCTTCAAAGCAAAGCTTGCGGGTCAGTGGTTGTGGCCATTCAGACTCTGATTCTTCCCTCTCTCCTTAAAGAATGACATGAAGATGGTTTCCCACGGTTATCCACGAGGACGGGAACGGTGATGAATTTTGTCACCGTGTCATTCTCCAATTTGAAGTTGAACCCCAAACCTCAGGATGCTGAGGCTGTAGCTCTAACCCACTGCACCACACCTTTATGTATCCTTTCGTAATCTTCACATAGCACTTCTTCAATGAAGATTAAAGATGCAAACGCGCAAAGGATACTCACAAAAGTATACGAAGCTCAGTAAGTGCCACCTCTGAGATCAAATGACAGATCAGCGAGGTGTGACCTTTACAAAGATCTTCTCTACAAAAAGTGAAAGGGCCAACGCCAAAGAACATCTTAGCTCTTCCTGCAGGACACTCGTGGACCCAATAAATTTATAGTCAAGATTCCTTAGCATCTTTTGGTGTATATTCTTCCCCCTTTAACGTTGCCAGGTTTCTGGAGTTCCTCTTCTCAGTACCTGCTGAAAAGCTGAAGAGATGCATGTTGGTCATTCTGCAAGTGCATAGTGGTTTGTCATCACATTTCATGTCACATCGTTCTGTGTAGTAAGTGGCTGTTTTAAGAAACTGAATAGAATTATTGTTGGAAACACTGCCTAACATGTTTTGCTAAAAATTAGCCTCTAAGAGCACTGTGAAATCTATGATCCTTTAATCTTAACTTTAGAAGCACAGTGTAGCATCACGATGCTGCTACTTTGAATGTCGAAAAAGCACCAAACAACTCGCAAGCATTCCTAGTGATCAGCACATAATCCTATTTTTTTATAGTTTTAGATCTGTAGTGTGAGACTTTCATGAAAAATGACTTAGCCATAAATCATGTAGAATGTGAGTCTAGTTGTCGTATCTAGGTATCCACAGATGTCCATTACTCAGTCGTAAACGGGTGTTAGCTGCTACGTTCCCTCTAAGCAGAGCGTGCGAGCAATCTTGCATGGTCACTCCCCAAAATACTGGCCCTTTCCAACTTTCAAACAAAATTAAACTATAACAATGAATTAACTTAACTAATTCGATTACCATATGTGTGATGGTTTTTTGTGCTATACACTTCCCCCTCCCCATTCACGGTTTCCCTACTTGCGATTTCACATAATCGCAATTTTTTTTTTTTGGGGGGGAGGAGGGAAACCCCCCCCCATATTTTTGTCTTCCCCCCCGGCATCCCGGCCTTACCTGGTGGTCTAGCTGGTTTTCGGGGCAGCAGCGATCTTCCTACGCTCCTGCCCCGTGCAGATAGCCATTAGGAAATGGTTGTGGGGAGTTCCCGTAGTCTCTCGAGAGACTACGGGAACTCCCCACAACCATTTCCTAATGGCTATCTGCACGGGGCAGGAGCGTAGGAAGATCGCTCCTGCCCCGAAAACCAGCTAGACCACCAGGTAAGGCTGGGATGCCAGGGGAAGGCGGAAGGGAGGCGGGGTGGGTCAGAGCCAGATATTCGCGGTTTTTCACCATTCGCGGTCCAGCTCTGCCCCTATCCCCCACGAATAACGAGGGAGAAGTGTATATAAAAACGCATTGCTAATACTGGGATCAAAAATTATTTGGTTTCTTTTTTTTTTTTTAACTTGTCACGCACACGAAAAAAAAATTTGCACGCACCAGGCCACTCCTTAGAGGGGAAAAGAAAACAAAAAATGTGGAACTGATGATCTTGATAAGAACTTTAATTTGAATGAGGTGCAGAGAATGACCAAATAAATTATTCAGTAAATGAATTGAGGTATAGACCAGAAGATACACGGACAGATCAAACTGTCTAAATTAGACTAAGGTGTTCTCACAATGTAAGGAACGGACCTCAAACACCCGTGCTGCGGGTCATACCCCGAGTATTTCTGGGGTCATGAATATTATCATCGGTCCTTGAACCTTACCAAATATTTTTATTATAATCATTCAAAACTTGTTTTTTTGTTATTTGGGTTTTTTTTTTAAATAAATAACTTTAAACACATTGGAAAAATGAAGCTATGCAAAAAGAAATACTTAGCTTAAGTAACCCGACGGAGAGTCTGCTGTTTCACCAAGGCATCCTTGGGGGTATTAGTGTCTCAAATGCTTCTTAGTTCACCAAGTTAACACCTTATAAAAGAAAGAGAGTCTATATTAGACATAGTGCTCCTTTTACTAAGCTGCGTTAGGGCATTAACGTGTGGAATAGCACGCGCTACAATGCCGCACGCGCCAGCACTAACGCCAGCATTGAGCTGGCATTAGTTCTAGCCACATAGTAACATAGTAGATGACGGCAGATAAAGACCCGAATGGTCCATCCAGTCTGCCCAACCTGATTCAATTTAAATTTTTTAAATTTTTTTCTTCTTAGCTATTTCTGGGCAAGAATCCAAAGCTCTACCCGGTACTGTGCTTGGGTTCCAACTGCCGAAATCTCTGTCAAAACCTACTCCAGCCCATCTACACCCTCCCAGCCACTGAAGCCCTCCCCAGCCCATCCCCCACCAAACGGCCATACACAAACACAGACCGTGCAAGTCTGCCCAGTACTGGCCTTAGTTCAATATTTGTAGCGCGGGGTTAGCGCCCGCTAATCCGCGTGCGCTAAAAACGCTAGTGCACCTTAGTAAAAGGAGCCCATAATGTGCCTGTAAGTCATTGTTGGCAGGCGACAGTCTGTCAATACAGCTGAATTTAAAAATGGCACTCGTTGTTTAGCGAGGACGCTGTCAGAAAATTGGCAAACCGCCATTCAATACTTCAGTTTAAAGAGCTAAAGGAACTGCCACCCCAATGAAATGACAGAGAGGATCAATGAGTAACCAGAACTATCTGAAGCACTCCCTCATTTGCTGGTATAACATTAATGTGTTTTTTTGGTATTAAAAACTATATCAGACTGAAATAAAGAGATAACATAAGAACATAAGAAGTGCCTCTGCTGGGTCAGACCAGAGGTCCATCGTGCCCAGCAGTCCGCTCGCGCGGCGGCCCAACAGGTCCAGGACCTGTGTAGTAGTCCTCTATCTGTACCCCTCTATCCCCTTTTCCTACTACTCCTTTTAGCTACTCACTGTTATTTGGTGACCTTCAAACCGACAATGCAGCGAAATTTTGTTTTAAAAATGGCGCCCGCTATTGTAGCGTAAACGCTGTAAAAAAAAAAAAAATAGACGAATCGCTGTTCAATACGTCATCTGTTAAAGGCCTACAGGGACCGTCTCCAACAATTTATACACCAATAGAGTCATAGGAAGAATCAATGGATTGACAGGACTCGCTAAAGCACACCCACATTTAAGAACATAATAAATTGCCGCTGCTGGGTCAGACCATCGTGCCCAGCGGTCCGCTCCCGCGGCGGCCCACAGGTCAAAGACCAAGGCCCTGAGACCAGCCCTACCTGCATATGTTCTGGTTCAGCAGGAACTTGTCTAACTTTGTCTTGAATCCCTGGAGGGTGTTTTCGCCTATAACAGCCTCTGGAAGAGCGTTCCAGTTTTCCACCACTCTTTGGGTGAAGAAGAACTTCCTTACATTTGTACGGAATCTATCTCCTTTTAACTTTAGAAAGTGCCCTCTCGATCTCCCTACCTTGAAGAGGGTGAACAACCTGTCTTTATCTACTAAGACTATTCCCTTCAGTATCTTGAATGTTTTGATTATGTCCCCTCTCAGTCTCCTCTTTTCAAGGGCAAAGAGGCCCAGTTTCTCTAATCTCTTTAAGAAGTAGAGAAATAACTGTTGATGTCATACTTGCAATTAACGTCATGTATAAGATCTAAAAAAACCCCGCCACTTTATATAATTATTCAGGCCAATAGAGTGGAGGGAGTCAAAAATAGACGAGGGCTAGTAATGGGTGAAAGTACCCAAGAAAAGGACTTGGGGGTAATAGTGGACAACACAATGAAGCCGTCAGCACAGTGCGCAGCGGCCTCTAAGAAGGCGAATAGAATGCTGGGTACTATCAAGAAAGGTATTACAACCAGAACAAAAGAAGTTATCCTGCCGTTGTATCGGGCAATGGTGCACCCGCATCTGGAGTACTGCGTCCAATACTGGTCGCCGTACCTTAAGAAGGATATGGCGATACTCAGGGTTCAGAAAAGAGCGACACGATTGATAAAAGGTATGGAAAACCTTTCATATACTGAAAGATTAGAGAAACTGGGGCTCTTTTCCCTGGAAAAGCGGAGACTTAGAGGGGACATGATAGAGACTTACAAGATCATGAAGGGCATGGAGAAAGTGGAGAAGGACAGATTCTTCAAACTTTCAAAAACTACAAGAACGAGAAGGCATTCAGAAAAATTAAGAGGGGACAGATTCAGAACCAATGCTAGGAAGTTCTTCTTCACCCAAAGAGTGGTGGACAACTGGAATGCGCTTCTGGAGGGTGTGATAGGACAGAGTACGGTTTTGGGGTTCAAGAAGGGATTAGATAATTTCCTGAAGGAAAAGGGGATGGAAGGGTATAGATAGTGAGCAGACTGCTGGGCATGATGGACCTCTGGTCTGACCCAGCAGAGGCACTGCTTATGTTCTTATGCTATGCAGTACGTCACCTATTAAAGGGCTGAAGGAACTGCTTCCCACAATGTATAAACCAATAGAATAACAGGATGTTTGAGGTCAGATCTTATATTGTGAGAACACCATAGTCTAGTTTAGACTGATTTGTCCGTGTATCTTCTGTTATTTTGTTTTACATCCGAAACACGGCCCATGCCGGGTCTATACCACAATTCACATACTGTGTTCTTTTGCATTATTGAATAATTTATTTGGTCAATCTCTGCACCTTATTCAAATTAAAGTTCTTATCAAGTTCATCAATTCCATATTTTTTGTTTTCTGCTCTGTTTCCGGGTTTGTGGAACTTTCTTGGTGGACATTTTTTTGTTTCTCCCCACTCCTTAGAGGGACCACTGGTTAGCTGGTCTTCAGTGGTCACACAATAGGAAGGTGTAAATTCATCTATATATCACAACTCAGATGTAATGTGGAGGCACAAAATGTAATTCTACCACTAAGTGAATAATGAAGAAAAGTGCACCGTCTGTGATCTATGACATCATAATAATGGCATTGTAATCACCAGCCCTTCATTCATAAAAATTCACAATGGAAGGTGGAAAAGGCATTACACTTCTCCCTCGGTATTCGCGGGGGTTAGGTGCAGAGCCAGACTGTGAATAACTTCTCGGCCGGCTCTGATCCACCCCTGTCTCCCTCCTGCATCCCCAGAACCTTACCTGGTGGTCTAGCGGTGAAGCGCAGGAGCGATCTTCCTGTGCTCCTGCCCCATGCAGAGCCGTCATTAGAATGGCTCCCGTGAGTTCCCGTTGTAGTCTCGAGACTACAACGGGAACTCATGGCAGTCATTCTGATGACAGCTCGGCACGGGGCAGGAGCATAGGAAGATCGCTCCTGGCCCGCTTCACCGCTAGACCACCAGGTAAGGTTCTGGGGAGGCTTAGATGGCTTAAAAATAGCCAAAAAATGAAAATAGTTTTTTTGTTAAAAAAAAAATCGTGAATAACTGAATCCGCGGATACTGAAACCGCGGATTCAGAGGGAGAAGTGTATGCTGTTCGTGAAGGGTTCTTGTGGAACCATATTCCACTATCTTCTACAGCACTGATCTAAATGTTAACGTCGCACACCAAGACTGATAGAAAATAGGGAAGGGGTAAAACGCGGACCTCACGGACCTGACAGACCTCGCGGATCTAAACCCGTATGGCCTTAAAAATCTGAGGTCCGTGTCGGTCCGTGCCGCTTGTAGTTTCTGTCGCTGACAGACCTTGATGAGATTTTAGCGCTGACGGATCCGTCTCAGCAAAGGGAGGGAAAAGTGTTAGGATCCGTCAGCGCTAAAAATCTCTTTGAGGTCTGTCAGAGCCAGAAACGAGTGCTGGAGCGGCAGAGCAGAAGCCAAGAGAGCGGGGACATAGGTTTTGGACGTGCGTTATGGAAAAGAAGTCTCCAAACTCCAGCACTCGTCTCTGGCTCTGACAGACCTGGAAGAGATTTTTAGCGCTGACGGATCCTAACACTTTTCCCTCCCTATGCTGAGACGGATCCGTCAGCGCTAAAATCTCATCAAGGTCTGTCAGCGACAGAAACTACAAGCGGCACGGACACGGACCGACACGGACTTCAGATTTTTAAGGCCGTACGGGTTTAGATCCGCCAGGTCCGTCAGGTCCGCGTTTTACCCCTTCCCTAGAAAATATCCTTACTGAATGTTCTTTAAATGCCTTAATAACAGTGTCTGTTTTATGAGACCAAAAGATTTGTATGCTGTGTGTTTTGCATGGGAAGACTGCACCCTGAGGCGAGGTTCACCCCAAACCTCTCTCTTAGCAATTACAGAACGGTGGATAGCGCTAGAACACTGCTTTAACTTTTCCTATACGGCACAAAGAAATAAAACTGATGAATCCCAGCATCGAGAGTTTCGGTCTGTATTTTATTTTGCACCAGCTCTGCGGAGTCAAAACTACACTGTTTGAATATGGATTATCTGCTCGTTAAAACATAATATTTGAATCATTTGCAAATGCCTTCGTAATCAACGGGGTGCATCAGACCAGTTCTTATCTCTCTAGTAAAGCTGGGTTATTTAAGAGTCATACAGGAAGGCCATCTGCAACCCACAAAGAGGACCCGCTGCCGAGCAGCACAGATGTTTCCGTTGGTAAATTACTTGGTAATTAAAGCTAAGGAGCGTGGACAGGAGCATAACAATTATGATAGCAAGCAAGGTTGCTAGTTTCACTGCAATTAAGAAAGCAGCGGCTGCCTTAAATAATACCCCACTGAGCCTTAGAGCATGGCAAGCGGCTACACGGCTTTTAACACAAGCGGATCCAGCATTCTTTGTATCAGCCCCGTGCCACCGTTATACTTACAAGCTTTCTTTCTGCCCCTCACTGAGAAGATCAAGCATGGCTGGGTCCCCTCTAGTACTAGTTTGCTACAACCATGCTACGTACGCCCCATTGATCCACTTAATCCGCAATTATCAACAATACTCAAATGAGTTTCAAGTGTAAGAAAAAATTTGATTAAATCACATTATCCAAGTTTCTAAGCGATGTACAATTAAAAAAAAGGGAAGAACAAACAACGTTTTAGTGACCAAAGAGATCGATAGAGACATACCTAAACAAAAGGGAAGTGTGTGTGTGGGGGGGAGGGGAACTACAATGAATTATAGAAAAAAAGAACATAAAAGGGAATGGCATAAGGTTGGGGCATAATTTATTTATTTTGTTAAAGAGAAAGGCCTCGTATGAAGTTTTAGGAATCAAATGCGTCTGTAAACAGAAATCCTAACTGGATCAGGTCTTACTTTTTATTTATTTATTTATTCAATTTTCTATACCGTTCTTCCTGGGAAGCTCAGAACGGTTTACATGAATTTATTCAGGCACTCAAGCATTTTTCCCTGTCTGTCCCGGTGGGTTCACAATCTATCTAATGTACCTGGAGCAATGGGGGGGATTAAGTGACTTGCCCAGGGTCACAAGGAGTAGCGTGGGTTTGAACCCACAACCACAGGGTGCTGAGGCTGTAGCTTTAACCACTGTGCCACTCTAGAAATTAGCCAAGTATAGGCCAATCAAGCCATTGTGACATCACTGATAATAATAATAATAATAACTTTATTCTTCTATACCGCCATAGTTGTGAGACTTCTAGGCGGTTCACACTGAAGAGAGCTGGACAATCAGCGAGTTACAATGTGTTGAAGTCCGGGATACAGTATATAGAAACTTACAAAAAGCATATAGAATCTTACAAAAGGTCCGGGATAGAGCGTATAGAATCTTACAAGAGCATATAGAGTCTTACAAAAAGGCAGAGAGATACCGCATATGGAATCTTACAAAAGGCAGTGAAAATACAGCAAACAGGGTCTTAAAAAGGCAGCAGAATATAATGTTAGACATTTCAGATTTGAAAGCAGGAGTGGACATATGTAGTGTTAGGTGTGGATACTTTTTTAGGTGACAATTCTGTTGAATAAGGCAGTTTTTATGGCTTTTCTAAAGGCATATGCCAGTCTTGCTCCATTTATGTAGCTGTCTAACCAGTATTGTTGTTTGTTAGCCTGGTACATAAAAGTTCTATCCAGGAAGGTTTTGTATTTGCAGCCGGTAATGCTCGGGTATGCAAATAGGTTGCTGTTTCTGGTTTGTCTCGTAGGACTGTATAGAGTGAAGTGAGGAAGCAGGTATGTAGGAGCTAGTCCCCAAACCAGCTTGAAACATATGCAAGAGAACTTGAATATTATTCGTGCCTCCATTGGCAGCCAGTGAAGCAGACCGCTGTGTTTTGGACAATCCTAAGTTTCCTTACAGTTTTTTTGGGGTACCCATATAAACAATATTGCAGTAGTCCAGTGTTGAAAGCACTAGTGATTGCACTAGTAGTCTAAATGATAGAGGGTCGAAATATTTTTTGATGGTCCTTAATTTCCACAGAGGTTGGCTATTAGGCATTGGTGGAATGAGGCATTATGATGTCACAATATCAGCTTTGGTTATCAGAGGCTGAAACTTTTCACACTATTTGTTTATTCAATTTTCTATGCTGTTCTCCCAGGGGAGGTCAGAACAGTTTACATGAATTTATTCAGGCACTCAAGCATTTTTCCCTGTCTGTCCCGGTGAGATCACAATCTATCTAATATACCTGGGGCAATGGGGGGATTAAGTGACTTGCCTAGGAACACAAGGAGCAGGGTGAGTTTGAACCCACAACCTCAGGGTGCTGAGGTTGTAGCTTTCGACTGCGCCACCCACTGGTAATTATCTAGGCAGTTTTCAATAAAACTTTTATTGTGAGCCCAAGTAGGGACAGATAAATTATCTGCTTATAACGTACATCTAGTAGAGCTATAGAAATCATTAGTAATATTGAGGGACACACAGGTAAAAATGCTGTTCTCCTGCCAGTGGGAGGCAGAATCATGGAAAATTTGGATTAGTCTACCGTGATGACAGAACAAATTCGTAAAAATGCCACAACATGTACAATGTTGAGAAGCACTTATCTAGAATCATAATGGTGGGATTGGATGAGAAGGAATTGCCAGACATTTCTCAACCCCGAACGTCCATGACAATGAACCAAAAGAGAGAAAACGAGGTGTTAATTATTTCATTTGTTTTAAAGGCGGGCACTTTGATCTTTACTTACACTTCTGAGCACTAGGACACTTTTACTCATTTACCAGATGACACCTTACCAAATTAAAAATTCTATAAAGACTGAGGTTTATTTTAAAGTTTATCTACAGACTAGAGAATGACACCGGGACAAATTTCCCCAAACCCGCAGAAGCTCATTTTCCCATCCCATCCCAACCAGTTCTTTTCCTGTCCTTGCCCCATTCCTGCAAGCTCCGTCCTCATCTGCACAAGCCTCAAACACTTTAAAATCATAGGTAGCAACATTCTAGAACTCAGATTGTGATGTCATAATGCCTCATTCCACCAATGCCTAAGCTCTGTCCTCGTCTGCACAAGCCTCAAACACTGTAAAATCATAAGTAGCAACATTCTAGAGCTCAGATTGTGATGTCATAATGCCTCATTCCACCAATGCCTAAGCTCTGTCCTCATCTGCACAAGCCTCAAACACTTTAAAATCCTAAGTAGCAACATTCTAGAGCTCAGATTGTGATGTCATAATGCCTCATTCCACCAATGCCTAAGCTCCGTCCTCATCTGCACAAGCCTCAAACACTTTAAAATCATAGGTAGCAACATTCTAGAGCTCAGATTGTGATGTCATAATGCCTCATTCCACCAATGCCTAAGCTCCGTCCTCATCTGCACAAGCCTCAAACACTTTAAAATCATAGGTAGCAACATTCTAGAGCTCAGATTGTGATGTCATAATACCTCATTCCACCAATGCCTAAGCTCCGTCCTCATCTGCACAAGCCTCAAACACTTTAAAATCTAACGGCCTCTTTTACAAAGCCACGCTAGCAGCTGCGCTGCGCTAACGGCCCCGAAGCCCATAGAGATTTAAAGGGCTTCAGGACTGTTGCCGTGCGGCTTTGTAAAAGAGGACGCAAGTGTTCGAGGCTTGTGCGGTTAAGACTGAGCTTACAGGAATGGGGCAGGGAGAGCGAGAAAACTCAGGGGGAAGGGGAAATTGAGTTCCTGCGGGGACGACCACAAATTTGACCCCGTGTCATTCTCTACTACAGACCTGCAAAAACCTCAAAGAAGAAGCCTTACAGAGAGTGAAATCTCAGTTGAAAAAGTTTGTTTTAAATATCCTATTAATAGTTTTCAAATATACAATAGAAAAAGCCACAAAATTTTTGCCTTCTTTTATTAGAGCGGCATAACAATTCAAAGGAAACATAGAAACATAGAAAGGGACGGCAGAAAAGGGCCAAGGCCCATCGAGTCTGCCCACTCCATTGACCCACCCCCCTAGTTAATTGCTCTCTGATGACCTTTTCCCTCAAAGAGATCCGACCTGAGCATCCCAACTGATCTTATGTTTGAATCATTTTTATTAAACAGAATTTGCAGAACAACAGGCACAGCAAATGTTTTTCAAAACATACCAGAAATCCAATCCCCACCCACCCAACCAATCCCCCCACCCTCCCACCCACCCCCCACCCCCACCCAGGCAGCAGCGGTGTAATCAAAAACAAATGGAACTAAGGAATTCAAACAGTCCAAAGTTGGGATTGAACATAAGCAGTAAAAGTCAAACTAAATAGGTGCCAGCATTGAATATAGAGACGTCCAGGTTTGGACGACAAATCCAGTATCTCACGGCGTTCCAACAGCATTTGTTGTAGCATTAAGGCTCTCCATTGTGAGATAGTAGGGGGTTGAGGCGAGAGCCATTGTAATAATATACATTTCCGTCCCAGGAGCACCGATTTTCGGACAAAGGCTGCACAGCCTGGTATGGGCGGATGAAATCTAATCTGTAGAGTAAAGAGAAAACTGGGGTGTAGTCTCCAAGAGCAATTCCAGAGCCGTGCCACCCAAGTCACCACCTGTACCCAAAAAGAAGATATCATGGGGCAGGACCAGAACATGTGTCCAAACGAGGCCAGAGGACAGGCGCATTTACCACAACTATGTCCCACACTAAGTCCCATGGTATGTGTCCTTTTCGGTGTATAGAAGGCTCGGAGGAGGAACTTATAATTCCGATCCCTCTCAACAGCAGAGATGGTAGCAGTCTTACCAGCGCGCAAGCCCTTTCGGAGTACATCAGCCGATATCGGTAGTTGAAGATCCATCGTCCATTTCCGTGCCAAAGAAGAAAAGTCCAATTCACCAGCACGCCCCTGTAACCACTTATGATAGAAACGAAGTGGCACAGACTCTTGTGCTGTAAGAGAAAGTGCTTCTTGAAAGTTGTCCTGAATCTCCTCACAGAGCCCCGCTGGAGACAAAGCGTGCAAGTAATGTTGAAGCTGCCGGTAGGCCAACCAATCCGTGGATAAGAGGTGATATTTCACTTGTAGGTCGCCAAAGGATAATGGAGAACCAGTAGGCTGAATGGCCTGAAACACATAAGTTAGGCCGGCACGTGACCAACGTCGAATCACTGGAGAGTCCAGACCAGGTAGAAAGTCCCCATTACCCACTATGGGCAAATAAGGTGTAATGTGCGAAGTAGTCCCAAGTGTCTTACAGAACAATTTCCAGGCTTTACGCATTGCAGGGAGAAGTGGGTGAGATAGCAACTGGGGCACAGCTGGCAACCTAGAGGTATGGAGGAGATAGCTAAAATGGAAGGGCTGAAAAAAGAAACATTCAATCACAGGCAATGAGAAATCAGTAGTATTACAAAACCAATCGTGTATGTGACGTAGCTGACAAGCCAGATTTAGTCTAGCTACACATAATAATCCTAACCCCCCTTTAGTGAGCGGCAACGTTAGTTTGGTCAAGGCTATCCTCGCTCGTTTACCCTGCCACAAGAATTGTGATAAATGAGACCTATGGAGCGCTCAGTGTTTTGTAGACAGCATGACTGGTAACATTTGTAGTATATATGTCCATTGAGGTAGCACCATCATGTTATAAAGGGCTATACGGCCGGACAGTGAAAGGGGGAGTTGCCGCCAACCCTGCAAGGTGTTAGAGGATTTACGAAGTAAGGGCAAGACATTAGCAATGTATAGGTTATTTAGATTCCTGGGAATAATCACACCTAAGTATGTCAGAGAAGAGGAGGCCCACTGCAAAGGAAATTCACCCGGCCAAGTCTGTTGTACCTCCAATTGTGTAGGGAGAGCTATAGATTTCTGCCTATTTAATTCCAGGCCCGAATAGAGGTGAAATTCATCTAATATCTCCAACGCTCGTGGTAAGGAAGTATGCGGGTCCCCCAGTGCAAGTAAGAGGTCATCCGCGAAGGCCAGCACTCGCAATTGGGACTCACCTTCCGAAAGACCTGTAAGGACATCATCTCTGAGAATGGTACGCAACAATGGGTCTAAGTATAATAAAAATAATAAGGGAGATAATGGGCATCCCTGTCGGGTCCCCCTACCTATCTCAAACGGTGAGGAACGTATCCCGTTGACCAACACCGAGGCCGTCGGATTAGTATATAGAGCTTGGAGGCAGGACATAAACCCAGGAGGGAGCCCTACATAGTGAAGGACCTGAAACAGATAATGCCAGTGAACTTTATCAAAGGCCTTAGCTGCATCAAGGCCAGCCAACAAACCCGGGCGTTGTTCCAGTTGCGCGCGAGAATAAGCTAAAAGTATACGGCGAACATTAACCGTAGATTGTCGGCCTCTAACAAAACCCACTTGTTCAGGTACAATAATGGAGGGCAAAATATGGGCTAGGCGGTCCGCCAATATTCGAGCCAGTATTTTGACATCCACATTCAATAGTGAGATAGGGCGATAGGAATCCATACTGTCCGGAGGTTTAGATGGCTTTGGGATTAATGTAATCAGAGCTACATTACAGTGTCTAGGGAAAGCCCCACTATCCTGAATAGAAACATAATAATTTAAAAGGGAGGTGCTTATAACCGGGGACAAAATTTTGTAAAATTCAGGGGAAAATCCATCCAGACCTGGTGCAGTACAAGATTTTAAATTGTTTATGGCCTGGGTCACTTCAAGGGCATGAAGCGGACGATCTAACTTAGATATCTGAGCAGCTGTCAGGCGAGGTAACCCCGCATCTGCAAGATAGTCATATACATCAGGACCTGCGTAGGGGCCAGGGGACGCATAGAATTGTTCAAAATATTTCTGGAAACCCTCCGAGATATCACCTGGAGCAGTTAAAAATTTACCAGATCCATCCCGTATTGTGGGGACATAACGAGATCCCTTCCAACTCTTAGTTATGGAAGCCAATAACTTCCCAGCTTTATTACCATGTTTGTAAAAGCGAAATTTACGGTAGAACAGGAGTTTTTTGGTACGTTCATGGATTAACGCATTTAAGGTCGTGAGCACCGCCCTATATTCTTCATGATTGGCGTCAGAGGGGTCCCGCAATAAGGCTTGTTTCAGCACTGTTAACTGTCTTTCTAGGTGTACTATGCGACATGCTATTCGACGGGTTCTAGTCGCAACATATGCAATAATATCTCCACGTAATACCGCCTTAGCCGCATCCCAAAACAAAGTTGGCTGGTGGATATGTTGGGCATTATGTGTGCAGTAAGTCTCCCACTTCTCCAGCAAATATGAGGTGAAGTGTGTATCAGTATGTAGGTAAGAGGGAAAACGCCAACCCGGCCCAGGACCTGTAGGACCCCCCAATGTCACATCAAGCCAAATCATATTATGATCAGATATTTCTAGGGGACCTATTGTGGCCTCAGTAACTTTAGGAAACAACGCCTCTGAAAGTAGTATGTAGTCAATTCTGGAAAAGGAGCCATGTGCTCTGGATTGATGTGTATAATCCCGTTCGGTCGGGTGGAGCAATCTCCAGGGATCCACCAACCCCAGAGTTCGACACAGGTATGGAATGCCCCTGGCCTGGCTCCCCCCCTTCCCACCGGCCAACCCTGAGCGATCCATAGCCGAATTATGTACTTGATTCATATCTCCCACCAATATTAAAGGGCCATCCTGATTCTGCACACAAATATTCACCAAATTCTGGAAAAATGCATGCTGATAGTTATTCGGACCATAACCCACCAATAATCGAAATGCCCCACTAGGCCCCTCCACTTTCACTAGTAAATACCTGCCCAAGGGGTCGCGTCGTAGGACCCGTATGACCCCTAAAAAGCCCTTACGAAATAATATGGCCACCCCAGCTTTTTTCCCCGGGGAGGAGGCAAAGAATATCTCTCCAACCCAGCCCCTCCGAAGTTTCAAGTGTTCACTATCAGTCAGCCTGGTCTCTTGTAAGCAAGCTATATCTGCAGAGTGATGTTTCAGTTGATTCAATATTTTAGTACGTTTAACAGGTGAAGATATCCCCGACACATTCCAAGAAAGTATGCGTAATTTCCGATCACCCATAATATAGGAGAGGGTGCCTGGAAAGACATCTATTCCCACTATAACTATACGTCCCAGGGCGCCCAGCCTCACCCCGAGGACCATCACTCCACCCCCAATCAGTCCCTCTATTGATCAGTATGTGCACCGTGTAAACAGAAAAAATAAAACTGTAAGTAAAAGTATACCACACCGCTGCTGCCCCAGAACAATTCCCAACCCCCACAACCCTGTGAACACACCCAAAACCTCCCATTTAGGAGATATAGAGTCACAGAAAATGACCTCCCCGGGACAGCCCCGACAAAAAAAATTGTTAGCCCCAAAGATATCCATCTTGAAGCGTGCAGTCTTCAAGTGTAATGTAGCCCAAGTAACCATGTTAGCCACAACTCGCAGCTATATCCATCATGCATGTCACTCGGTCGGGACCGCTAGCTGTTTGATGTAGTCGTCTGCGGCCTCCGGGGTCTGGAATGATTTCCAAATGCCATTACATTGAATCTTCAGATGAGCCGGGTAAGTAAATTGGAAACGCTGCTTCAAATCCACTAGGCGGGAGCACAGAGGATAATATGGTCTCCGCCGTTCCTGCAGGGCCACAGAAAAATCCTGGCTAATGCGGACTGGATTACCATCAAATTTCAGAGTGTCTTTCATCAGTCTATATTGTCGCAGCAATTCAATCTTGTGCTGGTAATTCAGGAGTTTTAGGATCACCACACGCGGGCGCGCCTCCAGGCCAGGTCTAAGGCCTATACGATGGGCCCGCTCAATGTGCAAGGGACCCATCGAAGGGCGCAGGTCAAATTCCGCCTTAAACCAGCTCTCCAATTGTTCCGGCAGTGAGCGGTCCGGCAGCGTCTCGGGGATGCCCATCAGACGCAGGTTAGAGCGACGAGACCTGTTTTCCAGGTCATCGAGTTTGTCTGCCTGAGCTCTCACCTGCGCCTGCAGCGTGCCAATATCAGAGTCCCGTGTGGTAGTGGAGTCTTCGAGGTCTGACACCCTCCTTTCAAGCTCCGTCGTGCGGGCTGCAGCTGTGGCAAGCAGAGTTTCAATATGGGTGATCTGGGCAGCAAGCGTCTCCATTTGGGGCCCCAAGACCTGTTCTAGAGCAGATTTAATGTCTCTCAGGGCCGATTCAGTCAGGCCAGAGACCGCCGTCGCGGGGCTCGCCGCCATTTTAGGTTCCACGAGTCTGGCACGTTCCTTGTCTTTTTTTGCTATTTTCGGCGGCATAGAGTCGGGCGACCTGGCGAGATACCGGTCCATGCAACGGCGATACTCGTCGGGTACTTTACAGGCAGCGTTTAAGTTCGGGCGAGTGGTAAGTCAGGCACGAGTGTACAGGGCTGCCCCGGAGCGAACGAGGAGACGTCCTCACTTGCTCATATCATCACGTGACTCTCCCAACTGATCTTAAAAACTGGCACGCTGCTGGCCTCAACCACCTGCCTATTCCAGCTGTCCACCACTCTTTCGGTGAAGAAGTACTTCCTGGTGTCGCCATGAAACTTCCCGCCCTTTATTTTCAGCGGGTGTCCTCTTGTGGCCGAGGGTCCCCTAAGAAGGAAAACATCATCTTCTACCTTGATGCGACCAGTGACATACTTAAACGTCTCAATCATGTCCCCTCTCTCTCTACGTTCCTCGAGAGAGTATAGCCGCAATTTGTTCAGCCTTTCTTCGTATGACAGATCTTTGAGCCCCGAGACCATCTTGGTGGCCATTCGCTGTATCATCAGAGATCAAACATCTTGCAAACTGCTGCACTTACAATTCTGCACTTACAATTCACCTGTTAGGGAGTATTGCACTACTTCACTTTAATATTAAAGTCATAATTTTCTAGCGCTGCTGTGAGACTCGAACATGGCTTACATTTCCCACAACTGCCGTAAAAAAAATGATTGTTCTTACAATGGTTTACACTCTTTCAAGCTCTTAGAACCTAAAATGCTCCAGTCTAAAGGCACAAGAAGCATCTTAGAGTGAGTCCAGCATTAACCATTAAGCAAAATAAACAGATTTCCCCCCCCCTATCAAGCCCTTAACTCTTTCACTGCCATCTGCCACACCCATTATCCAATATGAATTTCAGTATTTTTAAAGTTCAAATCTGTTTTTGTTGTGAAGAAAAGACAAAATACAACATAGTCCATGACAAATGATATTCAACAACTTTTCAAATAGTAGGCAACTTGTTCCATCCCGCCCAAGCTCATCCCAACCAACCTAAAACTAGGAACCCTATTTGACAGCAATCCTGGAAACATCAGATACAGATTTGGCTAAACCAGCAACTCTTTTACTATCAGTGGCGTTGTTGCCAGATAAGGATTGGATTTTAAAAATGTTCTTTAAGAACAAGAATAAAGAATTTCTGGGTTTGAAAATTCAAATGTTTCCAGATGTTAGTAGAGAAACTCAGAACCGTAGGCGTCAATTTCTTATGATGAAAGCAGGAGTTACACAGCTGGGTGGTATTTTCTTTTTACGTTTCCCATGTAAATGCATAATAAGGTATCGAGATAATAAATATGTGTTTTTTGAACCAGCTCAACTCACAGCTTTTCTGACACTGAAACGTTTGGAAAAAGAAGGAACAACAACAATAACAACAATATAATAGTAACAACAAATTGGATCTGATAATAGATAAAACTCCTTAATCCAGTCACACGATACCTTTTCTTTGTATAGAATTTATTAATTAATTGATTTCCTTAAAGTTCACTCATTTAAATCTTGGATCATATTATTGAGGACTTGAGATTGTATGATTAGAATTTTTCAATATTATGTAAATTATTTCTTATTATTTTGTGTTTGATCAGACAATCTTTCTGTACAAAATGTTTGATTTTGTTAAATATCTTAAAATGATAAATAAAGAATTAAAAAAAAACAAAAACAACTAGGAACCCTCCCCCAGAGAACAGCAGAGAAGGCAACCAAAAAGTCTCAAGCTCTCCAGAGGCCCTTACGCTTGTGGCCCCCAGGCTCCCGCAACAGTCTGCCTCCCCCCCCCAAAAAAAAGAAAAACCAAACAATAAAAGGTGCAGTATCTGATCCTGAGCAAGACCTCAGTGCCAGCAGACTCCCTATGCGATAGTATTCAAAACGAGGCTATGGCCTCGAGGTGATAAGGAAGCCAACTATGTTCCCCAAACAAACAAAAAGAGACTACATCTGCGCGGGCGGCCCACCGCCTCAAGGGTCTCCCGCGACGCCAAATTATGTACCAAAGAGCGCCATCCCCAAAAGGACGGAGGTTCGGAAACGGTCCAAGATTGTAAGATACATTTACGAGCAAGAAGACACACCTTAAGACACCACCGGGGGGACCCGTGTTAGGGAGACCTCAAAAAGCTCTCGGCATATCAGGGACCAATTGCTCCACAGTACCCAACAGGGCACAGTGGAAAAGGCGTTGTATATAATGCGTTATAGATATCCAAAAGGATCAAATAGTCCAACAATCCCGAAAAGAGTGAGCAAAGTTATTAGGTTCCCTGCCACATTTCAGACAGAGAGGAGAGGCAATACCTCCAATTTTATGTAACTGCCCTTGAATTTCAGCATTTTAAAAATCATTATACTATAAATATATACAATGTATGATGTTTTGTGTCATACAGTAATGATGTTTTTCAAGACTTGCTGATTCTTAAGATTTGTCAGCTAAGTAATGGAAGGGTAAGGCCTTTGCTGAGCTATGCTTAAGGCATCAGTTGCTCTTAATCTAGCCCTGCTCAAAATAAATAGAATAAACCGTAATATAATGTCACTTGATGTAAAGAGGCAAAAGTTAAAATATTAACAAGCCAGGCTTGCTAAGGCGTTTCGCTCTTTATGTGTCTATCAGAAAAGGACAGTAAATCCGGCCCTATATAGGGTTGATTAGGTTGAAGCTGTAAAAGGTGAAAAAAAAAAATAGATCTGTTAATGAGAAGCACAGCATAATCGCAGGGGAAGAGCTCTTGTCAATATAAATCTCCAAATGTCTTTACTGTGCATGCACTGTGTGATTGCCTGCTAATTGCAAGGAAGCTCTTCTGGAGTCCAGGCACAGAGCTAGTCCCTTGTGCCCTTAGCTCCCTTGTTTTGGCTCTGCTCTTATTTTGCTGTGTCATGCAATCTTCTCTGCTAGGCCAAACGACTTCACTGGTTGAAGGGGAGCTCCCCGCCATTCAATAAGTCGCGCCTCAGATAACGAAGCTTTTACCATCTGAGGTTTCCGATTTTCAGCAGTTCAGAAGCGCCATCCTGAACCATTGTTCCCAGTTTGTCTGTAGGAAGTTAGCAGTGTATATTCCCGACCACAATAGGACAACGGTAGTCTTTTATCATTGTATTATTACAGTAATTCGTTACTCATTGCACACGGTATTATAGGTAAGATAGCCTGACATTATCATTAGCTGCTAGTCTGTGCACTTTTTCAAACTGCTGACTAGAAAAGACAGATTACGGCAAATGCCCTGTTTGAAATCGATTGCCAGAGGCAGTAAAGGTGACTCACCCAAAGTCACAGAGATGGATGGGGGTCATGAACTCACGACTCCTGCTCCCCTTTGTGCGCGCGCCCAGAAGGTTCTGGACTGTTCAGTTTCTACTAACCAAACCTGAGGGGTTTTGCTCCTTTTAGAACAGTTTTCCCTCTCCAACGAAAGTCCACCCATTTTTTTTTTTTTGAGGGGGGGTGATCTATTTATGTCACCTAAAAATTTGGCAGGAGAAAAATATTCAGATTCTATAAATGGCACCAACAAATTAGAACTGATTAGCTTAAGCGTGCTTCTAGAAAAGTTAGGCGGACTTTATAGAATCACGCTTAAATGGGCTTAGGCGTCAGATAGACGTTCTAACATTAGGCATATCCTATTTATGCCAGGGTTTTCTTGAGTATGCCTAAGGGCTAGATTCACTAAACAAACCGATTGTGTACCGATCGGTTTGCAACCCCTTTGCAACCCGATTCGCTTACCTCTCTGCCGACCATCCTCCGACCCGCGCCATGCAAATGAGGGGAACAGCATGCAAAGTAGGCAGGGACGCGATTCAGTAACCAAAACCCTGCAACACCTACTGGGGGTTCATAGACAACTCGGCAAAAGACAAAGGCGCGCGCCGACAACTGAGCGCAAGATGGAGGTGCGCGCCGAAGAAAATTACAGTTTTTAGGGGCTCCGACAGGGGTTTTTGTTGGGGAGCCCCCCCAGTTTACTGAATAGAGATCGCACCGGCGATGTGGGGGGTTTGGGGGGTTGTAACCCTCCACATTTTACTGTAAACTTAACTTTTTCCCTAAAAACAGGAAAAAAGTGAAGTTTTCAGTAAAATGTGGGGGGTTACAACCCCCCACACCCCACACAATGCCCCCACAACGCGGCGCAATCTCTGTTAAGTAAAGTGGGGGGGTTCCCCCCCGCCCCCCCCGGTCAGAGCCGTAAAAAGAGTAATTTTCTGTGGTGCGCGCTTCCACGCTGCGCTCAATTGTCTGCACGTGCCTTTGTCCCGGTGCGCTTTTGACCTGACACCCCTACTGGGCTGGCCGATCACAAACAAGCGACTGCTGAGGACCAGACGCTCAAGCCCTTTCCGACTGCCTTGCCTTCTGCTGCCCTGCTTCTCTGCTGTAAGCCCCGATCTCCTGCCTGCCCCGAATGAATCTCCTGCTCTCTCCTGCCTGCCCCAACTTGCCCCGAATCTCTCCTGCCCTACCGGCAGGGAAAGCCCGTGGTTTTAACCCGCGGGTTTAAAGCGGGTTAAAACCACGGGCTCGCAAAAAAAGTTTTACAACCAGTTAAAAAAAACAGCGCACTGTGCTTAAGCATGCACAGACCATCTACAGATGGTCTGCGCATGCGTCAGGATCTCCAAAGAGCGATCCTGATAGTTGGATGGGGGCGTGATTCCAATTGCCCTCATTTGCATGAGGGCGCTTCATGTATCAACCCCCCCCGGACATGGATCCGATCCGTGCCCTTTGTGAATTTAGCCCTAAGTTCCAAATAGGACCTAAACGCAAAGCACGCCTACGATCCACCCCTAACCCCCTAACAAGTACATCCAATTAAGTGCAATTTATGTCAATTAAGAGGTGCTGATGGTCAATTAGCGGCACAGATTAAGCCTATTGAAGAATTAAGTTAGGCACCTTTTATAAAATCAGGGCCTTGGTGCTATTCTAGAAACTCACCCAGCGTTAGGGTTCCTAGAGTACGTGCAATGCCTGTCCCCGACACTACAATTTAGGCATGGCCATTTACTCCCATGAAAATGTAGTGCTGGGAGGAGCGCAGAACATTCAGCGTGCCGGCCTGCGCTAAAAATCGCTTATGCGGTTTTATAAAAGGGGGAGACTCTTTGGCATTGTCGAATGATTACATTGCTTTCCTGGGAACGGAGAGGAGTCCAAGACATTTCTTCCTTGCCCGGTCGTGCCTTTCAGCGAATTTGGGAGCCATTTTGGAATACATTGTCCCCGGTGGCTCGTAGCCGCCTTTTGAATTGCTAGCGTCCTTTTTTTTTTTTTTTTTTTTTTGCATCAGTGGGAGTGGGTGGGGGGAGGATTGGGTTGTGGGTTGGGTTGGTGGGGTGGGTTTGTTGGTTTCTGGTGTGAAATTTTGAGCTACCGTGTTACTTTTTATTCTTGTTTCCAATTGTTGTTTTTCTTGATGCTCAATAAAATATATTTGACGATAAAAGGAGGAGACTGAGGGGTTGGGGGAAGGGGGGGTTGCTGTGTTATAGGGGTTGTGATTGTATTTTGGTTTTGGGGGTTCTGTGCTGGGGCGATGTTCCTTTTTTCAGTCAGGATTTTCCTGTATTAGGTAGTGCTTGCGGGGGTATTGGAACGTCCTGCTTTGTTTCTTCTGTTGTCTGATATGTTGTGATTTTATTTTTTTGAAAATTAAAATAAAAATTTAAAATATTAAAAAAAGGGGGAGTAAGTTGCACGTGCAAATCTGGAATATGCACAGATTTGTGCATACAACTTTAGCTGTGGAATACAGAATCGGTTGGGGGGTGCTGCCACTTATCTGCAAGTTATACTATATAACGCTTATTTGTGGGGGTCAGCCGGCGTAGATGCGTCTTCCCAATTTCCAGCTTGAGAGTGAGCCCCAGAAACAGAGCAGAATATAATCAGGGAACACACTTAGCAAACTGTGTCCCAGACATTTTGCACCAGAGAAAAGTCCATACAGAGGCCAGGACCAACTTTTACTGCATCTGGAGCAAATAGGCTTTTTTTTTTTTTAGCTGTTTAGTTTTAAAGGGAGGGCGGGGGAGGGGAATTGCATGGAGCTGCTATTTTTCCTCGACCTGCCAGGGCTGAGTGATCTGTTAATGAAGGTGAGTGTAGGCTCTGGTAGAGACCCATTTACAAATAAGCAAAGACACTTTATTAATTTGGAAATATTAATTGGGAAGAATACATACTTTGTAAATGGGTTTCTACCAGAACCTCTAATGTAAATATAAAATATAAATACTCAGCTGATGAGAACCCCCACGCTGTCAGCTGAGGACTTCCTTTGCAGTTGGCCGGGGTCCCTTTTGCCAAACTTGGCAGGCAGCAGTAGCATCCCTGAGTCACAGATGCTGGCACCTAAGTGGCTCATGGATGTTGCCAGCGACTGCTGTGCTTGGTGAAGGGAAGTTCTGGCCGTCCCTAGAGGAGGTCCTCTGCTGGCGGTGCTTGGGGATCCCCACCAGTCACAGCAAGGGTCAGCAAGTACTTCAACACTGTAGAAATAAAACCAGAAATGCATTTCCTTATCTTTTGAACACAATACAAAGACATCTGCTATATACATTTCCCAAAGCTAACATATTTTAGTCAATATATTCTGTTTTTCACCTTTGTTGTCTGGAGACTTATTTTTCCATAAAGTTGGTCCCAGTTTCTTTTTTCCGCTTTCCCATCTTCTGTAAATTCTTCTGTTGCTGTCCATTGGTTCCTCCTACCATGATCCAGCATTTATCCCTTTCTCATCTTTCGCCCCTGCCCACCAGTCTCATGCCCAACATTTCTCCTTCTATTACCCCTCTCCAGCACCATGCCACATCTCTCCCTCCATTCCCTTCACCACTATGTCCAACATTCCTCCCTCTTGCATCCATTTCAATTTGTCCATTCCACCACAATATTTCTCCCTCTCATCTGTACCTCTCTCCCTATGACCAAAAATTCTCCTTTCTTCCATTCCCCATGTACACAACCATCTCTTTCCCTCCCTACCTCTCTCCCAAGTTTATGCCTTCTGTGTCCAAAAACACATTCCCTCCCCCACCTCAGCATCTCTTTACCTCCCTTCTTCTCTCCCAAGTCCATGCCTTCTGTGTCCAAAAACGCATTCTCTCCCCCACCTCAGCATCTCTTTCCCTCTCTTCTTCTCTCCCAAGTCCATGCCTTCTGTGTCCAAAAACGCATTCTCTCCCCCACCTCAGCATCTCTTTCCCTCCCTTCCTCTCTCCCAAGTCCATGCCTTCTGTGTCCAAAAACACATTCCCTCCCCCACCTCAGCATCTCTTTACCTCCCTTCTTCTCTCCCAAGTCCATGCCTTCTGTGTCCAAAAACGCATTCTCTCCCCCACCTCAGCATCTCTTTCCCTCTCTTCTTCTCTCCCAAGTCCATGCCTTCTGTGTCCAAAAACGCATTCTCTCCCCCACCTCAGCATCTCTTTCCCTCCCTTCCTCTCTCCCAAGTCCATGCCTTCTGTGTCCAAAAACGCATTCCCTCCCCCACCTCAGCATCTCTTTCCCTCCCTTCTTCTCTCCCAAGTCCATGCCTTCTGTGTCCAAAAACGCATTCTCTCCCCCACCTCAGCATCTCTTTCCCTCCCTTCCTATCTCCCAAGTCCATGCCTTCTGTGTCCAAAAATGCATTCCCTCCCCCACCTCAGCATTTCTTTCCCTCCCTTCCTCTCTCGCAAGACCATGCCTTCTGTGTCCAAAAATGCACTCCCTTCCCCACCTCTTTCCCTCGCTTCCTCCATCCTCTCTCCCAGGTTCATGCCTTGTGTCCAAAAACACACTCCCTCCCCACCTCTTTCCCTCTCTTCCTCCATCCTCTCTCCCAAGTTCATGCCTTGTGTCCAAAAATGCACTCCCTCCCCCCTTTTGTGTTCCGCGTTTGCCTCCCAAGTTCGACCTCCTTCGGTCCCACTTTTGCCTCCCACATTCATGTCCAGCCCTCATCTGCCAACAAATTACCAACTTTCTCATCCAAATGGAGCGCGAGCCGCGAGGCTCGTCTTCTATTTCCTGCCTGCCCTGCCGCAGCACACATAGCCGACCGGAAGTCTTCCCCGATGTCAGCACTGACGTTGGAGGGCGGGCTTTGCGTAAGCCCTCCCTCTGACGTCAGCGCTAACATCGGGGAAGACTTCCGTTTGGCTATGTGTGTTGCAGCAAGGCAGGTAGGAACAGAAGACGAGCCTCGCGGCTCGAGTTGTATTGAACCCCGTGAGATACCCACGGTTCCCCCGTCAACCCCGTTCAGCTCTCTACTGTGCACCCCCTTGGGGCGTGCACCAGGGGCGGAGCGCCCCCCCCCCCCAGGTACGCCACTGCGCGCATGTTATATAGCTTTAAAAACATTATTATGCGGGTGCATGGACAGCGAAAGTTTGAACTACGCATGCGCGCTCAGTGTTTTATTATTAAAAATAAATAACCCTCCAGTCGTGCTTTTACACAGCGCCCTATTGTTGCTACACTTGTTTATCTTGCGATTCTCTAGCACGAATCTTATGTAGCTTTAAACACATTAAGCCACGTTCTCAAGTAAGGAAATGTTAATATGAACATACCTGCAAATGAAGAAGTTTGGAAGTAGTGTTGCTTTCACCAGGGGCGAGTGAAATCCGCGCAAGACAAATACTTGTTACAGAGAAAGTTCTAGCGAGACCAGACCTTTACCTGTAACAGACACAGTCAGGTAGCGAAAGAAGGATAGGCTAAAGGAGCCAACGTAACCATAGTAATGAAAATGCATTCACGTGACTCATATTCTCAACACAAAGAGGCTAGGTAACCATAATGATAAAAATGCACTTGCAAAACGCAGTCACGTATGACAATGACGTTCCTTACATCCTTACGTGAACGTCTTGCGCGTGATTGTGTTGTTAAAATTTCCTGCGCATGTGTTGTAGTTCACTGTACGCAATTGTCCTGAACTAAGTTGTCTTGGGCTGAGTTGTCTCATGCTCAATTGTCATGCACGCAATTGTCGTTGCGCTCAAGTGTCATTTCAAGCAACTGTCTTGCGCTCAGTTGTCTTTGCGCAATTGTCCACGTGCATTTAACTTGCCACCAACCTCCCCAACCCTGAAATGTCCTGTCTAAATTAGATTGAAAGCTCTTCTGAGCAGGGACTGTCTATTGTGTGTTAGAATGTACAGTAGAGAATGACACGGTGACAAAATTCATCACTGTTCCCGTCCCCACGGATAACCGCGGGAAACCATCTTCATGTCATTCTTTAAGGAGAGAGGGAAGAATCAGAGTATGAATGGCCACAGCCACTGACCCACAAGCTTTGCTTTGAAGAATGCTGGTGTAGAAGGACCGAGGTTGAAACAGACACTACAGAATGACAGTCTCTGGTATCCAGAGCAGATATTGTGATGTCATAATGCCTCATTCCACCAGTGCCTAAGAGCCAATCACATCAGTGATGTCACAATGGCTTCATTATCCTTGGCTCACATAAGAATCAGAGTATGAATGGGCCCAGCTTTGCTTTGAAGAATGCTGGTGTAGAAGGACTGAGCTTGAAATAGACACTAGAAAATGACATGGGATTATTTCCCGCGATTATCCGCGGGGACGCGAACGGTGATGAATTTTGTCACCGTATCATTCTCTAATGTACAGCGCTATAGAAATAATAAATAGTAGTAGGCTCCTCTTTTCACCCCCTTCTTCCTACCAGAAGCCATTTATTCTCTACTTACCTTGTTCTATAGGTACACTAACTACATATAAGACTTTCTAATCACTGCTTCAAATTATCCAAGAAAAGATCACTTTGAGCATTACTCTGGTTGAGATAGATTTATTGCAACAGCACATGAAAGTGAATATAGTAGATGATGTTATTTTTAGCTTATGCTCCAGCAAACAGCTGTCTTCATTGGAAGAAATGTACTTTGTTAGGACAAGTTAATGAAATCTTGAATGCCACTATATCACACAGTAAGACTTGCATTTGGCATAGAACTGAGTAAATCCGTCGATCTCCAAAGCCAAGTAAAAAGTAAATGAATCACAGTTTTACATATGCTTTGGAACTAGGTCTGGGAGATTGAGTGGAGTTTAGTCTTCCATCTACTTTAGACTGCCAGAACAAGATATTCGGCAGCATTATTTATGAGGCCTAGTTCTGGAAGTTTTCCCACTTTGATAAAGTGAAAAAAGCGGCCGCCGCTCACCTGCGCGGGAAAAGTCCACATACCTCTCCCGCCGGAGCTCTCTATAGAGGAGCGAAGACAGCCCATCTGAGTGCCTGAATTACAGCGGAGCTGGGTCAGACCGCTCAACCAAGCCCGTTGCCAGCACCTGCAGGAGCCCAAAACGCTACCGCACCGAAAACCGGACCCCGCGAAAGGGAAAAAACACTCACCCGACATCAACAACGAAGGGCAACTGAAGGAGCAGGAACATATGCTGGCAGAAGCAAGGAAGTTGAGGATGAAAACCGCTGTGGAAAGCCAGTACTCCTCACAAGTGACTTCATGGTTGTTGTTTTTTTGGGGTTTTTTTACGTGGGAAAGGAGAAGTAACCAAGTCACAATGGCAAATAGGAAAAGGGACCTGCGGTGAACAGGTGTATCCCAGAAGAGGGTGAGGCAGGGACCTGGGGGGGCCCAGGTGTATCCCCTAAAGCAGGCACCGCTCAGCCAGACACCCCTCATCTTGAAATATCCAGGCCTGGACCGAAATCCACAAGCAGAAGCCAGGAGCTGTGAAGAACACATCCATCAGCCTGCTGGAGATAGAGAATATCAAAAATGGTCAGAAACTGTAAGTAAACTCACACAGATGGGACTAGATTCAGTAAATAGAGCCCAAATTTGGGCACAAAAAAAAAAAATCCATTACCAGTCTATAAACAGTGAACATAAGCGTTGCCAGACTAGGACAGTATTCTGTCTCCAACAATGGCCAATCCAGGTCATAAGTACCTGGCAAGATCCCAAGAGTAAAACAGATTTATGCTGCTTATCTTAGAAATTAGCAGTGGATTTTCCCAAGTCCATCAAGAACGGTTTATGGACTTTTCTTATAGGAAATTATCCAAACTGGGGTTTTTGTATTTTTTTTTAAACCCTGCTATGCTAACTGCTCTGAGTTGCATGCCATGCCAGGATCTGTGCCCAACTATGGGAGCAAGGATTTACACTAACCGAAATCTGGTGTATATCCTGTGGGGTAAGTTAGGTGTAGATCACCCCTAAATTATTTAATACTGCACACATCTTTAGTGAATGCCCTTGACCAATGCTCCCTCTAAGGATTGGCAGGATAAGCAAAAAGTTCTAGAAACCAACTGTTTTCCAGATTTGCAAGTATTTTTGTGAGCAACCATGTAAAATCTGTGATCGACAACTTTTAGAATGTGTGAGTGATTGCTCAGGTATTCAGCTTAGAGGGAACATAGCCCCTGACCCATCCTTGCCCCTCACAGCCACACCCCCTTTTCAGTTGCACGCTACAAGACTTGCATGCAGACCTTTAGAGACTAGAGCTTAGCAAGATGTGTCTGCAAATCCTAACTGGAGCCAATTAACTGCAATAATTGGTTGTTACCACCCAATTATTGCTAGTTATTGGCTCATTAAATAAAATGCACACGCAACTTGGGCAGGCACCCAAATTTGGGTAAGAAATTTTGGGCACCATATCTAGAATCCAGGGGATGGCATATGAAAGGGAGAGGCGAGAGCACAAGGTCCAGGCAATATCTAATCTAATCTAATCCTATCCTTAGGTTTGTATACCGCATCATCTCCACGTTCGTAGAGCTCTAAGCGGTTTACAGTAGGAGAAATAGGAAGGAACTACAACAGAGGGTTAGAGGTAGAAGTGTGAAGAAAATTTAGAGGACTTGGGATGCCAAGCTATAAGAGTTTCCTTGATTCCTAATTTGGAGGGAGACTTACATTTTTTGAGAAAAGCCAGGTTTTCAGATGTTTGCGGAAAACTTGGAGAGAGCTCAGTGATTTTGAAGTGGAGGGAGGTCCCTAGCTTTCCTGTGTGGGAAATGCCTTTTAGCGACCTTTTAGGTCAGTGGTTAAAGCATATCAGAGAGAACAGGCCAATGCGAGTGAAGAGAAGTGAGGCCCCTATTCTAACAGATTCCTTTCAAAACATTTTCCCTTGCCTTATGCTACTGTCAGGATTCTGGAAGGGTTCAATCTGATTGTCTGTACCAGAGTTCAGAACCACCCTTTATTGTCCAATCAGATACAGAGAAGAGTCAGGTGATAAAAGATGGATGCTGGCAAGACAACCTGTTTACCCCAAGGCCATTTTGGTTGAAAAGTGGCTATCAAAGCTAGGGGCAAATGCCTATATTTCCTGTGACATCATAATGTTTATGAAAAAAGAACAATGTCTTCTTTCACAGTACTATTCACAGGCTTCACTGTAGCATAACAAGTCCAGAAATCTGTTTTTTTCAGAGACTCCATGTTTGTTTGGTTTATGTGGTATACTGTCATCTTTTGTTGAGCTTTGCCATATTACCAGGCTATTTCTCTTTCTTAGGCCCGGATGCACTATAACCGTCGTTAAAATCCGGTGGGTCACTGTGGGGCCGGCAAATTGTTCGATTTCAAAATGGCGATTGATGTTGAAATGACTTTGCATGTACACTTCCCCCTCCGTATTCGCAGTTTCCCTATCTACGGTTTCGATTATTCGCGATTTTATGCCAAAAAAAAATCATTTTTATTTTTCGAGCTATTTTAAGCCCTGTAAGCCCCCCGTTAAGCCTTACCTGGTGGTCTAGTGGGTTCCCACGCTCCTGCCCCGTGCAGATCGCTCACAGGAAATGGCTGCCTTGAGCTGCCAGTCAGGTTTTCAGGATATCCACAATGAATATGCATGAACTTAATTTGCATATATCGCCTCCATTATATGAAAATGTCTTTCATGCATATTCATTGTGGATATCCTGAACACCTGACTGGCAAGGAGGTACTCCAGGACCGAGTTGAAAAACACTGCTTTAGAATATCAAATCTGTCAGATTTTCAGGTTGGGTATTTCATCTTTTATAACCTTGTTTTCCTTTCTCATTTATCATCTTAGCCAACAGGTGCTGCAGCACTCTTTTGAAATATAGTCAGCAGGAAAGGTGTTGTATGAAATCAAATACCTTTTCTATAAGCAGCATAGTAGGTTTCTAAGGGCAATGGTTCATCCATGGTAATAAACATCTCAAAGGCTACCAGCCTTCTCTGTAAGAGCTTCAAACCTTGCAAAGTATTGGTGTTGCCTTGCATTCCCAGTCAAGGGCAAACAGCTTGCATTTTAATGAAGAAATGTCACCCTGCAGCTGTTGCCTTGTGTTTTGGGAATAGAAACCCGACTGATAATTCGACCGAGCTGAGCTCAGGCTGCTGAACCTACAGGATTGTGTGATGCATTCACACCTGCAATCTGCCAACCAGACCTATGCAGCTAAACAAACCTCTCATTTCTTTAATTTCGGATCCTGCCCTAGCAACGACTGAGCCGTTCGGTGAACAACAGTTTCAGGAGCTGACAGAAATCGCATCGGCCATTCTGAAACCCTAGATTCGAAGGGGTGCCTGAGTACCTGAATAAATGCATGTAAACCGTTCTGAGCTCCCCTGGGAGAATGGAATATAAAATTGAATAAATAAATAAACCAAGAAGGGAATGAGATGGAGCCATGAAACTTCCGAGTTATTCCATATATTCACCCCTAAGTTTAACACACATGGCGCATCGTGTCTGAGGTTTCTGTAACCCTTTCAAAAAATACTCTGATATCTGGCCCCTGAAATACTGCTCCAGTACTGCAATCGCCTCCGAATCACTCAAAAATGGTCACCCTTTCAAACTCTTTTTAATGTTTGGAAACAAACAATAGTCAGATGGTGCAAGATCTGGTGAGCAGGGTGGATGGTCTAAGCCAGACATGGGCAACTCCAGTCCTCAAGGGCCAGAATCCAATCGGGTTTTCAGGATTTCCCCAATGAATATGCATAAGATCTATTTGCATACACTGCTTTCAATGCCTACTCATTGGGGAAATCCTGAAAACCCGATTGGATTCCGGCCCTCGTGGACCGGAGTTGCCCATGTCTGGTTCTAAGCACTGATACTCCAACTGCGTCAAAACATCCTTCGTAAATTCTTTGCCGTGGAGAACAGAGAATATGGCATCCCAATGCCACTGGCTTAGTAAGGAGAGGTGGGGGGGCCACCCCAGCACGGTCTTCCTAAGGGCGCGGCGGAGGCACCCTTCCTCGTCTCTGCCCCCCTGCCCGCTCACCTGCTCCCCTCATGTGCTCCTTGCCTTCACCCCCAGCGTGAAGTAGCTGCCCGCGTTGGTGCTCTCTGATGTCATTTCTGGGACCCGCGCCTAGGAAGTGACTTCAAAGAGTATGCTGAAAAGAACCGAAAAGGTACTGGGAAAGGGAAGGGGAGCACACAAGCGGCAGGGGAGGGCAGGGAAGAGGGCAGGGGAGGGGTGCCACCACCCTAGGTGCTGCTCACTCTTACTACGCCACTGCCCAATGCAACTATAAACTCAACCAACTTTCCCTTTCTGTAGCAGTACCACAGACTGTACATGATAACCGCTTAAACCAAATCTCCACCTCAAGACACAGAAGAACCTCGAACCCTTTCGCCTTCCCCCCACTCAAAGGCACACAACGCAAGAAAATGTTTGACAACCTTCTAGTAACACAAGCAGCAAAAATCAACCATTCCATCTCCAATCTTATGACAATATCAGACAACTTCAAAACATTCAGAAAAGAAATCAAAACCCTGCTTTTCAAAAAATTCATCCAAATATCTTAACCCCTCCTCTTTTACCTCCAGAAGATTCACCTACCTTCAGATAACCTTCCCCCAAATTACCCACCTTAACACCTTCCAATTAAACAAATACCATAAATAGATTGTAACCTACCCTCTCTAACTGCATTCATATGTATTTTTCATACAGTTCTTCACTGTCAGTTTAATTTCCATCCTATAAGTTCACATAGAATTTTTCTTTTTTCAACCATCTTTATTTTCTCTTCTTTATTAATTTCCAGGTACTTTAGTTAGATTGTGAGCCTTCGGGACAGTAAGGGAATTTTTAAAGTACCTTCTTACTTCTCATTTATAATCTTAATGTATATTTTCTTCAAACCGCTTAGAACCTAACGGATGTAGCGGTATATAAGAAATAAATTACATTACATTACATGATCTCCAGTTTTACACTTCCTTCCTCACAGTTTTGTCTCTGGGAAAAAAAAATCTGCCAGACTGGGCCCAAGCAATTGTTTTAAGAGGAACCGTTACCTGTCAAAATGTCAATATTCTCAATGGAGGAGAGTAAACAGTGGAGTGCCGCAGGGGTCTGTACTGGGACTGGTGCTATTTAACTTATTTATAAATGATCTGGAAATTGGAATGAGTGAGATGATTAAATTTGCAGATGACACTAAGCTATTCAAAGTTGTTAAAACGTATGCGGATTGTGAAAAATTGCAGGCAGACCTTAGAACATTGGAAAACTGGGCATCCAAGTGGCAGATGAAATTTAATGTGGACAAATGCAAAGTGATGCACATTGGGAAGAATAACCTGAATCACAGTTACCGGATGCTAGGGTCAAGAAAAGGAGCTGGATATCATCATAGACAATACGATGAAACCTTCCGCCCAATGTGTGACGGCAACCATAAAAGCAAACAGGATGCTAAGAATGATTAAAAAGGGAATGTTATAATGCTCCTGTATTAGAGAATGACATGGTAGCTTTTACCTGTGGCTAGCCACGGGTAACCCGCCGAAACAATGAGGGAGGGGTGAAGCGCTCACTGCAGGCATGGGGACAAGGCCATCCAGCGCCCCGTGGAGCGGTGAATGGCCTTGTCACCGCAGTTAAGGGAGGGAACGCGCGCGGTGACCCCCTCCCTCCTTCCACCTACTGGCCGAATCTATCTCCCTCCCTCCCTCTTACCTTCATGGCACGTTAGTTTCCAAAGTAGCTTGCTGAAGCTGGCCTAGCCTGCCTGCAGTCGTGTGTGTCTGTGGGCGGAAGCTTCTCCTCTGACACAACTTCCGGTTGCGTCAAACGAAAAGCTTCCGCTCACAGACGCACGTGACTGCAGGCAGGCTTGGCCGGCTTTAGCAAGTTACTCTAGAAAGTAACTTAAAACACGCTGCAAAGGTAAGGGGGAGGGAAGGAGATAGATTCAGCCAGTAGGTAGGAAGAAGGGAGGGGGCTGCACGCGATCGGTGAAGGGAAATGGGGATGACAGAGTGGAGAGAAGACGCTGGAAGGGAAGAAGACAGAGATTCCAGACTATGGGGGGGGGGGGAGTGGAGGGAAGAAGATGGGTGCCAGACCAATTGGGGGGGGGAGTGAAGGGAGAGGCACAGTAACAGCAAATGGAAGACACAGAGAGAAGTCAGACAGGAATTGAATGAGAAGATGAGGAAAGCATAACCAGACAACAAAGATAGAAAAAACATTTCTATTTATTTATTTTTTGCTTTAGGATAAAGTAGTATATTAGTTGTGCTGATAAAAATTTATAAACAAAGCCCTGCCAGCTGAACATCTCTTTCTCAAGTTCAGCAGCCAGAACTTTGATTTATAAGAAAGGAATAAGCTAAATATTGCAGTACTGAGGTTTGTATGGATGCTATGGGGATAGTGGTCACGGGGACGGGGTGGAGACAGTGGTCGTGGGGATGGGGACGGGGCAGGGCCAGTGGTTGCAGGGACAGGGCGGTGACAGTGGTCGTGGGGACAGGGCGGTGATGGGGACAAAATTTTCCCCCGTGTCATTCTCTACCCTGTATCGCTCCATGGTATGACTCCATCTGGAGTATTGCGTTCAGTTCTGGTCTCCTTATCTCAAAAAAGATATAGTGGCGCTAGAAAAGGTTCAAAGAAGAGCGACCAAGATGGTAAAGGGGATGGAAGTCCTCTCGTATGAGGAAACACTAAAATGGTTAGGGCTTTTCAGCTTGGAAAAGAGAAGGCTGAGAGGAGATATGATTGAAGTCTACACAATCCTGAGTGCAAGTGGATCAATTTTTCACTCCGTCAAAAATTACAAAGACTAGGGGACACTCGATGAAGTCACAGGGAAATACTTTTAAAACCAATTGGAGGAAAAATTTTTTACTCAGAGAATAGTTAAGCCCTGGAACGCGTTGCCAGAGGATGTGGTAAGAGTGGATAGTGTAACTGGTTTTAAGAAAGGTTTGGACAAGTTCCTGAAGGAAAAGTCCATAGTCTGTTATTGAGAAAGACATGGGATAAGCCACTGCTTGCCCTGGATCAGTAGCATGGAATATTGCTACTCCTTGGGTTTTGTCCAGTACTAGTGACCTGGATTGGCCACCATGAGAACGGGCTACTGGACTTGATGGACCATTAGTCTGACCCAGTAAGGCTATTCTTATTCATCACTTACATTCAAGGAACAATTAAGTTCACTTGTTAAAAAGTGTTGTGTTTTTTTTAACCTCTGTGTTCTGAGAAGAGTAAGAGCACTCTTTCATCAGCAACATTTCTCAGTATTGGTTCAATCAATCACTTTGACAAGTTTGGATTATTGTAACTCAATGTATTTGGGCCTTTCAAAGGTTAGTCTGCAGAGACTTCAACTAATACAGAATACTGCAGTTAAGCTCATTCTGTGTAAGAGTAAATTTGATCACGTAATCCCCCTGCTCAAGGAATTACATTGGCTCCCAGTGTATCTTAGAATTCAATTCAAGTGCATTTGTATTGCATTTAAGATCTTATTTGGCATTTTCATCACTTTGATTCCTTTGCCAGAAATTCTCAAAAATTAAAACTTACATTTCCCTCTCTTAGTGGTAAAAACAGAACCTTCAGGAGATTTAGCCATTCTTTTGCTTTTAAATTAATTGAATTCTGGAATGCTTTACCGCTTACATTAAAAAATTTAGGTCCACAATAACTGCTCTTTTATATGGAAGGATGACCCCCAGTGGTAGTGCTGTGAGATTACCACTAGGAATCATCATTCTGAAACTCATTCCAGATGAGGTGGGAGCAGAAAGGAACCACCCTAGGTGAGCCCTGGATAGTAGTGGGAGTGTCAGGATATGATGTTGGGGGGGGGGGGTCTTGATCTTGGGAGGTATATGTTAGGGATATACTACTCTTGGGGAAATGTGATTGAAAGGGTATGTGCTGGGGGTCTTGATCTTGGGGGATATATGTTAGGGATATACTACTCTTGGGGAAATGTGATTGAAGGGGTATGTGCTGGGGGCCTTGACTGTAGGGTTAAGTACTGTCCAGAGGGGAAAATGTTGATTGGGGGTGGGAGTGGGGAAGGGAATGGCTGGGGGATCAAATCAAGGTGAAGGGATTGGCCAGGGGGTATTAGATTATAGAGAGGAGAAGGTTTGAGGGTATTGGATCAGGGAGGTTGGTAAGTCCCTCCTATCTGTGCCCTTCTCTTCAACTGCCAACTCCAGACTCCGTCATTTCAGCCTTGCTGCACCGTTTGCTTGGAACAAGCTGCCCGAATCCCTACGGCGGGCTCTGTCACTGGGAGTGTTCAAGGCTTGTTTAAAAGCCCATCTCTTTGAGAATGCTTTCGACTCCTAACTCTTCTCACCTTGGATTCTGCATCCCCTACCCTCTTTGTCATGTCTGTCTGTCCAAGTTAGATTGTAACCTCTTCCAAGCAGGGACTGTCTATAAATGGCAGCCAGGGCCGGATTTTCCTATAGGCTAACTAGGCTTCAGCCTAGGGCCTCAAGATCAAGAAGGGCCTACATTCAAATTGTTAGCAAAATTAAAATTACACTATTCTAAAAACAGTGAACACTAAAACACTGAACCGAAAATAAGGAGAAATTCTACGCTTCGGGATCGGAACCGGCTCCGGCCGCAATGGAGTGCTGACTCGGCTTCTCCCTTTCTTTTTCTCGCCCCGGGAGGAGGATCGGGGAGGGAAAGACGTCAGTCCAGAAACAGCTGGGCAAAGCCCAGCCCCGCGGGGAGAGAAGCAAAACGTGGATCCGTCAGAACAGGGCGGCCCAGACTGGCATGGGGGGGGGGGGGGTATCAGTGGAAGGGGGATGGGAGGCAGGCAGGCTGGCATCGGAGGGAAGTGGGGGGGGGGTTAATGGAAGGCAGGCAGGCAGGATGGCATGGGGGGGTGTTCAATGGAAGGGGGATGGGAGGCAGGCTGGCATCGGAGGGGAGTGGGGGGGGTTAATGGAAGGCAGGCAGGCAGGATGGCATGGGGGGTGTTCAATGGAAGGGGGATGGGAGGCAGGCGGGCATCGGAGGGGGGTGAGGTGAGGAAGGACGCACTGGGGGCACTATGGACAAAGGAAGGGGCAATGTTGTGTGTTATGTTTGATTAGTTATTGTTACAAGTACTATATATGGTGCTGAGAATAAATGTCCAAATAAGTGTTCTCGACTTTTTTTTATTTATTATCCGTGTCACATTTTTTATAAAGGCTAGTACCAATAACAACATGTTTCATTTAACATATTGATATATATCAGAGTAATGATGTATTTTATTATCTCTCATGTAATTTACAAACTTAAAAATGGGAGGTGAAAGGGCCTCATAAGTGGAATAGCCTAGGGCCTCTTTTCATCTAAATCCGGCCCTGATGGTAGCCCACCTCTTTGAGAATGCTTTCGATTCCTAACTCCTCTCACCTTGGGTCCTGCATCCCCTACCCTCTATGACATGTCTTGCCTGTCCAAGTTAGATTGTAAGCTCTTCTGCGCAGGGACCGTCTATAAATGTCAAAATGTACAGCACTGCGATATATAAGTGATAAGTAGTAGTAATAGTAGAGGCTTTGAGGTTTGTGGGGAGGAATCAGATGAGATTTTATGAGCAGATGAGCAGTTCTTTTTTCAGTGAAGAGTACTGGCTGCATTACTGGTCTACCAGCAGCAGAGCTGCCCTAATCACCACCTCTTAACATGCAACCATGCTTTCAGCAATTGTGACCGCTACACACATCAATCAACACATGAGTTGTCACTCCTCTAATCATCAAATATTCCTCAGCTACTGAATTAAGGGATATTCAACATACTCGTATTACAACACTTAACAGAAACCCCAAAGATTTCAATATAACTATTTCTGTAGCGTTTTGATCCTCAGCTGGTTTCACAGGCTTTCAACAGTGTTCAATGCTTCAGCCACTCTCGTCATTGCGTCTTTTTTTTGGCAAAACTTTTTTCCTCATATTATTCCTGTCTTTTTATTTATTCAAATTTATAAACAATTTATTTCGTTTTACTTATCTGAATCATAGAAACATAGAATATGACGGCAGAAAAGGGCTATAGCCCATCAAGTCTGCCCACCTAGTGACCCACCCTCAGACTTTATCCCGCTAGAGATCCCACATGCATATCCCATTTCTTTTTAAAATCTAGTATGCTGCTGGCGTTAATCAACTGCAGTGGAAGTCTATTCCAATGATCGACCACCCTTTCGGTGAAGAAATACTTCCTGGCGTCACCATGAAATTGCCCGCCTTTGATTTTCAGCGGATGACCTCTTGTGGTCGAAGGTCCTTTAAGAAAGAAGATATCGTCTTCCACCTCGATGCGGCCCGCGATATATTTAAACGTCTCAATCATGTCTCCCCTCTCTCTACGTTCCTCGAGCGAGTATAGCTGCAATTTATTCAGGCCGTTTTAAGGATCACCTCTCCCGACATGTCCATTTCAAAAATATTTTCCTAAGGGTCGAGGTTCCTCCAATATTCTTTTCTATAACCACATTCAACAAAATTACTCCTCTAACCATGACATGCCTTCAACCCATCTGTTAAGCAGCTAAGGTGAGTTTAACCATGCTGGCTGGTTTTAACAAGCAGTAGTCAGTAGTGTGGGTGTGCTCTAATGATGTGGTAAAAAACCCCACGCTGACTGCTTAATGCAGCTTAATGAAAGGACCCCCTCCCTTGATAGGAAGTCCGAGACGGCGTCTATTCTGGGACTCCTTTTAATAAAGGCAATATAGCAGGGGTGGGCAACTCTGGTCCTCGAGGGCCGGATTCCAGTCGGGTTTTCAGGATTTCCCCAATGAATATGCATTGAAAGCACATAGGTCTCATGCATATTGATTGGGGAAATCCTGAAAACCCGACTGGAATATGGCTCTCGAGGAGCGGAGTTCCCTACCCCTGCAATATAGGCATCAATGTGCCTTTGCAAAATAGCCTCACAAAATCTGCAACAGTCGCAGGTAAATGCAGCTCTGTGAATTTACACTTTGGCATAAATATACATGCATATTTTATAAACTACATATCTAGGCTGCATCTCCATCCACAATCTACCTAGCCTCCTTCCCAAATATGTCTACACTCGGATTGCTTAAAAATGGGAACAAACATTCTCCACTGTTGCTTTAGATGTGGGTAATCCCTGGGATAATTTTTATCAAAGTCCTTTTTGGCGGCTACAGCAGGGTTTACTCCTGGGGGAAAAAAAGTTTACAAAATTATTCCCTTCAATCACAACATAATATAATAACACAAACAATTTTAATAAATATCAAAAATAAAATTAATCTTCACTAAGGATTGCACCATAAAATATAATCTGCATTGATAAACCATCAGTGAAGTAAATGAGCCAACATCAACCAACTGGAAATAACCAGAAGCTTCCAACACGCTCTAAATCCTCCTCTGATGATATCTGAATAGACAATTTACTTCTCCCCTTGCACTCAGGGAAAGGATAATGGAAAGAATCAGATGTTCAGCAGTTTCTTGAATCTGAGGTAATCCATGTGCAGATGACAAGATCTGGGATGGAAATTCCACAGGGTTGGAACATTGCATACAAAAGCTCTTGTCTTTCTGCTTGACTCGACATTCTCTCATTGAGGGAGTAGTTAATACAAGGATCATTCCCCAGCCTAAGATGGCAGCCTGAGACATGTTTCTTTAGTTTACCTGAAAGATAATCTGGGGTAAGCCCATCCAAGGCCTTGAATGTCAGACAGGGGGCAGGGAGAGAGACAGAAAGAAAAGAAGAAAGAGACAGGGGGCAGGGAGAGAGACAGAAAGAAAGGAAGAAAGAGACAGAAAGGAAGAAAGAAACAGGGGGCAGGAGAAAGACAGACAGACATCTATTCTAGCACCCATTAATGTAAAGGGCTTAAACACTAGTTAATATATATTTTCTAAGATGTATGGAAGTGGATGAGGTTTTTCTTCACAAGTATGTTTGTTTTTTGAATAAAAGTTTTCTTTTTTTGCGAAGTAGTGCTCCCTGTTTTTGGTTTGCTAAGATGGATGTAGGGAATCCATTGATTATTCCTAGGATAAGCAGCATAAAATCTGTTTTATTCCATGGGATCTTCTCAGGTACTTGTGAACTGGGTTGGCCACTGTTAGAAACAGGATACTGGGCTTGATGGACCTGCAGTTTGTCCCAGTATGGCAACTCTTTATGTTCTTATGTCCCTAACATAGTAATATAATAAATGATGGCCCATCCAATCTGCTCAGAAAGATAGCCAGCGTTGTACCTACGACTCCATCTGGATATCACCTTTTTGCATAGGTGTCAGAATGGGGGGGGAACACAGGGGCCTCCCCAAAAACTGGCATGGGAATGGGGGCGATGGGCGTCCTGCAGACTCCATGTAGGCCTCCTCATCCTTCCTTTCAGCTGTACTTCTTCACAAAGCTATGGCCAGAGGTTCTTACACACTGCCCTTGGCTAACCCAGAAGCCTTCCCTCTGACAGGGTAGGAGGGAGAGGGGAACTTTGGGGCACAGAAGGAAGGAAGAAGGGAGCATCAACTTAGGACTAAGGATGGAAGGAAGGAAGGAAGGAGGGAGGCGGCACAAACTTGGGACATAGAAGGGAGGGAGGGAGCATGTTGGGACACAAAAGGTAGGGGCAAAACTTGGGACAAAGGCTGGAAGGAAGGAGGGGGCACAAACTTGGGACATAGGATGGAAGGATGGAGGGAGGAAGGGAAAGAGATGCTGAGGTGGGGAAGGGAATAGAAAGGGAGAATAGTTGGGTGTGGGTGAGTGAGTAATAAGGAAAGATGGTGCATATGAGGAAAGGAAGAAAGAGGAAAATTGTTGGACACGGTGGTGGAAGAGGAGTGAGGTAGAGATGCATGAGGAAAAGAGAGATGAGAGAGAGAAATGTTGGATATGGTAGTGGAGGGAATGATGTGGCATGGTGCTGGAGAGTGATGCTAGAAAGAGAAATGTTGGGAATGGAGCTGATGAGCAAAGGCAAAAATGCTGCACACAGTCTGGGGAATAAGAGGGAGAAATGTTGGACGTGGCAGTAGAGAGGGTAGGAGAGATGTACTCTGGATCCCCCCCTCTCTCTCTTTTTCCCCACTCCCTTTGCAGCAGGGGATGGAATGAGAGAAAGAGACATGGTGGACAGTGAGAGAGAGGGAGAAATGTTTGTGCATAGGGGTGGAGAGAGAGGAAGAAATGCTGTGGAGAGGAGGGGATGGGAAACAGAGTGTGCTTTCTGTAAATTAATTTTGTGGTTACCATTATATAGTAATAAGATTATATTGTGTGTGTACATGAAATATGAATGGAAGAAATGGCATTACAATTTGTACTATTATTATGGGGGTGGGGTTTGGAGGGGAGCTTGGGTGGGGTCTAGGGTGGAACTTTGGGCCCCCCAAATAAAAAAAGCATTTTGTCGCCATGCCCCTTTGTCTTTAGGGTTGTAGCTGATACCTGGTACAGTCTACCCTCTTCTAAACCTCTTTTGTCCCCTTTAAAGTGTGAAAGCTTCAAATACACATAGGGCCAAATTCAGTAAACGGCACCCAAAGTTAGGCACCATTGAGGTCTACGCCAAGAAAGTTTCCTGCTCAAAGCACCCTTAAGAACATAAGAATAGCCTTATTGGGTCAGACCAATGGTCCATCAAGCCCAGTAGCCCATTCTCACGGTGGCCAATTCAGGTCACTAGTACCTGGCCAAAACCCAAAGAGTAGCAACATTTCATGCTACTGATTCAGGGCAAGCAGAGGCTTCCCCTTAATAACAGACTATGGACTTTTCCTCCAGGAACTTGTCCAAACCTTTCTTAAAACCAGCTACGCTATCCACTCTTACAGCTTAACTATTCTCTGAGTTCCTTCTTTTGGTTTTAAAAGTATTTCATTGTAACTTCATCGAGTGTCCCCTAGTCTTTGTAATTTTTGACGGAGTGAAAAATTGATCCACTTGTACCATTCTACTTCACTTAGGATTTTGCAGACTTCAATCATATCTTTCTTCCTTCTCTTTTCCAAGCTGAAGAGCCCTAACCGTTTTAGTCTTTCCTCATACGAGAGGAGTTCCATCCCCTTTACCATCTTGGTCGCTCTTCTTTGAACCTTTTCTAGTGCCACTATATCTTTCTTGAGATAAGGAGACCAGAATTGAATGCAATACTCCACTTGTACCCGTTCTACTCCACTCAGGATTTTGTAGACTTCCATCGTATCTCCCCTCAGCCGTCTCTTTTCCAAGCTGAAGAGCCCTAACCGTTTTAGTCTTTCCTCATACGAGAGGAGTTCCATCCCCTTTACCATCTTGGTTGCTCTTCTTTGAACCTTTTCTAGTGCCACTATATCTTTCTTGAGATAAGGAGACCAGAATTGAATGCAATACTCCACTTGTACCCGTTCTACTCCACTCAGGATTTTGTAGACTTCCATCGTATCTCCCCTCAGCCGTCTCTTTTCCAAGCTGAAGAGCCCTAACCATTTTAGTTATTCCTCATATGAGAGGAGTTCCAGCCCCTTTACCATCTTGGTCGCTCTTCTTTGAACCTTTTCTAGTGCTACTATATCTTTCTTGAGATAAGGAGACCAGAATTGAATGCAATACTCCACTTGTACCCGTTCTACTCCACTCAGGATTTTGTAGACTTCCATCGTATCTCCCCTCAGCCGTCTCTTTTCCAAGCTGAAGAGCCCTAACCGTTTTAGTCTTTCCTCATACGAGAGGAGTTCCATCCCCTTTACCATCTTGGTCGCTCTTCTTTGAACCTTTTCTAGCGCTGCTATATCTTTGAGATAAAATGCTAGCTTGGTGTCTTCTCGCACCTAACTTTGGACATGAGCGCTGAGGCCTGCCAAAAGCTGGTGTACATGTTCATGCCAGGTAGGAATGAAAATGCAGCTATTCTAGAACAGCGCATCTCGTTTCTGGGAATGCTCCCGACCAGCTCATGGGCTCCCCCCCATTGGCACACACCCTTTTGAGTATGAAATTTAGATGCATGCGATACAAACTAAGGTATAGGGCAGATCTTCATATAACTCTTAATTACTGTCAATTATGTACTTGTTAGCACCTAATTAATCAATTAGTTTATGCATGGATCTGGGCTCTGTGTCCAAATGTGGGTGATTTATAGAGTATCTGGGGGATAATGCCCAGTAATGGCCAGGATTCACTAACCTGCCCGATCGGGCCTGATCCGGGCAGGTCCGACGAATTTTGCAAACTCCAACATGCAGATGAGGGCAATCGGAGGAACGCCCCCGTCTGCAGGCACGGATCGCGCTATAGCGATCCCCGTGCATGCGCAGACCATCTGTAGATGGTCTGAGCATGCGCGGGACCTCCAGGCCATTGGAGATGGGGTTTGTTTTTGGTTTTTTCTTCTATTTTTTTTACACTGAGCGCAGCCAGAGAACGTGAAAAGTGCTGGACCTCAGGGCTGGCTTAACCCACTTAAGCCCGCGGGTTAAAACCACGGGCTTGCAGTGCAGGGAAGGGTGGGGGAGTTGGGGGCAGGCAGGCAGGATGTTCGGGTTCGGGGCTGGAAGGCAGGTATGCTCGGGGCTGCAGGAGGCATTTGGGGCAGGCAGGAGATTGGGGCTGACAGGGCAGAGAGCAGGGCTGCAGAAGGCAGGGCAGTCGCAAAGGGCTTCAGGGACTGGTCCTCAGAAGTCGCTCTTTTTTTTTTTTTGATCGGCCAGCCCAGTCGGTGTTGCAGGGTTTCTGTTAGTGAATTGCGTCCCCGCCTACTTTTCATGCTGTTGCCCTCATTTGCATCCATGGATCGGAGGATGGTCTGAAGACAGGTAAGTGAATCGGGCCGGGGTCGCTAAGGGGTCGCAAACCGATCGGTACACGATCGGTTTTCTTTGTGAATCTAGCCCAATGTATCCACATACTTGAAATTCTCATTGTTGGTTGCCATTTTCACTTTATCCTCCATTCCCTCACCCCCAATCCCCAACTGTCACCCCAATAACTTTCAATAAGAATGAAACACCAGGCCCGTCCAGCCGGGGAACGAGAGTGTGAAAATTATTTTGAGTTTTACTGCGACTGGAAATGCTCTATACTTTTAAGAGAACAAGGTGTTGCTGGGTTTTGTTTGTTGTTTTTTTTTTTTTTTTTTGGGGGGGGGTTAAATCTTTATTCATTTTTTAAAACTTACAATAAGTATAACACAAAATACAACCATTTTATACTTTAACATTACTTATTATATCATCAAATTATCGCTCTCATCAAATATTTCCCCCTCCCTTATACCCAACAATTAATCATAATCAAAAGAAATCATAAAATATTCCCCCCCCACCCCACCCTGGACATGCATGAACAAAAGGGAATTAATATTTATTCTATGCATTAATTTCAATCTTTACAGTATCTTGTTAATGGCTCCCAAATAACTTGAAATTTCTTAAAATTTCCTTGCTGTAATGCAAATATCCTTTCCATTTTGAAAACGTGACACAAAGAGTTCCACCAAAAGCTATAATTCAGCCTATCCCAATTTTTCCAATTATTCATAATCTGTTGAATGGCAATCCCTGTCATAATGAGCCTGTTGTTATTAGAGGATATTTGGCTTTTTGCCCTCATTGACAACAAGAGAACAAGGTTCGGTAGAGCCATTTCCCTCTTGGTAAACTATTAAAAAAGATCTCTTAAAATATTACCCAGCACCTCTTTATACATTCTATCAATCTTACACAAAGAACCGATGCAGCTATAGACAGTGAGATCAGTGTGTGGGCTGTACACTTTATTTATTATTGAAGTCTCAGTGTGTCTTTAGCTCTTTTCATATGTGCAGACTCATTATCGATTACTATCAGGGGTCCTATGAAACCAAGAGGATGCTGCCATTGAGCAGCTAGGTGCAGTAATGCACAGAGAAAAAAAAAAACTTCATTTCTTTCTAGAAGCAATTCTTCTGTTATTTCCAAATCGATTGTCTTGAGCAATGCTCCCTCTAAGCTGAGCGCAAGAGCGATCGCTCACTATTTTCATTGGCGTCGCTCATAATTTTTCTCCTGTCGCTCACTAAAATACGCAGTGGGCGCGACTAGAATCGAGCGCGGGCGGAGGTGAGAGGAAGCGGCGGTGGCAGCGGCTCAGGCCAAGCGCTGGCGTGGCACCACCTCTTGATTGATCTGAGTACGGGGAAATGAGGTCAGTGGAATGCATAAGGTCAGTAGATTTCAAAAGTAGACGGTTCTGATTTGCGGGATTGTGATGATCTCCTCGGGCGGCGCCGTGCCTGGCGCGTCCTCCTCGGAGCCTTGTTTTTTTTCCATCCGCCGCTCCGCACCGCCGCCCGAAATGTTTTTTGAAGCTTCGGTCTGCCCTGCTCGCCTTAGTGTATTTTAAGTTGGAAGATGCAGCGGCGGCTCCTCTCAAGATCCCCGACTGCATCGGACTTCCGACGCAGGTGGGGATCGTGAGAGGAGCCGCTGCCACGTCTTTCAGCTTAAAAATACACTAAGGCAAGGCAAGGAGCAGGGCAGACCGAAGAACAGCATGAACATACCAGTAAGGTTGGGGACTCGCGCATGCGCACCCCTGCGGCGACGGACCTACACCTCACAGAACACGCAGATAGGAGTGCGGCTAGCGTAACTTGTCGCTCATGCATATTTTTTTTTGAACACACACCTCATCAATCCTTAGAGGGAACATTGGTCTTGAGCTCACACAGTAAGAAGAATAAAGGCAAAGCAGTATGGGTAAGGCCATGGCAAACTGCAGCTTAATCTCACAAGAATATAAGAATAGCCTTACCGGGTCAGACCAATGATCCATCAAGCCAAGTAGCCCATTCTCACGGTGGCCAATCGAGGTCCCTAGTACCTGGCCCAAACCCAAAAAGAGTAGCAACATTCCAGCATCTCAAAAAATAGCAAGATTCCGGAACCTCAATGAGAGCAACATTCCACAGCTGAGATTGTGATGTCATAATACCTCATTCCACAGTGCCTCAGAGCCAACCCCATCAGTGATGTTACAATGGCTTGATTGTCCTATACTTGGCACATGTAAGAGCATAAGAACACAATATAAACGACTGGGGAGATATAAGAAGGAAGTTCCTAAAGGTCAATGATATCCTGACACTGGTAAAGGAACCAATTAAGCTACTTTAAATGCTTTTAACCTAGAGTAGTGCTCAGACTCCAAAGATGGATTGTAAGAACTCAATATGGGGACAAGCCCCTGTAGAGATTCTTATGGTATCTATCATTGCACCATTTTGTGGTTAAAGGTAGTTTAAAGTATTGTTAAAGCCTTGTTCATGATTGAATTAGTCCATAAAGAAGCGTAATGTCCAATAGTAAATAAACTTCAAATTGATAATCTCAAAAATAGACTTAGCTTGAAAAATATCAACAGCAAGTGTTCAGCTGGGTCCTGACGCGTTTCGCCGCTATGGCTTCCTCAGAGAACCCGCTAAATAGCTGGAAAAGTTCAATGCTGTGAATATCCTGATTCAAAAAGTAGTTTTTTCTGTTTCCTGTGAAAAAACTACTTTTTGAATCAGGATATTCACAGCATTGAACTTTTCCAGCTATTTAGCGGGTTCTCTGAGGAAGCCATAGCGGCGAAACGCGTCAGGACCCAGCTGAACACTTGCTGTTGATATTTTTCAAGCTAAGTCTATTTTTGAGATTATCAATTTGAAGTTTATTTACTATTGGACATTACGCTTCTTTATGGACTAATTCAATCATGAACAAGGCTTTAACAATACTTTAAACTACCTTTAACCACAAAATGGTGCAATGATAGATACCATAAGAATCTCTACAGGGGCTTGTCCCCATATTGAGTTCTTACAATCCATCTTTGGAGTCTGAGCACTACTCTAGGTTAAAAGCATTTAAAGTAGCTTAATTGGTTCCTTTACCAGTGTCAGGAGAGCATAAGAACAGCCATACTGGATCAGAACAATGGTCCATCACGCCCAGTAGCCCGTTCTCACAGTGGTCGATCCAGGTCACTAGTACCTGCCCAAAACCCAAAAAGAGTAGCAACATTCCGGCATCTCAAAGAATAGCAAGATTCCGGAACCTCAATGAGAGCAACATTCCACAGCTGAGATTGTGATGTCATAATACCTCATTCCACAGTGCCTCAGAGCCAACCCCATCAGTGATGTTACAATGGCTTGATTGTCCTATACTTGGCACATGTAAGAGCATAAGAACAGCCATACTGGATCAGAACAATGGTCCATCAAGCCCAGTAGCCCGTTCTCACAGTGGTCGATCCAGGTCACTAGTACCTGCCCAAAACCCAAAAAGAGTAGCAACATTCCGGCATCTCAAAGAATAGCAAGATTCCGGAACCTCAATGAGAGCAACATTCCACAGCTGAGATTGTGATGTCATAATACCTCATTCCACAGTGCCTCAGAGCCAACCCCATCAGTGATGTTACAATGGCTTGATTGTCCTATACTTGGCACATGTAAGAGCATAAGAACAGCCATACTGGATCAGAACAATGGTCCATCACGCCCAGTAGCCCGTTCTCACAGTGGTCGATCCAGGTCACTAGTACCTGGCCAAAACCCAAGTTTGTTTTCAATAAACCTTGATTTTTAAGTACTAATATGTTTATGGGTAGCTTCAAACATATGGGAGTGGAGTAGAGCGGGTACAAGTGGATCAATTTTTCACTCTGTCAAAAATTACAAAGACTAGGGGACATTCGATGAAGTTACAGGGAAATGCTTTTAAAACCAATAGGAGGAATTTTTTTTTTTTCACTCGGAGAATAGTTAAGCTCTGAAACGCTTTGCCAGAGGTTGTGGTAAGAGCGGATAGCGTAGCTGGGTTTAAGAAAGGTTTGGACAAGTTCCTGGAGGAAAAGTCCATAGGCTGTTATTAAGAAAAACATGGGGGAAGTCACTGTTTGCCCTGGATCGGTAGCATGGATTATCTGTAGAATAAAACATCATTATAATGAAATGTTTGCTGCAGAGATGTATAAAAATAAAACAACCACAAAAAACAGGGAAGAATGGAGGGAAGTATAGTACAAAGATTCAAAAATATCACTCCAAAACAAAAGCACCACACAAGCCAAGAAAGCTAGCTTATTACTTAAGCGAAAGAAAAGCCTCAGACAAACGGAGAGGTGGACCCACACTATTCCACCAAAGCATCATAGGCAAAAAACTTTCGCACAAGTTTAAAGTTAGCAGGTGGGGCAAAAAAAAAAAAAGCCGAGAATGATTAATGGCAAAAACCACTGAACACAAACAGGCCAGGCCGACGATCGTTTCGTGGCCGGCAATCACTGCTTCAGGGCCTTAGCGCCAAATCCAGGCTATCAGTAAGAATGTCCTAACTGCTGTAGGAGAGCTACAGAAGAAACAGATTAGCTGGTTATTCTTTATCTTTTCTTATGGTAATGGAGTTCTTCTCTTTCTTTGTGTACCGCAATTATGTTATAGCGAAGAACGGTCTATAAATACAAATAAAATAAACAGTGGCTTTATTGCCTGATAAAGACTGGTTATTGAAGATGTTTTTTAAAAATAGACATAAATAATTTATGGGATTAAAGATACAAATGTTCCCGGTTTGACTAAGTACACCCAAAAACGTAGATGACAATTCCTTCTTCTTAAGCCAGGAGTAACAATGATGGGGGGTGTTTTTATTTTGCGATATCCCTGTAAACGTATTGTTAAATATAAAACTAATACATATGTATTCTTCGAACCTTCTCAGTTAACAAGCTTCCTGTCTATGAAACGCTTTGAAGGGGGGGGGGGGGAAAGAATAACATCTTTAACTAAGTTAATAGAAGACTCCTACTACTGCAATTAGATACTCGAAATTCCTATTAAATGTTATGTATATATTTGTTCACTCAATAAGAGTCTTGGATCTAATATTTGGGATTTAAAGTATTGATTATGATTTGTATTTTCTAATTGCTATCTATAATTTGTTTAAAATTATTTCTGTTTCTTTCTCAATATTCTGTACAAGATGTTTCTTGGAAAAATTTAAAATCAATCAATAAATAATAATAAATACAAATAAACATAATTAAAATCTCACTTCTCATTAAACAAAAAAAGTCTTTAGAGCCTTATGAAATATTATATAGGACTGAATTCCTCTCATACCCAAGCGTAATGTATTCCACATTTTAACTCCCTGATGTAAGAGAGAAGAATCTACCAAAGATTCCCATCTGCTTTCCCATTTTAATAATCCTCTTCCTGTGCCAGACAGCTTTTTTATATAAGGCAGCCATTTGGTCTTTTATTCAGTTCTCTGTTACCAGGTTCCTTATATCTTGCAAGTCCACCCTTTACCATCAGTATGGTTCAATATTCTCACCATTTATCCTACAGTTTATCAGAATTAGCCTTAGCTCAGGTGATTTCCCGGCTGCTGAGGAGGCCCTTTGGTCACCATACTTGATCCTTTGACCTGCACTAATTATTTTTTATTTATTTAATTATTTATATTCTGCATATCCTACAATTCTATGCGGATTACAAATTATTCAGGTACTCAAGCATTTTTCTCTGCCTGTCCCTGCGGGCTCACACTCTATCTTTCTTTTTTTTTTTTTTAAATATCTTTATTCATTTTGAAGCCAACAAACAAGTGCAACATATTATACAATCATATTATACTATAATAGCACTAAATTCAATCAAAATTGTAATCTATGACAAATATATATATCACATCCCTCCCCATCTTCATATTCAAAAACTGCACTCAAATTAAAAATATTTTCCATCTCCACCCTGGATGTGCATGATCAAGGGGCAAAACCAATAATCAATCTTTGCAATATTTTGTCAATGGCTCCCAAATATCCAGAAACTTCTTATAATGTCCTTGTTGTATAGTAATTATACGTTCCATTTTAAAGATGTGACACAGAGACTCCCACCAAAAGGTATAATTTAAACGATCCCAGATTTTCCAATTCCTTAAAATAAGCTGTATGGCAACCCCTGTCATAATAAAGAGGTGTTTGTTATTGTGAGATGATATTTGACTTTTAGCTCTCATTAAAGTGCCAAATAGCACAGTGTCATATGTTAGTGCCACTGGGTTTTCCAGTACTCTATCTAATGTACCTGGTGCACTGGGGGATTAAGTGACTTGCCCAGGGCCGGAAGGAGCAGTGCGGGATTTGAACCCACAACCCCAGGGTGCAGGGGCTGGGGCTCTAACCACTGCCCCACACACTCCCATTATCCTCCTTTGTCTAACTTGGTGTACTTATGTATTCTCCTTCCAAGACAATCTAGATTCAGGAGGGTTACAGCATCAAAGCTGTCATTGCCTCATTACTGAATGAATTTCATAGCACTTTTGACTCTTTTAGAATGACCTTAGCTGTTTCCTTTGATCTTACTGTGGCATTTGATCAGCTGGATCATGTCTTCTGGACAAAGGGAAGAAGGAGTAAACACGATACAGGGGTGTTAAAAAAAAACCCCAACACAAAACATGTTATGTTTTAAAATGTATAATACTGTAATGTTATTTAATAGTAAATGTTTGTAGTTATAAGGTATAATATGCAATTAAAATAAAAAAATATTAGTAACTTCATCTAAGGTATTGAATTAATGAGTATGCATGAGACAGATTTGCAAGGATTACACCTCCCTTATATGGAAGCAGATCTGGCTGATAACATTTTTATTAGAGAGATCTTGAAAACCTCACAGACCAGAACTGAATGCCACTGTCATAAAATATATGCAGTTCTCTAGTCGGTCTTTGGTGCTAGATGCAGGGAACATTTATTCATAAGTAACAATGACTATATTTTGAAATAGAATTCTTAATCCAAGGAAAAAAAAAAATGCAAATGTCTCTGTTTGTAGCTTGGTTTGAGCCCTCACAGCTTTAACCCAGGCAAGGAGAGTCACTGCAGAGACATAAATCTGTAAATGTCTGCAGGCTGACTCACCTTTTTTTTTTTTTTTTTTATAGCCTTGTCATTGCCTAGAAAGCAGCTGCAAAGGAAAATTTATTTCACAATTATGACTTAGGCTCTGGACCCAGTGGAAGAGCACTGTAAACAAAAAATAAAGGAAATGCTGTATAAGAAACTACAAAAAAAGGAAAAACCTTGTACGATGCTGGGAGAAAATAGTGTGGTTGCTGTGATTGTCCATTTTAAAGGTAAAAATAGGAATATTAAGGTTAGTCAAATAAAAAAATCTCTCTTTTTATTTCTATTTATTAAAATATGTTAGGAGATTAACGTGAAGAACTATTGCATAAAAAAGTACTTAGAAATGACAGACAGAGAATCGAAGGCCTATAAGATCTATACTCAGCCCCTACAGCTTCTACAATCTTGAGATATATTATATTATTTATAGATGCGTCCTTGGCTCAGACATTTTTACCTGTGCAATTGAAGGCGTCTAAAGCTATCTTGAAAAGGGACATTTGGATTGAACAGATTGTGCCAGCTATTGACCTACAGAGAATCGATCATTTATCTTGTAGACTGTTGAGAATGAAGTAGTCAGTCAAGTGGGAGAGTTCATGGGGAAAAACCAGATGCTTTGGATTTTGCATATTACTCAGTAAATCACCGTGTCATAAATAATCATTCACGATGCCTTCACTAAATATTGTTTAGTTTTATGAGAAGCTGGATTTTCAGAAATGCTACCGACTGGTATTATTTGCACCATTCGGAACTGCAGAAACAATCGTCATCAATCCGTTTTATCCCTATCCACTGTTCTATTTCTCAATGTAATTTATGAATTTTTCTTTCAAAATAAAACCAAACTTATCTGGTCTGATATGTTGGCTGGGGACTGAATCCGACATGTTTCACCTACAGGCTGTTTCAAGGATGTCTCCTACAAATTAAAAAAACATTTCAATATTACTTCCTTGTTTTCAAATATGTTCATACTCTATTCATTATCAGCAACTTAGCCCCTCAAATATTAAAATATCCATGATATCCATTTTCAGCCCTTACTTATACAATGCTTTACTGTTCCATCCTGAACACACTCCTCATTGTCAAACATAGTAACATAGTAAATGACGGCAGATAAAGACCTGAACAATCGGTCCATTCAGTCTGCCCAATAGTTATTCTCATTAAAAATATATGATTAAATTAACTTGTCTCTTCTTTGGTATTTCTGGGTCATAGACTGTAAAGTCCACCTGGTATTGACCTAGGTTCCAACTGCTGAAGTTGCCATCTAATCAAGCCATTGTGACATCACTGCTGAGATTGGCTCTTAGGCATTGGTGGAATGAGGCATTATGACATCACAATCTCAGCTCTGGAATGTTCTACTCTTTGGGTTTCTGTCAGGTAACATAGTAACGTAGTAAATGGCGGCAGATAAAGACCTGAACGGTCCATCCAGTCTGCCCATTAGTTAAAATACATGATTAAATTAACTTGTCTCTTCTTTGATAATTCTGGGCCATAGACTAAAGTCCATCTGGTATTGTCCTAGGTTCCAACTGCTGAAGTTGCCATCTAAGCTCACTCCAGCCTATCCATCCATCCTGTTGTTTGCAGGATATCTACTGTAAAGTCTGGCCAGTAACGTCCTCATGTTCCAAGTTAGTGGAGTTCCCATTGATGCCTTCCCCAGCCCATCCTCCATCGAATCACCATATATGGGACATGTGGAGCGGTCTAATAAAAAAAACATTTAAGTCTGTTTTGGGCCTAAGGTGCTAGTTGCCCAAAGTCAGCAGTGTCTAAAGTCTATTCTCAAAAAATTCATCCAAAATATATATATTTTTTGAGAATCGTCTGCTTATACATCTTGTCGTTTGCCGCCAAATCGTCTATCTTTATACCACATTCTCAACCATAAGTTTGTCCAAGTCCCAAACACCCAGAACAAGACCTTTTAGATGTGGGAGGGTCAGAAAAGTGATGGACTGGACACCAAGACATGGCAACAGAGTAGTGGGGCACCTTACAGGGCACTGCTGTAAACTTCACAAAAAGGGTGCCACAAACATCTCACCAGAACTCCCTTGCAGGTCATGGTGAGCCCCACAAAACACCCACAAAACTCACTATACCCACCTGTCTACAACCTCAATAGCCCTTATGGCTGCAGGTGGCACCTATATGGCAGTACAGTATGATTTGGGGGGGGGGGGGGGTTTGGTGGGCTCATATTTTCTACCATGAATGCAGTGGTTAGAGTGGCTTATGGGCCTGGGTCCTTCTCTCTATGGTTCACTATCTCACCTTCCAGACTACTTAAGCCACCTCTGTGCAGGTCTACTAGGCTTTGGTAACAACTCCAATCAGCAGGACAACCAGGAACAGCATCGGCAGAACTCTTTTCGCCATCTGAAAAACAGAAAAGAGAGAACAGCCTAGGCTTTCGCTAGGCTAATGTCATTCATCACAACAATGGTTTTGTCCTGGACAAATTTACTGGGATGACATGGTCTCAATTGATTAATGTGGACCCATTTAAGGACATCTTCACCTTGAGAATTTGACTTGGTGTGAATTTGATAGGCGACAGGTGAAGCTTTTTCCACTATAGGGAATGGACCATGCCAGCTTGGCAAAAATTTGCTTTCTTTGGTCTTGGTTTTGCCAAAATTGTAATAGAATACCTTGTCGCCAATTTGGTATTCCTTTGTGGTAGTCCTATGATCATAGTAGGCTTTTCTACCTTTAGCAGCAGTTTCCAAATTTTTCTGGGCAAAGGAAAATGCACTCTGTAGATGTTGACGTAAATGGGTGACATATTCATGGGCAGTAGCAGCACTAGAAAGATTTACATCGTTAGTTCTATACAACAAATTAATTGGTAACATCATTTTTCTACATGTCATCAATTCAAAAGCCATCACCCCCGTAGAACGGTGAGGTGTGGCACGAATAGCCATCAGTACCAAAGGTAACTTCATGTCCCAATCCTTACCAGAGGTAGACATGTACTTCTTCAAGATGGTGATGATGGTACGATTCGCTCTTTCCATTTGTCCCGATGATTGAGGGTGGTAAGCTATGTGCAATTTACTTTTCACTCCGAGCATCTTCCACATGTGTCGCATCACATCAGCAGTGAAATGTGATCCTTGGTCTGAGTCCACTCGCATGGGCAACCCCCCATCTACTGAGCACGTGATTCAGTAGCAAGGTAGCTGTAGTCTCCGCAGTACAATTGGGTGCAGGCAAGCACTCATTCCACTTGGTAAACAAACAGGTGACAGTCAGCATATACTTATTACCTCAGGAGGAATGAACCACTGGGCCAATCCAATTGATCTGGATGTCGGACCAGGGCATGACCAAACCCTTCTTTCTCAAGGGTGCTCGGTGAATTGGTGTGGAGGGTTAAAATTGACAAGTCAAACAACCTCTCATGTATAACTGCACGTCTTGCCGCAAATGAGGCCAGTAGGCCACTTGCTTTAGTGTCTCATAGGTAACTTCTTCACCTCTATGTCCAGCACAAGGTTCATCAGGGGCATGTTGCAACATGATTCCTCGATATGCCCGGGGTACAACCCACTGCACGATACCATGCTTATTTGTCCGAGTGAGCAGGTCCTGGTGAATCGAGAATTTCTCTCTGGAGATGTGGAGTATCCTCAGTTCTTTATCCTTCTGGTCATCTTCAGACAATGGATGTTCCTGTGGATTCTGAATGAAGTTATAGAACTTTCCCAGGATAGGATCTGTCTTCTGAGCAGTTACAAGATCAAAGGAAGGGACATCATTGCCCCACTGCAATACAGGTGTTTCAGCTACCTGTTTCGCTTGGTGTCGAGTAATTGCATGCACCGTCGAGAACAAATCTTCAGGGCATTGCCATAGTTCACCTGGCAAAGCACCTTCTTTAGCCAGTTAATCCACAAGGTCATTTCCGATCTTGTCAGGACTATTAACCTTGGTGTGACCTTTCACTTTCTTCCAATAGATGGTCATGTCATTGTCTCGTACCAATTGATCTAAGGCTAGAATTAAGTCTCCATGATGGACAGGCTTCCCTTTGGAATTTAACATGTCCTTCCTTTTCCACACGGGTAAGTGAGACACAAAGTTCTGACGCACATAATCAGAATCTGTACAGATAATCAGTTCTGGGATCCCCTTCTGTACCGCAGACTGTACAGCAACCAAGGCTGCTACAATCTCCATGTATTGGTTGGTTTTGGCACCCAATCTATACTTCAAGGTATCAATAGGTGTGTCTGCATTCCATACTACACCTACTCCTGCGACCAAATCATGGTCCGAGGCCTGGTGGAAGGCACAGCCGTCCACGTAAACCTGAGGTATGTTGGCACAGAGCTGTTCATCATAAAGATGATGACGATGGGGTTCCTCATCTTCTGGTGGAACATCAGGTTCCGGTATACCTGCAAGAGAATCTTGTTCTGTACAATCATGCAATTCTGCTATCCCTTGGGCTACTGTGTTACGATGTTTCAGAGCATACTTTACCTGTAAAGGCCATCCTTGGAGAGCCAAGGTCCATGATACTATTCGGCTATTGGAGACACGACCAGTCTTGATCCTGTCACTACCCAAGAAACTAATGGGTTGATGACAAGTCTCTACAATGAGTTTTTCTCCTTGGATGTAACTCCGAAAATGTTGAAGAGCACAAACAGTTGACAGTAGAGCTTTCTCACAGTCGGAATACTTCTTCTCTACATCGGTGAAGCCTTTGCTTGCATAGGCAACCACACGCTTGTCAGAGTCAAATTTCTGGTACAGGACAGCACTAATAGAGTGTTTGGAGAATCCAAGGTCGATGAAGAATTCACGACCATTCTCGGGGTAGGCAAGACAAGGAAAGCGACTAAGCTGATCTTTCATCTCTTGCATAGCATCTTCCTGTTCAGGACCCCAAGTCCAAGGTACATCCTTCTTCAGTAAGGTGACCAAAGGTCTAGAGATCTCCGCATACTGATCTATGAACTGTCGAGAATGAACAAAGTTCCGTCAGATTGTTAGGTCTCCTCAACTGTTGTAGGGCCTGTGTCCTTTTCTTCTGTGGTCGAAGACCTTTAGAGGAAATTTCATACCCTAGGTAGTTCAGAGATGTTCGGCACCAATGACCTTTGGCAAGGGTCAATTTAGCTCCTGCATTCTGCAATTGTTGGAACACATATTCTACCTCTTCCAGGTGTTTCTGAAAGGTGGGACTCTTGATCAGGATGTCATCCACATAGACTAGAGTTCCTCGAGCTTCGGCTTCTGGAAGGGCTTTATGGAGAAATATGTTGAACTCTGCTGGAGAGTTCAGAAAACCAAAAGGTGTTCTATTCCATGTATACTGTTTCTTCCCACAGGTAAATGCTAGTTTGTATTGATCAGGTGGATGTACAGGAACTGTCCAAAATCCAGACGCTAAATCCAAGCTGGTAAAATACTTAGCTCCTTTGATGGTAGTCAAGTTCTGGTCAAGATGGGCCTTACGCCACCTAGACAAGGGTACCCGCTTGTTTAGCTGTGGGTAGTCCAAGGCAATTCTCCAACTGTTATTCTTCAGGATTGGCCACAAGGGTGAGTTGTATGTACTGTTACAAGGCCTAATGATACACCTAGCTTCCAGGGTATCAAGTAGCTCTTGCACGGACTCATACAAGGCCAAAGGAATCTTATACTGATGCATGAAGATGGGCTTACTATGGGGAATCTTTGTCACATGTAGGTCAGTCAGGCCAGTGTATAAAGAATCCACTGCAAACAGGTCTCGATACTTGTACAACTGTGCTAACTGAGCCTTTTCTTCATCAGAAGAGCACGCATCAGCTAGGTCCACTTGTTCCTTTACCATGGCATCAAACTCAAAAAAAGGTTGATTGGAGGAGATTTCCACTTGGTCTTCAATCTGTTCTTGCAGAGATTAAGATTCAATGGCATTCACCGCTTTGGATTGGTCAGACAGAGCAAACTTCCTGGATAAAATCAAACAGTCATTCTCCACTGTTACATGGGATGTCGATGCATCATATGCCAGAGGAAGTCCAGTGAAATGAGTCCTTTAAGTGAGGTAAGAATACGGTCCGGCATGTCCCCCCCTGGCAGGGGTCGACAATGGAAGACAAGCTATCAAGGATATATATATACCGAGTTTCATTTATGTATGTTTCATTTATGTATGTGAACAATAATTAGTTATTGCTGCTGGCTTTTGAATTATATTTTTCTATTTTCATAATAAAAGTATTTTTCATTAGTCTGGGTCTGGTGTCGTGTAAGTAGGCAAAGAAAGCTGAACCTGGATGAGATATTATGGTCTTCCCTAGAAACTAACAGGCACGTATTTGTTAAAACCAATAGGAGGAAATATTTTTTCACTCAGAGAATAGTTAAGCCATGGAACGCATTGCTAGAATGTGGTAAGAGCAGTTAATGTAACTGGTTTTAAGAAAGGTTTGGATAAGTTCCTGGAGGAAAAGTCCATAGTCTGCTGTTGAGACAGCATGGAATGCTGCTACTATTTGAGTTTTTGTCAGGTACTTGTGACTTGGATTGGTCTCTGCGAAGATGGGATACTGGGCTAGATGGACCATTGGTCTGATCCAGTAAGGCTATTCTTATGTTCTCATATCCAGTATAGCAATTCTGATTGTTCTTAAGTTTGTTTTATTCTGTGGTAATAAGGGACAATTTTGTCTTTTTGCCAGAGGGGGCAGTATGCAGTATTTTATAAATTAAATACAGTATATGATACACAATAGGAAATGATAGTTGTCAGCAAATGGTCAAAAGAAATTGTATGATGCGAGACCTGCCAGCGAGCCTTCTCAGGAGTAGCCCCCCCCACTCTGGAATTTACTCCCAGAGGGGTTACATCTAATTCCAGATCACCTCTACTTTAGGAAGCAGGTGAAAAGCCTGGCTCTTCACCCAAGCCTTTCATAGGTTGATTGACTATGCACTCATTTTGCACCAGGACTAGCTTGCCACACACTTACTAAATCAGCGCCTTATATCATGTTTAACTGTATAAACAACTTGCTTTGAGTTTAGCCTTCCATTTGTTTATTCCAACACACTCCATACCACCCATCTTGGGTTCATAGACAACCCCGCGAAAGACAAAGGCGCGTGCCGACAACTGAGCGCAAGACAGAGGTGCGCGCCGAAGAAAATTACTGTTTTTAGGGGATCCGACGGGGGTTTTTGTTGGGGAGCCCCCCCACTTTACTTAATAGAGATTGCGCCGGTGTTATGGGGGGTTTGAGGGGTTGTAACCCCCCACATTTTACTGTAAACTTAACTTTTTCCCTAAAAACAGGGAAAAAGTGAAGTTTTCAGTAAAATGTGGGGGGTTTACAACCCCCCAAACCCCCCACAATGCGGCGCAATCTCTATTAAGTAAAGTGGGGGGTCCCCCCCACGCCACCCTGTCGGAGCCCTAAAAACAGTAATTTTCTGCGGTGCGCGCCCCCGCGCTGCGGTCAATTGTCTGGGCACGCCTTTGTCCCGGCACGCTTTTGACCTGACACCCCCATCTTGTCTCCATCTAATATCTGCATTTGATCCCTCGGCTATAGGATAAGCTGTATTATAGAAAAGCATTAGTGCCATATCCATGTTATTTGACTGTTCTGATTTGTGCTTCTAAGATGCTAAAAAGTATTATGTCTCCCTTTTAGTATGTATTATATCTCTTTCATTTGAATTTCAGTACTGTTAATAAGTATATTTTTGGTTTATATTTGGTCTTTTTAATTTTGTTGTGCTGTTAACATAATTGTAAGCTATACGTTGAATTTTACCTGCTGTACATTGTCTTGGGTGATTTTCTTCATAAAAGTGGTTAATAAATCCCAATACATAAATAATGCATGCTACTCAGTAGCGTCACGGCCCCAAATTGGGGAGATTTGTTGTTCGCTTTTCAGCCCCTTTGGATGAAAGTTGGCCTCGACTTAAAAATGAAGGCCACTGCTACAAATCAATATTGGATTTCATCTGGGAACGGATCACCATTAATCAACAATAAACACCAAGTCCAGAAATACAGCCTGGTACAGCTAGGGTTAAAACTGTGCCTCTAGTAACAAAATAAATGAAAAAGCAATATTTACTGACATCTAGCCAGAAGGGAACAATACTTGAAAATAGATTTCCCTGCAGGGAAATATAACAAGCTTTACTATGTTGCTGCTCAAGCTCTCCAAGTACATGAATCTGCAGGTAGGTTTATCAGCAGTCAGAAAGGGGGGGACAAGATGGAGATAAATGAAAATTCCTAATTAAAGTCATAGGTGACAATAAATCACTTGTCTTACTCTTAAGAATCTGCTCCAAGGTGAAATCCACAGTCAGCTGCTCACTGAAGGTTTCTCCAATGACAAATGGATTAATGTAATAAAACCAAAGACACTGTGGAGGAGATGATCAAGATGCAGGCTTTATTTAAAGTTCAATCCAATAATCCACAAAAAGAAATATCTAGGACCCAAACCGTTGGGGACTGTGGACCCAACGTAGTCCATGTTTCAACAAAACTGTCTTCCTCAGGGGTTCCTAAAGGTCCTGGTACAGAGACTCGTGGATCAGAGGCTAAAAACGACTCTTGGCAAAACATTGATTTTTTTTTTTTTTAAACTTAGTTTGCCCCTTCCTTCCTTATTTTCTTTTTCTCTGTAGAGGTGGTTCTCCGATCAGCAGTATATTAAGAATGAATACATTTGAAAATTGTAATTTAGGTCTTGAATTTTAAATAGAAAGGGGAAAGGAGATAGGATTTGATGTACCTCCCCTCAGTGGCTACATATTATATACAGGCACCTATAATGGAGGGTTAAGCAAATTGCCCAGAAATCAAAAGAAGCCCCAGTTGAAATCGAACCAGGTACTTCAGGTTCTCAGTCCACTGTACTAACCATAAGAATTGCCATCTCCGGATCAGACCCTGGGTCCATCAAGTCCGGTGATCCGCACACGCAGAGGCCCCGTTTTAGTCCTCAAATCACTGTATGCTTCTCAAGGGAGATGTGCATCTAGAACGGTGGATTCTGCAATTACTTGCTCTGGGAGAGCATTCCAGGTATTCACCACTCGCTGCTTGAAACAGAACTTCCTGATATTCATCCTGGACCTGTCCCCCCTCAGCTTCAGTCTATGTCCTCTTGTCCGTGACACATTGGACATTGTAAATAACTGCTTTCTCTGCTCCATTTTGTTGAATCCTTTCAGTATTTTGAAAGTCTCGATCAGGTCCCCTCGCAGTCTCCTCTTCTCAAGGGAGAACAATTGGGTTTGTTGGATTCCTGGAGGATTCTTCATCTGGAGGACCTAGATTCCTCATTTTACACCCACACCCATAATTTTTATACTAGAATAGACTATTTGCTCACATCCAAAGCTATGTTTCCCAAATTGGCCAAAGCTACCATATCTCCTCCTGTACTTTCAGATCATGACTTACTTGGGGTTACAATACAATTTACACAATCGCCCCTAGGGATATCTGGCGAATGTCGCCCAATCTTCATTTAGAGAAAGATTTTCACCTTTATATGCAAAAGAAATGGGAAGACTTCAAACAAACTAATTCCATGGCCGATACTGGTCCGGTCATTTACTGGGAGGATGCAAAAGCAGAAATGTGTGGAGATGTCTTGGCATATTCTGCATCTTTAATAAAGAAGCGTGAATAGGATTTATTATGTTTGTCAAAGGAATTACAGCATCTCTGTATGTTACATATTACTCGGCTAACTTCCAAGCTGAAAGACAGCTTGGGGAAGATAAAAGCCAAAATTAATCTGCTTCTTAATCAAAGAGCTGAAAATTACATATTTGGGGAAACAAAAGGGGACATATGTTGGCTAACTTAGTATGACCTCCCAAATCCAAACATATAACCAGTATTAAGGATAAAACAGGTAAACTTCATACTCATCATCAGGCTATAACAGATCAGTTTGTCCCGTATAAAACTCTGTGTACAGCCCAAGTATATGATGAAACAGCGAGTGAGGATTTTTTCACAAATTTGAATTTACCTAAATTAACTTAGACCGAAGGAATCTCTTAAACCAACCAATCAATGGGAAGGAAATTCAGAAGGCTATACATAAATTGCATTGCCTTCCGGGGTTGGTTGGGCTAGAACAGACATGGGCAACTCCGGTCTTTGAGGGCCGGAATCCAATTGGATTTTCAGGATTGAAAGCAGTGCATGCAAATAGATCTCATGTATATTCATTGCAGAAATCCTGAAAACCTGATTGGATTCCGGCTCTCAAGGACCGGAGTTGCCCATGTCTGGGCTAGAACATAGATATTTCCTTGGGGCAGGGGTAGGGAACTCCGGTCCTCGAGAGCTGTAGTTCAGTCGGGTTTTCAGGATTTCCCCAATGAATATGCATTGAAAGCAGCGCATGCAAATAGATCTCATGCATATTCATTGGGGAAATCCTGAAAACCCAACTGGAATACGGCTCTCGAGGACCGGAGTTCCCTACCCCTGCCTTGGGAGAACTATTGCATTTGGGGGGGAAAGCAGTTCCCGTCATTTTATCAGTTTCAGACTCACTAGCATGTTTCCACTGCTCACATCTTTACTTATCTGCAGATTAAGCATTACTTATGCTTCTATTGTCTCTGCTCACGTTGTGAAGTGGGAGTATAGCCCTTTGGATGCTGATTTTCTTGTAACTCCACCACACTTGAATACAATCTCTGTCTGGTATAAACTTGGCAGGGACTCTAAAGGAGATTTGAGTTTATTATCTTTAGCAAAAGATTGGTCTTTAGAACTTTTAGTTTGGACGTTATCTGTACATGATTTCAAAATGTTTATACTTTGGTGAAAACTGTACCCTTATAAGAAACACAATTCAAAATCCTGCACAGAGCATATTTAACTAGGTCTAGACTCTAGGGGAATTAAAATGGGCCTGTAGTCCGATGTTACCTGTATTAAATACAAGTCTCAGAAGGGAACGCTAATTTTATTTTGTGTGTTCTGCATTGTCTTTTTGGACTGTATTGATGCTACGATTCAACACACTTTGGATTGGAACTACTCTGCTTTATTGCTGGATGATGTACAAAATCTATCACAACAGGGCCTATTCTTTCTGGCCCAAAAATTTGTTTCCCATGTTATTTTATTGGGCAAAAAAACAGTCCCAAGTTTTGGTCTGAGGAAGTTCCTTCATATCTGATGTGGACTATTAAAATGCGTCTACAAGCTCAGTTCGAACTGAATACTTATTCCAAAAAAACAAAGGACATATGGAAAGACTATTGTGCCCTTTGGATCGTTTCTTGTCCTTCATGTCCACATCGGCTGTATTGTTGGGTTGAGGGCTGAGACTCACTTGATCCATTCTGCTATTCTTTGAAATCTGCTATTCATTTCAGTATAAGCATACGATTGTCTTTACTGTCTGTAAGTATCTATACTTTTTGTTTTATGGATGCTCAAGAGGCCTTTGTACTCATCCTTTCTGCACTATGCTACACATTCATAGGTTGTTATGTGTGGTCGGTTGGTATGATTGGTATTATGAATAGTATTTTGGCTGATGATGTTTGACTGAGTACATTTTGAATGTACTGGGGTCATTGAGGGGGATTTTAAATATAATTAGTAAAAGGATGGTCGATACTACTTAGGTTATGTTTTGCACAATGCCTTTGTTTTATCATTTTGTACTCTATTTTGGAATAGAGGGAGATATACTAAGATGGATAGGCAAATGGCTAGAGAACAGAAAACAGAGAGTAGGCATAAATGTGAAGTTCTTAGAATGGGAAAAAGTGACTAGCGATGTACCTCAGGGCTCGGTACTTGGACCCATCTTATTTAATATTTTCATAAATGACCTGGAAGAAGGAACATCCAGTGAAATCATCAAATTTGCAGACAACACAAAGGTATGCCGGGCAATCAGATCGCAGAAGGACAGCGAGGAACTCCAGAGTGATTTGAATCAATTGGAGAAGTAGGCAGATAAATGGCAGATGAATTTTAATGTGGAAAAATGCAAAGTGATGCATTTAGGCAGAAAAAAATAAAGATCACAAGTATAGTATGTCAGGTGTAACTCTGGGAAAGACTGAACAGGAAAAGGACCTGGGTGTACTGATAGATAGGACCCTGAAACCGTTGGCGCAATGTGCGGCGGCGGCGAAGAAAGCAAATAGAATGCTAGGCATGATAAAGAAGGAAATTATGAGTATATCAGAGAAAGTTATAATACCACTCTACAGAGCCATGGTCAGACCGCACCTAGAATACTGCGTCCAGCATCGGTCTCCATATCTAAAGAAGGATATAAAACTGCTAGAGAGGGTGCAGAGACGAGCAATGAAGCTAGTGAAAGGTATGGAGAACCTGGACTACGAGAAATGACTTAAGAGACTGGGGTTGTTCTCCCTTGAGAAGAGGAGATTGAGAGGTGATCTGATCGAGACTTGCAAAATACTGAAAGGATTTGACAAAATGGAGCAGGGAAAGCAGTTATTTACAATGTCCAATGTGACACAGACAAGAGGACATAGACTGAAGCTAAGGGAGGACAGGTCCAGGACGAATATCAGGAAGTTCTGTTTCACGCAGCGAGTGGTGGACACCTGGAATACTCTCCCAGAGGAAGTAATTGCAGAATCCACCGTTCTAGGATTTAAGGGTAAACTAGATGTACATCTCCTTAAGAGTGGCATAGAGTGATACGGGTAAGGGTAAATTAGATGCACATCTCCCTTGAGAAGTATACGGTGATATGGGGACTAAAACTATGCCTGGGTACACCTGGCAGGGCCTCTGCTTGTGCGGATCACCGGACTTGAAGGACCCAGGGTCTGATCCAGAGACGGAAATTCTTATGTTCTTAGTGCAAACTTTGCATTTTGTTGTAAACATGATTTAAAAAAAGAAGGCACTTAGCATGTCAAAAGTTATTTTGACGTATTTTTATGCTGTTGTTATTTTTCACTATTTTTGTTTCTTAGATCTGTGAAGGTTATTTGTTCATGTCCATATATACAAACACATTACGAATTTCTTTTAATGAAAGATTAGGTTCTTACCTAGATAATCTTGTTTCTGTTAACATACAGAGGAGTCTGTACATTGTGAGGGGCTTCTGAAAAGTTCTCAGCCCAACCAACAATGTTGGGAAGTCTCCATCGAGGGCTATACACTTACTCCAGTGATTTTCCACTTTTTTCATTCCGTTGAAAAAATATGGGAAAAAAAGGTGGAAAATCACTGGAGGCTTTGGTGCCAGAGGACCCCACATTTGGGGCTATTGTGCCTGGGAGAGAACAGAGTTTCCATAAGTGCGGACTGCAGTATACCTGATGAGCCAACCTGATTTGTGTTACTTCAAGGCTTGGGGTCCGTTCCCCTGGGAGCCTGCTCATCTTCTGATTTATTAGAGGCTTGAGTGCAGGCTGTGGGGCTGTCCAGACCTGGAAATCTTTGGGCTGTCAGTTGGACTGGAAACAACTGAAGGCTCAACCCCCACAAATCCTCAGTTGTGCTTAATCTGGTGCAACCAGACCTCTAGAGATAAATCTTTTACGCTCTCAGCTTATGAATTTGCACATTTTTTAAAGGAGAGCAGTTTGAATTTTAAATCTAAATTTATGAATGCTATTGAACATCAACCTTCTGTTGTCTGTAATCGGGAAGGGTGGGAGGAATTTCATGAGGTGAATGAGAAGGTAATTGAGACCAACTTGTGTGCATGTAAACCAACAGGTTCTGCGGTAGATGTATGCAGTCCACTGATATTGAAAACAATGCCAAAAATTGTTCTTCCTTTTTTGACAACTGTAAATAAATCGTTATGGGAAGGGGAAGTTCCACAATAATTAAGGACTGTAAAAGCAAGGATGAAAGAGCATGCCCTGAGAACTATTGTTATTGAAAATGTTCACCCAGTGGCATCTTTGGTAAACCGTCAAAAGCGCGGAGGACAACGGCGTGCTGACAATCCCACACCGACATTTGAGCGTAGGACAAATGTGCACTGCTGCTTCTGCCGCTTTGTGGCTTTCTATTTTACGCTCTGAGGGGGAGTATGTGTGTGGGACTACAGTTAGAACTCCTCGTGCTCCCGTTGGGGGGGGGAGGGGAACCCCCAATACACTGAAAACTCCCGTTCTCCTTCCCATTTTCGGTCTTTGGGAGTTTTCAGTGTAATGTGTGTGTGTGGGGGGGGGGGCATTTCCCCCCTCCCACATCCCCTACCAACGGGAGCATGAGCTGTCTCTTCTTCAAGCTGAAGAGCCCTAGCCACAAGCACTGAGTGACAAATGCCGATCATACTTCACAGTGAAGTGATGTGCAAACTTCCAGTGTAGAGATTTCGAAACTGAAGATGCAGCAAGGTCTGGGAGGTCTCAAACAGTGTCAACTTCTGAAATTGTTGACTATATCCATGATCTGATTTTGGCAGCTTGAAAAAATAATGGCAAAAACAATTGCTGAGACATCTTCAGATATCCAGGTGTATAATCCATGAGCAGCTGGGTATGCAGAAGCTTTCAGCCAAGTGAGTGCCCAAATATTTGAATGCTGATAAAAAATGGCATCGAGTTAATACTTCAAAGTTGATTTTGCAACATTTTTAGTGAGCCGGTGCCATCTTTTTGGAACAACTAGCTACTGTTGATGAAACATAGTTGCACCACTATGATCCTGAGATGAAACAACAGTCAAGGCAATGGCAGAACTCAAGTTCTTCAAGACCAAGGAAATTCAAGACCCAAACGTCAGCAGGAAAGGTTATGGCCACAGTGTTTTGGGATCCGAAAGGTGTGTAATGATTATCTTCCAAGGGGCCAAACAGTTAATGCAGAGTACTACAGTAACTTGCTGTGCTGATTAAAAGAGGCATTGAAAGAAAAAAGGAGAGGGAAGCTGCAGAAAGGAGTTCTCTTTTTGAAAGACAATGTACCTGCTTACAAGGTTGGCAAAACGATGGATGTTTTGACACAGTTGGGCTGTCAATGCATAGATCATTCATCCTACTCTCCAGATCTGTTCCGTCCTTTTTTTGTTTCCAAACATTTTAATGAGTTTGAAAAGGGCAACATATAGTATGGAGGACCTCTCATATACTGACAGACTGAAAAAGCTGGGACTTTTCTCCCTGGAAAAGCGGAGACTTAGAGGAAACATGATAGAAACCTTCAAGATCATGAAGGGCATAGAAAGAGTAGACAGGGACAGATTTTTCAAATTATGGGGAACCACAAGTACAAGGGGGCACTCAGAGAAATTGAAAGGGGGAAGGGTAAGAACAAACGCCAGGAAGTTCTTTTTCACCCAGAGGGTGGTGGATACATGGAACGCGCTGCCGGAGGATGTGATAGGCAGAAGTACGCTACAGGACTTCAAAGAAGGTTTGGATAGGTACCTGGAAGACAAAGGGATTGAGGGGTACAGATAGGAGTAGAGGTAGGAAATAGGGATAGGATTAGAGGCAGTTACAAAATTAGTCAGGGACACGTGTGTTCAGGCAATTAGGCCTGATGGGCTGCCGCGGGAGCGGACCGCTGGGCAAGATGGACCTCTGGTCTGCCTCAGCGGAGACAACTTCTTATGTTCTTATGAGTGATTCAGAGGTAATTGCAGCAGCAGCAGCGATCAGAGTATTTTTTGGAAGGTTTACAGAAACTTCAGACCCGATGTGCCAAGTGTATTGAACTTAGGGGTAAATATAACTTATAAGTTTAATGGCTCAACGTCATGCCCTTCTTGGTTGGGCTGAGAACTTTTCAGTACCACCTCGTATTTGTTAATATTTTTTGATGTATCAGTCTTCTTTGATACAATTATCAAGTATTGTTATGTAGGTTGTGAGAATGTGGTAAAGGGGGTACCATATTGGAGTGGTTCAAATCATACTCTGTTTATGCTGATGATATTCAGGTGGTATTGTCTGTGCCCGAAGACATCCCTGAGGATCTTATGTAATTACAGGAATTATTTGATTTGATATATTCATGGATGTTTGAAAACCATTTGACATTGAATGTTGAGAAAACAAAGTTTCCTCAGGTTCATCTGATTTATTTCCAACTGAAGTGAAATCATCACAGGGGACATTAATTGTCATCTCATGTAAAATATTTGGGAGTTATTTTGGACTCTGATTTATCGTTCCACAAGCAGGTGTCTTCGGTTACGAAGAGCTAGCTTTTTAAACTGCAACTTCCGAGTAACCTGAAGCTAATGCTTTCACAGGCAAATTTCTGCAAGGTTCTTCAGAGCCTAATTTTGAGTGGGATTTATACAGGGCTACCTACTTCAGTAATACAACCTCCTCCTTTCCCCTTCCACCTCTCTACCCAGCCTACCCACCTCAATCCTCCCCCCCTGACCTACACACTCCCTTCTCTCTCTAACCTCAACTACTTCGTCGCTTCTAATATTGTTCAATTGTTGTGAACCACTTGTAAATTTTTTGATAAACAAATGTGAACCGCCTAGAACTCCTTGGGTATGGCGGTATACAAAAATAAAGTTATTATTATATTATTATTATTATAAGTAATACAAAATTCTGCTGTTTTTTTGATCTTTGGACTTGACAAATATAATAACATAAAAAGTTGCCTCCGCTGGGTCAGACCAGAGGTCCATCGCGCCCAGCAGTCCGCACCCGCGGCGGCCCATCAGGTCCATGACCTGTCAAGTGGTCCCTGAACTCATCCTATAACCTATTACTACTTCTATCTGTACCCCTCAATCCCTTTATCCTTCAGAAATTTATTTATTTATTCGATTTTTAGCCCGTCCTCCCAAAAGAACCCAATGAATATATTGGTGCATTAAAATTATAAGTAAAATAGGTACAGTGGTGCCTCGCACAGCGAACGCCTCGCACAGCGAACGCTGCGCACAACGAACTTTATGTCTTGATTCGTACAACGGACTTCGTTTCACACAACGAAGTCCGGGGTTCCTGCGGGGTTGGATCGCAGCGGGGTTGGTCGAGCCGCGAGGGTAGTCTCCTTCTCCTTACCTGCCCTGTCGCAGCACACAGCCGAACGGAAATCTTCCCGATGTCAGCGCTGACGTCGGAGGGAGGGCTTAAGCAAAGCCCTCCCTTCCTCCGACGTCAGCGCTGACATCGGGAAGACTTCCGTTCGGCTGTGTGCGGCTGCGGCAGGGCAGGTAGGAAGAAGGCAATGGCGAACGAAAGAGGGGGGAGGGGGCGGTCCGCCCCGAAGAATGTGCACAGCTGGTCAGGTCCCCCGATCGACCGACAACAGGCCCGGCCGACAAACCTCCCTGCCCTGTAGCCGCGAATCTAAATTACCTCTTACAGCAGCTTCAATAATCCAGCTGCTGTAAGAAGGTAATTTAGATTCGCGGCTACAGGACAGGGAGATTTGTCCGACCGGGCCTGTTCTGTTGTCGGTCGGGTGCAAAAGCGCCACAAAGGTGGAGGCAGTGAGGGAGGAAAGGTGGAGTGGAGAAGAAAAGACGCTTAAGGGGGGAGAAGGCCGCTGAAAGCACATGTTGGAGCAGGGGATGAGAGGGAGGGAGAGAAGGGGAAATATTGGACAAGGGCAGAAGGGATGCTAAATCATAGGGTGACAGGCAGAGAGAACAACAGGAAAAAGAGTGGAAGCAATCTTGAACTCTGAGGGTGAGGGCAGAGAGAGGTGGTGAGATGATTGATCATGGGGAGAGGGACAAAAGGGAATAGAGATGGGATAGGAAGATAGTGGAAGTAAAAGGACAGGGAGATGTATGTTTTTAGATGTATCTAAATAAAAATAATAACAAAAAATTTATCTTTTTTATGTCATCTTAGCATATTTTATGCTGCAGAACGAATTATTTTTTTTTACATGTATTCCTATGGGAAAACGCGTTTCACATAACGAACGTTTCACATAACAAACTTGCTCCTGGAACCAATTAAGTTCGTTGTGTGAGGCACCACTGTACTTAGAAATTCCCTTACTATCCCGAAGGCTCACAATCTAACTAAAGTACCAGGAAAAATGACAATTAGAAGAGTAATAAAGAAAGAAAATAGAGATAGAGGAGAAAAATAAGAAAATAAACATACTAATAAGATTACAATGATCTAAAGGAATTTGAAAGGTTAAAAAGAGGGGAGATAAGAATAGATGCAGAGGGAGAACCATTGAAGCAATAGAATTCTGGGGAAATTTAAATGAAATTTGAATGATAAAATAAAACAAAACAAGTGGTAAAACAATGAGTGAGACAAAAAAAATATATCATAAACTAAAAAGAAGATAATATACTTCTTACAGGAAGTTGCATTGGTTATCTATTACTTATATAGTTCAATTTAAATTGCTGATGGTGCATAAATATCAATATTTGAAGGACTGTTCTGTTCTGAAGCTACATGTGATTCCAATGATTCAGAAGGCATGTTTTGAATGTACTTGGAGGCAAAGTTACTCTGTAGTAGGCCCTATAGCTTGGAATAGGTTGCCAACAGGACTTCGATATCAATCAATCAAATTTGAGTCAGTTTAAACAGTTATTGAAGAGACAGATGATGTAAGGGGATTATGATCTGAACTCTCCATCGTTATTGTTTTCCTTATTGGTTTGTCATTTTAATATTATGTATTTTTTGTATACCGCTTTGGAATAAGGTGGTCTATAAATTTATTAAAAATAAAATGAAATTTAAATATACTAAAAATAAACCTTTATTATAAGACAATCTTTTATAAACACAAGACTTTTTCAAAATAAACATCTTTCCCCAAATCGAGACTATTTCTAAATAAATTGAAAATACCAAACACACAGAACACTGTCCCCCTCTTTTACAAATAGCGCGTGTTTTAGTGCCGGCAGCTGCTCCAAATTCTAAGAGTGTCAGAGCAGTTACTGCCACTGCTAAAACCCGCGCTATGCGTTCATAAAAGATGGGGTATGTGAAGTTTCAAGGGCATCACAAAAGCATTACTTTTGTTAAATCATTTTTTTTTCTTGCAAAAGATTACATTTTTAAAAAGTAAGTTTTGAAATGTAAAGGTATACAGTATCACCTCACCAAGGCCCAACATTAGATCAAGCAGCAAAACCAACCATGAAAATATAATACAATTTAGTATTACAAAATAATAATATATTTACATGTATTTACTGGACATCTAAATTTATTTAATCAACTATTTTTGCCATAGGCCAAGCAATGCTAGTGTCTCTGACTCAAAATTTGTGATGAGAACATTCCACATTATTTAAAAAATGGTTCTTGTTAAATTAAACAGAACCTAAGAAAGAGGCAGGCTGGCTACCCTCTTCTTTTTATCATGCCTCCATCAATCTGGATGATTCCAATCTGTGATCTAGTGTGTTACAGTGACGTCACTGACTCTCCAGCCATTTTCTGGGTCTTGGCTATTCTGCTGTAAGGAATGTTCACCTACTTGCAGTACACAAGTATTCTGCCCAAGCAGGAGACGTTGCTGTTGCTTAAATCCAAAGGTGGCCAAGAAAAGTCAGCAAATGTCACTTCTTTAAAATAATGCATTAACATGTTTCTTTCTTCAAAGTGCATAAAATTCCCATGCAACAGAAGAAAGATGTGTTGAAATGAGGAAGAGCTCATATAGTGGTTTCAGCAAACTGATGTCATCTTACTTTTGCAAGGATTTGCTCAGCTTCTGTTTAATGTTACAGCAATAATCCAAGGAGATTAATACTGGTATATTACACTCACTGCTGCCTGTGTCTTTATATCAGCAATGAGACATCCAAGTACTAATTGAGGGGCCTTTTACTAAAGCATGTACTAATGGACATTATTGTGTGCTAAATGTTCCATGTCCTATTTTATATCTATGGCATGTGCTAAGCTTTATTAAAAGGACTTACTTCTTTCTTGGCCTTACTCTTCGGATTTTTCCCTCCAAAGCTTTTTTCTTATACTTTGGCTTGATTAAAACCCCCTGCTCTTAATGGATTTGCAACTAACTACTCTGGGATTTTTCCCTGTTTAGCCCTCCTTAGAGCGACAGCTCTTTACTCCAGAGACCACAGAACGTAAGTCTTTCTGGAGCTTGGGTCAGATTACTAGTTGTATGATGGCTGAAACCACTAGTTGTATGATGGCTGAAACCTCCCTTCCCTCATGGTTGTGAATGTTGCCCCAAAGCATCCTCAGTCCTTGGCAATATGAACAGGAGAAGCAGGGCTTCGGCATGGTACAGCTGTGCACCATATCAGTCTTGCATTTTTGAGCCTTATAAAATTAAAAAGTGTGTGTTCTCATATTCCACTTAGCTCTCCAATTATAAATTTCGTCAACGTTACCTTTCAACTATTCATGACATGGCATAGACATATGATAAGGAACAGCCCACCAGCATCTATATACCAATAATGGTCATATGAACGGAATGAGCTTATTTCATTTAAATAATCAAAGAAAAAGTAGGAAGTTTGTGCTAAATGCTAAGTGACTTCTTATTCCAAGAAGTCTCCCCCAGAACTTCAATCCAGAACTACAAATTTCTGGAAAGAACATGGCAATTTCTCTAGAGAAGCTGGTTTTCCACTGAAAAATATTTCTGAAGGCATATACATGGCAAACCAACATTTAAATGTACCATTTCTAGAAGAACGTACAATTCTAAATTTTGTTTTTCATGTATATTCTGGTGTTCTTCCTGAGATCTTTTGAACAGGTGTGCCACCCAAGCTGATTTTACTGACCACCCAACTAACTTAACAGAAAATTTTAAAATACTGCACAGTACTTCCCCATCTCCCAACCACTCCTCATGCTACCCAGTTGGCATAAATTTCTAGAGAGAGAACAATATTCCGGTTTTCCTTTCCAACATTAACATGAGAGCCAATTATAGCAAGGCATGTCACTTTCTATGTGTATACATGTAAGGATATGCTCTCCAGGCTACACTGCAACATTACTTAAGAACTACTGATGCAGTGGATGATGGGATCTTCTTTTTGATGGCATGAAGACAAATAACTTTCCATGGCTTTCAGTGGCAAGATGGGACATTGCTTTAGTTTTCTATCAATCATCTTTGGATATTCTAGCATCCTTCAGGTTAAAGACAACGGTGACAACAGAAGGCCATAGTGAAGAACAAGTAAGCTGTCCTAAAAAGGAAAAAAGGAGAAGAAAATAGTTAGCGTTGAAATTATTCTACAAAGACTAAACAAAGGCTGAATAATTAATTCAAAATATCAGTCTCATACTACATTTACAGAACTGGAGGTTGAAATCCATTAATCAAGAACTTTATGTTCTAAGTCAATCATATCATAAAAGTTCTCTTACATTGTTAACTCACATTCCAATCTCAGAAATCAAACTCACCATTTTTGGAAACCTTGCCATTCAAACAGTGAAAACGCCCCTAAATTCATCTATTATTTTTAAAGTGGTGAATCTAACTGCATTGTGCAAGTACTATTCCAATGGGAGGGCTATATAAAAGAAAGTAGATGTTAAGAGAAGTATTTAAAATGGGCTAGTAGTATCAGTCTCGTGTCCTACTCTGCTTTGCCTGTGAAAAAAGGGCAGTTGAAGCCTACCCTTTCCTTCCTAAGGAACAAAGCTAGCTCCATTTTCCTTTTCACAGTGAGCACAGCATGAGTAACTGGACTGCACAGGCAAAAATTCTTTTTTTGGAAGGGGAGGAGGAACCTAGACTATCAGCCACCTGTTTAAATCTGCTGGATTCTGGTTCCTCACATCTGATATGATAGCTTAGGGATCTGCTATGATCTTCTCAGGTATTTTCACCTTCACATGGCTAGGATCACTAAGCTCTCATGGTAGGAACCCCCACAACTGAAAGGATCCTATGAAGATAATGGCTTATGCGATCTCTATACGAAATGAATAAAGGAGTATAACAAGCCTACAGAGGATTTACAAAAAATTTTGTATTTATTGTTATCTGGGTTATTTTGATTTGGTATATAGATTTATAGAAGGACCGGAAAAAACTGAAGAGCATACAGCAAAGACAGAATAAGGAAGTGTATCAGACACTCACAATACAGTGGTGCCTCACATAACGGACGCCTCGTACAGCGAACGCTGCGCATAACGAACTTTTTGTCTTGCTCCCTATAACGAACTTCGTTTCACACAACGAAGTCGCCCGAGGGGCCCGGGGGGGGGGGGGGGGGCGGAACTACTCTCGCCGCTTTCTAATGTGAGCCGGGAACAGCAGCACCCTCCTGTCTGAATGCAGTGTTCCATCATCTCCCTCCACCTTACCTTAAAAACCGAGTTTTCCGGCTTTCTTTTTCGGCCAGCCACACACTTTCAAAGAGCAGCACATGCGCGCATGCTCTGTTGTTCAATCTTCTCCTCTGACGCAACCGGAAACCGGAAGTTGCAGGAGAGGAGAACATTGATCAACTCCAGCAGCTGCGCGTGCACAGCTTTTTGAGATCGTGCGGCTGGGTGAGGGAGAAGGCTGGCAGGCTCTGCATGTGAGGTGAGGTGGAGGGAGGGAAATGTAGGGCTGCAGAACGAATTATTTTGTTTTACAGGTATTCTTATGGGACAACAGGGCTGCAGAACGAATTATTTTGTTTTACAGGTATTCTTATGGGAAAACGCGTTTCACACAACGAACGTTTCACATAACAAACTTGCTCCTGGAACGGATTAAGTTCGTTGTGTGAGGCACCACTGTAGAAGGAAAATTCCAAGACATCTGGGAAAACTGCATGAATAAACTCTTAGGAATACTTAGAGCAGACTGGAATAAAGAAAATAGTCTTATCAGTATATAAAGTAGCAATAAGCAAGGATAGGAAGGAAAGATCTCCTTTGGCATCTCATGTCCTAAGACATACACAGGCACAAAAAGATTAGGACTTTACAGTAAGCATGAGAGAGAGAGAGAGAGAGAGAGAGAGAGAGAAAGTACAGGGCTAAGGAATAGTTAGATGAAGGTAGATGCATATTACGTAAAGACAGTTCTGTGAGGTATATAGCATGATAGTTGTCAATACACACACACACACGACATTCATACTTAGGGAGTTCCATTGAAGTGGCAAAAGCTCATGCAGATAACTAATTCCAAACACAAACAGTAAGAAAAAGAGAAATATCTTCACCAAGCACTCCAAGGTTGCAAACACACAGAAAGATGGGGATTTCACTTAGGTTGGCAGGAGCTCCTGCGGACACTGACCAAAATCCCGAACATGAGAAATAGTACACCTGTTATATCTTGTTGCTTCACTAGCCTACAATAGAGAATGCCAATTAGTCCATCCTCACCTTCAGGTCAGATAAATAAAAATTTCCCAATCTTTGAAGTGTCAGTATTCTTATATGAATCAAAAATATACTCTTGCAAATATAATGAACTAAAGATGGCACTCGTGTTATAATGAGTTCACTCACAGGAGTCTTCTTGTCCCTTGCCCCAAAATAAATTTCAATGGTACCACTAACCAGACTTGGCTATACATGAGGCAAATCCCAGCACACAAGATGGGGGCAGAAAGGCGCAAACACATCCATTATAGTTAACGGACTAGGCCACAGTTATACCTTATCTGAAGGAACAAAGAAATCTAAATAACCTTAGGCCTACACTCCAGGACCTGATCAAAAAGAATGGCCTATACTAAAAGAACATGATGATTGAAAAAAAGGCAAAACAGAATTCAGATTAAAATAGTCACAAGAAGAATATAGAACAGTTCAAGAAGAATGAGGCCTACAAGTCTTGTCTAACTGGCAAATATTATTGTGCACAATTTCTGTGAATATTTCCATCCAACATCCAAAAATTAAGTGTGCGCAAGGCAGCAGGGAAAGCCGAGATTGTGTTGTGGGGGTGGGTCAGAACAAGCTGAGAGTGTACCACTGGTTTTAGATGCAGAGGAACAAGCTTAAGGTGTGCCCTGGGGAGGGTAGAAGAGAGATACAATGATAGCTGGGGATGGGAAGAGTAAGTGGAAGAATGAAAGGCGGGGAACAAAATTAGGGGAAACAAATTTTTTTGTTTTGGAAAATTAGGAGTCTTGCAGCTGAAATGAGAGAGGGGGGGAAACTGGAGAGAATGGAGCCTGAGAAGGGAAAAATCAGGAGGGGGATTTTCAGACTTTATGATGGAGGAATCTGCACAAAAACACTACGTATTAACTATGCAGAATTTTAAAAAAAAATTTTGTTCTGAATTTTAAATTTTTTTGTGCAGCTTAAAATTCCTCCCGAAGTAAATTTATAGCACTAACATAAACCATAGTTTAGTGAATACTGTGCAAATGAAGAATTAAATGTAAACTATTCATTTACACATAAATTAGCAGATCTAATTTCAATTAAAGGCTCTTCACACCTTAAAACCTCAGGGTTTTTTCTGTGTGTGCCTAGACAATAAGCAGCTCAGGAGCAGTCGGTGTGTGTGCTTGGTTTCGGTAGAAACCTTCCCCACACTTAACAAAAAAGTCCACCTTCTGAACTGAGCCAATTCCTCCCACCCTGGCGGAAGCCCCTCTTTTCTCTCTCTCTCTGCCCCCTCCCTGGCCATCATTCCCCTCGAGCCTACCTTAGAAAGGCCTGGTGGTTTAGTGGAGACTTCAGGGTCAAGAACTCCTACCCATTCCTACCTAGTGTTGCTGCTTAATTTGCAATGGTTGCCTAGATTGTTCCAGGAGGTCCCGGCAGCTACTTTACAATTGGAATCAGCACAGACAAATTCAACAGATCCCATAACAGTTCACAGAGTTCACCAACATTTTGAAAGCTATTTCTTTCCATTAGTACATATTCAGATGTAAATCTTAAGATTTAGCTGTTTTTTTCCTCTCTTTTTGTTTTTTAATCTTTATTCATTTTCAAATCAAACAATAAGTGCATAAAAATATATCATAAAAATAATTTCAATATAGCACTATATTATCTAACATATGAACTATAACAGTGTAAAACTCCCCCCCTCCCCCCTTCATCCCATTCTCAATTAAAATAGAATATGCAATGTTATAACATCTCGTATTTAATTACATCCCAAATCCCCCTCCCCCCTTGAGTGTGCTAGATAAAACTAAGAAAGAAAAGAAAAGGAACAGAAAAGAAATGATGTCTATTCATCACAATATTTTTTCAATGGCCCCCATATCTTTATAAAGTTATTATATGTCCCTTTTTGTACTGCTATTACTCTTTCCATCTTAAAAATATGGCACAATGAATTCCACCAGAATGTGTAATGTGTTTTTTTCCTCTCTAATATACAGTATGTTTTCAAAAATGTATATTCTTGCAATGCCAATACCACATCATGTATAATCTTTGACAGAGGATTTAAACTTAGGTAAGTTAATGCTAAGGTATGAAGAAGGAGTTTTAAGTAAAACTATGTTCAAAGACCAGAAAGAATCACTTTGGGAAGAGACAGCTAAGATGGGGAGGGGGTGAGGCCTCAGCTGCTGACTCCTAACTGCTTGTCTCTTGGTTTTCTTCAAAGTACAATCAACCTCAAGTGATGTAGATATGGGATCGTGTTGCTGCTCCTGAAACAAGATCATTGGCTAATTGTGACAAGTTGATCTTCGCAAAACGCAAATCTGATCATGTCTCCCCACTTCTGGCCAAACTTCACTGGCTCCCAGTGATTTCCAGAGTTCATTTCAAATGCACCTGCCTGGCTTTTCAGATCATTCACGGCATCCTCCCCCCTCCCCTAATCCCACTATCTTATAACTCCTTGAGTCCTGACTCCACCAGACCCACCCAAAAACAAACTATCCTTCCCCTCTCTATATGGTATTCTCTATGCGGGTAAACTGGGAAAATCCCTCCTTTTCAAAATCACAGGGCTTTGGAACAATCTTACTATCCCACTACGGAACCTGAACTCCCTCCAATTATTCCGTAAGCACCTGAAAACTTGGCTTTTCACAAAAATGTAATGCTCTCTTCCCCCCTGTACGCAACCCCAACCCCCTATTCTTTTCTTCTTATATTTTAAGTTCTTGTAAACTGTGCCGAGCTCTACATCTGTGGAGAAGATGCGGTATATAAACTTAAGGTTTAGTTTAGTTTATATGTATACAGTACTAAGGAATGATTCTAATCCATAAGAACCACCACTTTATTTGGCCAATATTTTAATTCCCTATGTACCTACTTCAATTATCACCTTCGAGACCGCACCTCGACATTTCAAGAGGTTCAGCTTTTCTAAAATTTTTGCCTTCATTCTCTTCCATCCTATCTTCAAATTTAAGAAGTGCCTTAAAATCTATTTTTTGAGAAGTGCTTCTTTGAATTTGATGAGCCAGAGATGAAAGAACTTTTTTTTTCTCTATTTCCTTCTATAATTCCCTGTACCTTTACTTTCATTCTTTTCTACTATCTCCCCTAACTATATCCCCACCCTGGCATCCTTTTGTCTGTCTTGTCTGTTTAGATTGTAAGCTCTTTCGAGCAGGGACCATCATCTCCTTTGTGACTCTGTACAGTGCTGCATTCGTCTGGTAGCGCTCTAGAAATAATTAGAGTATTTCACTTTAGCTATTTAGTATTGTAAATTGCTGTGATATACACATTCAAGTGCCTACAAAGGCATAATAAACAATTGTAATAAATAAATAGAATTCTTGACCTGGTTGCAAAAAAAATTGTTAAGGGCTGCAATGAACCATCAAAAAACAAGGACAGAGAAAGAGGAAGACACACCCCAGCCATTTGGACTGGCCCCTGATGCAGTCAGATAATATACATGTGGGTTACATGACAAAACCATTAGTAAGCTAGCTGGAATGCAATCCCCAGGAAGCCAAGACAGTTTTGCTGGGAGAACAATGCTGCAGACAGCATGTGTTAATTTCAATTACTTACCGTATAGCATGACAGATTCTGCTGATTCTGAGTGCATCTTCAACACATATAACCTCAGTCAAGAATACAGAGAACTGGGCATACTTTTTGGGGACCTTGTGATTGTGTTCTTCAACAAATTCACAACCTTTGGTATATATTTTTTTTAATATATTTAAAAATTTTCTGTTCTGTATAATCTAAAAATGCGTGGTGAGCTACAATCCCACAATTAATTAGAAATAACAAATGACAAGACTTAACCAATAAAACATACAATAAAATTATAAATTCACTTTAAAACTAGACACAGATCTCTAAATACATCCAGCAGTTGTAATATTTCTTGTTCAGTAATTAGTTGTAGATTCTGGACATAAACCTGTCACTATACCTGCCTCAAGAAAAAGTCTTTTTAATTAAGTCTTATAATTGCTTTTGGAATGACAATTGTTCTGCTTTCACAGTTCTTGCTGTAAAGTTAATATATGGAACCAAGGGACATGGTCATTCTCCTCATTAATGAGCACTGGTTACTGGTGGCCTATAGGATTGCTTTTAAAATTCTGTTACTGGTCCTTGGAACTTTCTAATCTGGTTTACCAACTTACTTTGTAGATTTCCTCATGTCTTATACAAAATCTTGCTCAATTCATTCCTTACAACAAAATTTATTTATAATACCTTTGCACAAAAATTCAACTAGACCAGGGATTTCAAAGTCCCTCCTTGAGGGCCGCAATCCAGTCGGGTTTCCAGGATTTCTCCAGTGAATATGCATGAGATCTTTGTGCATGGACTGCTTTCAATGCATATTCATTGGGGAAATCCTGAAAACCCGACTGGATTGCGGCCCTCAAGGAGGGACTTTGAGACCCCTGAACTAGACATACTGGGCCAGATTCTATAAATGGCGTCTTCTGCCTAAAAAATGGCCACTGATTGCATGTCAATCACGCTGAATGGTGAGACCTTAGCTAGAACTTCAACAGAACGAGACTTGGGAGTGATCATCAGTGCAGACATGAAAACTGCTGATCATGTGGAGAAGGCTTCATCTAAGGCAAGACAGTTGTTAGGTTGCATCCGCAGGAGTTTCATCAGCCGGAAGCCTGAAGTCATAATGCCATTATACAGAACCATGGTGAGGCCTCATTTGGAATTCTGTGTGCAATTCTGGAGGCCACACTACCGAAAAGATGTGCTGAGAGTAGAGTCGGTGCAACGGATGGCCACCAGGATGGTCTTGGGGCTCAAGGATCTATCGTATGAGGAAAGGCTGAAAAATTTGCGGCTGTATTCACTCGAGGAATGTAGAGAGAGAGGAGACATGATCGAGACGTTTAAGTATATTACCGGCCGTATCGAGATGGAAGAAGAGATTCTCTTTCTCAAAGGACCCTCAGCCACAAGAGGGCATCCGTTCAAACTCAGGTGCAGGAAATTTCATGGCGACACCAGGAAATATTTCTTCACCGAGAGAGTGGTTGATCCTTGGAACGAGCTCCCGGTGCAGGTAATCGAGGCAAACAGCGTGCAAGAATTTAAGAGCAAATGGGATGCCCATGTGGGATCCCTTAGAGGGTTAAGCCAAGGGAACCTGTCACCAGGAGTGGGATCCCTAGGATAGTAGACTTGGGGGTGGGTCAGTAGAGTAGGCAGACCTGATGGGCTATGGCCCTTATCTGCCGTCATCTTCTATGTTTCTATGCAATGGTATAGTTTAAAGAATTGCAGCTGCATGAAAGGTAGGCGCAGGAAATGTAAGCCAGGGTTTTAAAGGTCTACATTTCTGGCATCTACCTTTCATGTGAATCACAGCTACGGAGGCGCTATACAATGCATCACTTCTGGTGTTAGCCATGCCTATAGTGGAGTTAGGCATCGTAAAGCACCTCCGTAGCTGCAATGAAGGCGCCAGTTTGTAAAACTGGTGGTTTAGTGAGACCAATTGGATGTATGGAAAGATTACGTTCTTACCTCGATAATCTTCTTTCCAGTAGACGGACACTCCATTCCTGAACGTGTAGGGATTCAAGCCCTTCTCACGAGAATTCTTGTAGGGAGCTTCATTAGCATTCTTTTGCTCCACCTCCCATTCTTCTGGGCTGTCCTCCAATTTCTCAGTTTGTACCAAAGCAGATGGTCAGCCTTGGAGAGGAAACTGAAGAGGGAGAGGTATTGGAACACTGCCCAAGAAACATGTCTGTTCTGCTCATATCATTAAACATATAATAGATAAACAAAACTCAACCATTTGCAGGCACCATGGGGAGAAGAGCGCATCTTGGAGCAGATGAAAATGTGCCCTTGCCCAGTGGACTACACCCATGGTCACAACCATTGATCCTAGTACTTGCAAATAATGCCAGGCCATTGGAGAAGACTCGCTGCAAAACTCCAGTATCTGATGCAGAAGCTTCTTTCTGCGTTGTTTTCCCTTGTGTCAAACCGAATTCCCAGATACTCCAAGATCTGCACCAGCTCCAGGTAGCTTTATCCGAAAGATGACCACCCAGCCCAGCTTCTGCAGCAGTTGAATCACTCTGTGAACCATAAATCTGCCTTTGGATTCAGACTAGGCTTTTATTAGTCAATTGTCCAGATATGGATCGACTTGCATGCCCACTTTGCGCAGGTGTGCTGCAATCATCAGTACCTTGATAATGGTCCGTGGAACCATGGTCAGCCTGAAGAGACAGGCCATGAACTGGAAGTGTTGCTCCAGCACATGGAATCACAAAAACTTCCTATGCTCTGAAAAAATGGGAATGTGCAGATAGACCTCTGTAAAATCCAGGGAAGTGAGAAATTCCCCTGGTGCCACTGACACAATCAAGACCTCACTGCCTCCATTTGGAAACATGGAAGCTTGAGGGTCACATTCATTGCTTTGAGGTCTATAATCGGCCTCCAGTCTTGAGTCTCTCTTGGGCACTATGAAGTATATCGAGTATCTGCCGGAGCCAGAGTCTTCCTCTGGTATGGGCTCTATGACTTCCAGATCCAGTAACCTTTGCACTGCTGCTCTGACTTTGACCACTCTTTCCCAGTCTCCCAGCTGGAGAGTCTAGAAAAAGGTCTGTGAGGGGATGAAAGAACTTGAGCTTGTAACCCTCCTGTTATACATAAATCAGACATTTTTAAAGTTATACATATAGGTTGTTTAACTCACAAAAACATTAAAATGGACTAAGTTTTAGGAGAGCTGGAGAAGTACCAGAAATTAAGTGACCTGTTTAATTTAGGTTTGCTGCTTAGATATACAGCATTATTCACAATGGCACTAAATAAATGGATGGTGCTACTAAATGGATGTAAAAAGCTGAGCACCAAAGCTAAGGCTCAGCTTTATACAGCAACCGCCCTGGGTGAATACTGGCTTCAGTTTTTTATATATTTGATAAACTGAGTTAGTATCTGCATAGTGCTTATACTGTTTAATGCACAATGTGCATTTTAGTAATGCGATAGAAAGAACATTTTCCGCGTAACCTTGAAGCTCCACTTTTTTGCTAGCCTCTACTGCAGAATCTACCACCTCTCCTATTTGCAATTCAATGAATCAAACAGTATTACTTTCTACAACTATTGAATGGTATCTCTGAATGTATGTGTGTGAGTGTGTGGTTTTATTTCTTTTTCTCTCTCCTTAGCCACTTTCTGTATTTCTGTCTTTCTTTTTTTTTTCCTTGGCTGTCCACCACCACCCTTTCTCCCTTCCTTTTATCTACCCTGTGTCCTCCACCCCCCCATCACTGCTCACCTTATCCAGCAGCAGCCCTTTAATTGATCTTTTTATTTCATTCTTGTCTCTGTTTCCGGGTTCAACTTTTAATCTCCATTCTTTCTTCTCCTCCCACGCTTTCTACGATTATATTCTTTTCTCCTTCTAAAAATGCATTTCCTGTTGCCTGTCTCCATTCTTTGAATATTCATACCAGACCGCCTTCCTTCCACTATCCTATTCAATTTTTCCCCCTCCTTCTAGTTTTTCCATTGCTGTCTCCTAGTTCCATTTCTGCCTTTTCCTTCAGCCTCACCATGTAATTTCTAATCCCTTCCTCATTTCTCCTTATCTGACCCTTTATCCTGGTCTTTCCTTTCCCCCACTTCATTGCTTTTTGCCTTTTTCTCCATCTTATTCCTCTCCCCCTTTCCTTACCTCATCATCATTATTACCCCCAAGCCAATTCTCTTCCTCCCTTCTTGGCCTAGACCTAGGGCTGGTCGTTAGCATGAGCGGACACTGCGGGAGCCCTTCTCAAGGGGGCAGGACAGGCTGGTGAGGAGCTCCCCGGTACCAGCGCCGCTCTCCCTCTCAGCGGGCCGGGCCGGATCGCTGCTTCTTCGCTCCAGAGCTCGGCAGTGGGGCGGAGAGCGGGCACAAGGGGATCGGGGCCATGCTACCAGCGGGACGCCCCAGCCCTCTCCCTCCTCCCCTCGCGGGTTTGTGGAGGCAATCGGCGGCTGTGGAGCTGCTGCAGGCCGGAGGTTTGAATTTGTGTCGCGGTGGGTGGACAGCAAGGATTGGACGCGCACCGCCACGCGCACGGGGCTCTCCTCGACCTGGGGCTTCGGCACCATCGACGGAGGTAAAGAAGCGCTGTGGAGGCGATCGGCGGCTGGCTGCGATCCCGGCTTGTGGAGTCGATCATGGCGACCGGGCCCTTTGAAAGCAGCGCTAGGTGGAGAGCAGGGAGGCTGTTGTGAGGTAATAAGCGCGCATGCGCACTCGTGCGGCCACATCCCGATAGAAAAGGGATCAGGGAACATGCATCGCGAGTGCGCATGCGCGGGCTAGCATTTTATTATTTAAGATTGAATGGTATCTCGTTAAGAGGGTTATCATTGTCCATAGCACCGATATATTATGGATAAGAAGAAATTCATAATCCTGAAAACTTGCATAATGGTACATTTTCCTTACTAACCTATTTTCTTAGTCAAGCTTTCATAATTCAATATACAGAAGAATCATCCTCGCAAATAAGCCTTTGCTTGGTTTTTTAAGAATATACAGTATACTCTCTCATTGTTTTATGGCATTCAATTCTTATCCTGTTGTTTTTATATTGTGCACTGCTTTGACTTGTATCACATACAAAGGTAGCATAGACAGTTCTAACAAACAAACCATATTCAAACAAAAAGAAGATCTGGAGACTAAATCACGTGTTTTTCTGTTTTGCAGAGCTGGTCCTATTATTGTCCTTAGGGAACTCTTTTCTGCTGGCATCCATCACTGTGTGATAAAAATAGCTACAGTTCTGTCTGCACAGTTAGATGGCTTTCTTAATACCATAAACAGCCAGCTTCAGGGGAATCACCCAGCTGGCCACTTCAATTCCTTCTCCTCCTTAAATCTCACATTAGCATTTGTTGTGAAAACTGGTAAAATGATAATTGTAGGAGGAACACAAATTCAGTTTGCTCCTAGCAAATCTTATGGAAAACCCAGAATGCTTCACAATATACAAATATTATTTTATATAGTACAATGATATCAAGTAGATGCATTTTTTTATTAATAATTTGCTCCCTTTTTTCCCATTTTGTTCTTTCGCATTTTATATTTACTGTTTTGTGATTCACTATAAAAATGTCAATAAAAATGTTTTGAAATGAAATGGGGAAAAGTACAATTGAATATTTGGGATATTTAATAATATTTCGATCAGGGCCCACATAATGGTCCTATTGATCCAATATTGTATTTATCATTTCATTTTTAAAACTTTTTATTAAAGTTTTAACACAGAGATACAAACAACAAAAGAAAAACCAGGTCTGGTATCAAATATGGAATGATGATACACTTCTCCCTCGGTATTTGCGGGGGTTAGGTGCAGAGACGGGCCGCGAAGTGTGAAAAATTGCGAATAACTTCTTGGCCGGCTCTGATCCACCCCCGCCTCCCTCCTGCGTCCCCGGAACCTTACCTGGTGGTCTAGCGGTGAAGCGGGGCAGGAGCGATCTTCCTATTCTCCTGCCCCGTGCAGAACCATCATCAGAATGGCTGCTGGGAGTTCCTGTTGTAGTCTCGAGACTACAACGGGAACTTCCGGCAGCCATTCTGATGACGGCTTTGCAGGGGGCAGGAGCATAGGAAGATCGCTCCTGCCCCGCTTCACCGCTAGACCACCAGGTAAGGTTCCAGGGAGGCTTGAACAGCTTAAAAATAGCCAAAAAATGAAAATAGATTGTTTGTAAAAAAATCGCGAATAACCGAATCCGTGGATACTGAAAACGCGGATGGAGAAGTATATATGCATTAGTGACCAAAGAAAAACTGACATGTTAGAGGCATGAACCAGCACTAAGGGCTCCTTATACAAAGCCGCGCTAGGGCCTTAACGCGCGGAATAGCGCGTGCTAAATTGCCGCGCGCACTAGCCGCTACTGCTTCCTTTTGAGCAGGCGTTAGGTTTTTGGCTAGCACATATTATAGCGTGCGCTAATCCGGTGCGTGCGTTAAAAATGCTAGCACACCTTTGTAAAAGGAGCCCTAAAAGTCATGCCCTCTAACATGCACAGAAACAGTAGAACAAGACAGACTTGCAGATAGATGCAACATCTTTGCAGCAAAGACAAATCAAATATTTGTATAAAAGAAGCATTTTCATAACAGAAAAAAAACAGTACCCTATGTCAAGAAGACCATATATATTTATTCATTCAATTTTCTATACCGTTCTCCCAGGGGAGCTCAGAACGGTTTACATGCATTTATTCAGTACTCAAGCATTTGTCCCTGTCTGTCCCGGTGGGCTCACAACTTATCTAATGTACCTGGGGCAATGGGCGGATTACGTGACTTGCCCAGTGTCACAAGGAGCAGTGTGGGATTGAACCCACAACCTCAGGGTGCTGAGGCTGTAGCTTTAACCACTGCGCCACACTCTCCCCTCAAGTACAGTTGGAGTTAACCAAAACCATCGGCTAAAGGCAACCAAATCTTTTCAATTTGAGATCTGATGGGCGAGTTAGTAGTCGCCAAATATTCATATTTGTGTGTTAATATAACATTGGCACACCAAAACGTAGTGTTAAGTAGATTAGCAGACTTCCAGTTAGATAAAATCATATGGATTGATAAGACGATTAATATATCAAACAGTTTTTTCTGATCTGTTTGTCAGTATGTCCAGTAAGGCCAGAGATCTAAATATTGGGTAAGTAGAATGTTCATTGAATAGTAGCTCCAACCAAGGATCAGATAGATATAGCCAGGAGTTGGGAGTATGAATTGAAAATTGTTTATTATATCCTGAGGTTCAATTCTTTAAAACAAACTCCCTTGTTAAGAGATAATTTAATTCAACTTTTAATTCTTTTTAATTGGGCTATCACCATAATTGTGTTTTTTTTAATTGATCTTTATTTCTGTACTGCTAAATCTGAAAGGAATTAAGTCATTCATAACCAATGGTAAACTAGCAATGAATTTTGTAGCCAGTTCATATCATTTCAGCTTTGTGGAATATAAGTCAAAACCTCTTAAACAGGACTAATACACAAAGTGAAAGTGCTTCAAAAAAAATGTCAAGCTATTGAATTGCTAGCAAGATCTCTGACAAAAAAGTCCAACTGTATAAATATTTGGAAAAAAAAAAAAAAAAAGGATTGAACGCGACTGACAGTAATAAATTAGCTCAGTTTTCATACTGGATTTCATGCCTTTGCATTGATAGCTTGAGGCAAGAGAACAGAAATATACCACTAAAAATGTCTTGTCGATATAAACATAATAACATCTGTAACATAAAATCTAAGATGAAATAAGAGCAAGCAAAACTCTAATGTCCCAAGCACAAATAAACACTAGCTCAAACATAAATCCTGAGCTCAAGCTAACATCATAAAGTAAAAGTTGTAAATATACAAGCATAAATCACATAAATGAAAGACTAATAAAATAAAAACTCTAACAAAAGAAACCAAATAAAATAAAATTTACTAATAAAATAAAAAAATTACCAAAAAAATATCTAATTCAGAAAATCGTCCTAAGATCTCATGTTAGCCAGCGTTCTCTCAATATTTAATGTCACACAGTGGGAACAGCAAGAGATCCTTTGGTAGTTTATGTCGCACATTAAAAACAGCAATAAAAAAAACCTGTTCTTGCACACTCATCAAACGGGCTTCTCACATAATTAGATTGCAGAGAAATGCCCAGGCACAGATATAGGGACCCACAGGAGCTCCTTTTACTTGAATTCAAAGCTTGTTACATTTAGTCCATTCTTGAATTTCTGTTGGACAGGCAAGCAGTTTATTTAGAGCTCTTGGTAAGTCTGTTTCTCATATGGTTTAAGATGATACTGGGCAGAATGCATAACACAGGTCAACACATCATATTTATCAGAGTTAATGTTGGGTGGGTTTTGTAGAATTTTTCATGCTGATTTCAAATCTGTCTTTAGTTTTTCACTAGCACATTACATTTTTGTAATGAGGCTCATTATATATAAATATAAACGTTAACTGGGCGATATATCATGCGTTTATAGGATAAACGTATAAGGAGGGTTAACAACAGTTGTCTTGTTTTTTTATGCTACAGATGGTGATTAATATCAGTCTTTATCATGCTAAGACATTGTACTAATCATCGATAGTTTCTGCTATGTCTGTGGTTCATTCACTATGAAAGCATAACGTTGCCCAATTACTGTAGATCTGAAGAAGGAATATAGATTGTACCTTGGCTATCCACTGGGTGACCAGGATAAATCTTGGGCTCCACACATTATCTGTACCAGTTGTTCCAATGGACTTCGTAACTGGCTCAATCGACGAAAGGCAGCAATGTCATTTGCAATCCCAATGATATGGAGGGAACCGCGAGACCATATTAAAGATTAGAGAATGACACGGTGGCGGTTACCCGCGGCTAGCCGCGTTTAGCCGCGGGTAACCCGCTGGAATGGGGAAAGAAAAATAGCAGTCGCTGCGGGGACGGGGACAAGGCCATTCACCGCCCCGTGGAGTGGTGAATGGTCTTGTCTCCGTAGTGAGGTATCAAGGATCGCGCGGTCCCCGCAGCCACCGCCCGTAGTGTTTAGCCAGCTCCCTCCCTCCACCTCACCTTATATTCCGAGTTTGCCGGCTTCCTTTTTCCCGAGCCGCACGCGTTCAAAAAGCCGTGCACGCGCGGCTGCGCGAGTCAATCAATCTTCTCCTCTGACGCAACCGGAAACAGGAAGTTGCAGGAGAGGAGAAGTTTGATTGACTCGCACAGCCGCGCGTGCACGGCTTTTTGAACGCGTGCAGCTCGGGAAAAAGAAAGCCGGCAAACTCAGAATATAAGGTGAGGTGGAGGGAGGGTGGGGGCTGGACCTTTCATAGATCGGGGTAAGGGAGAAAATCCCTAATGGGAACATTAAGAGGTTTGTGTTTCCTGCTATGGCACTCTAGAAGCTTGAAAATTGGAGCCACAATGAATATGCTGTTCTTTTTCTATGTAAAAATTGTGTATATGTGAAAATAGAAAATGTGGGTACTTCAGATTGGTTTGCTTGTGGGAGGTTTTAAGACTCTTCTATCTTGCTCATTTTTTGTTAGTAAAATTATTTTGTATTGGAACAAGCTTCTCTAGGTGTGACAAGGAGGCAAGCAGGAGAAAGCAGAAGAGAGAGACAGAGGATTTAGGGCAAAAGCAGAAGGAAGGAAGGCAAACCGAAGCTGAGAAGGGGAGAGAAGAGGCAGGAGACTAAGGGGATCGGCGAGAGTTAGCTCCGCCCACCCCTGACATCAGCCACCGAAACTCCCCCTTAAAAGGGGAGGGGCCAATCTCGGAGCACATTGCAAGACAAGGAGGCAAGCAGGAGAAAGCAGAAGAGAGAGACAGAGGATTTAGGGCAAAAGCAGAAGGAAGGAAGGCAAACCGAAGCTGAGCGGAGCCAACGGCGCCCAGCCGTTCGGCGCGCGGCGAAGGCGAGCGGTAAAGGCGCTCGCCTTAGCGAGAGAGCCTTTGCGAAGGGCCTTGCAAGGGACGAGTATCTACTATCAAGTATCTACTATCAAGAACACCGAGGAGGACTAAACGGTAAGGAAGCGACAAACACAGAAGGTAAGGAAGAGACAGACGCCAAGGGAACAAACCCACACATACAATCAAGGTGAGGTAGAGCGGAGACAGCACACACAAAAGACACAGCAAGGCAAGCAACATAAGGAAACAGCAGGCAAGGGACACAAGCACACACAAGGGAAGCAAGAAATGGAAGCCCAAAGAAGTCAGAAGGTGAGCTTTCCGGTCTTCTGTATCGGCTGCAATATGTATGACTACCTCCCTTCGGGGATCCAGGCATACATTTGCAATCGATGCATGGAGATGGATAGCTTGAAATGTCAGGTAAGACTATTGGAAGGAACAGTGATGGAACTCGAAGACAGAATCCGAGCACAGGAGAAGATTCTAGTGGAGTACAGCCCAAACGACGAGAAACTAGAAATGTTCATAGAGGAAGCTCATCAGCACCACGTAGAGATCCCAGGGCTGGAAAACTGTACTCAGGAAACCCATGTGAGGAGAGAAGACACCCATGCAAACCCAGAAGAAACCGAAGACGAGGTAGGAGACAACCGCACACCAGGAGGAATAGTGAGAGCACAGGAAGACATCGCCCCACCCAAAGAACAGGAAACAATTTCAAGAGTATCATTGGAGGAAGAAGACTGGCCCTACTCCAAGGACGTGGACCTACGCCCCCCAAGGAACTCCCGAATAAAGAAGATGGGGATCATCGTAGGCGACTCCATTATACGACATGTGGACAGCCACACCGCAGGAGGAAGAGAGGACAGAGTCGTCACCTGTCTGCCTGGAGCAAGAGTGAAGGATGTGACCAACAGGATCTCCAGGATCATAGATGGCGCAGGGGGAGAGGACACCGCTGTGCTTATCCACGTGGGAACAAATGATGTGAGCGGGCGGAAGTATGACAGGGAAGAGCTGAAGGGCCAGCTCCGCTCACTCGGAAGACAACTGAAGATCAGGGAGGTGAAGGTGGCCTTCTCTGAGATCCTCCCAGTACCAAGAGCGGATGGAAAGAGACAAGGGGAATTGCAAGTAATCAACGCCTGGATGAGACGATGGTGCGAAGAAGAAGGCTTCGACTTCGTGCGCAACTGGACGGCGTTCTGGGGAAAAAGCAAGTACTACAGAAGGGATGGACTACACCTCAACAAGGAAGGAGCACGAGTTTTGGCAGGCAACATGAAGAAGGCAATCGAGAAGGCTTTAAACTGAAAGATAGGGGAAAGCCGACAGTCGACCACCGGTCGATGGCACGGATAGCAGGATGCCCTGGCGAAGAAGCCAAGGACTACTACTCCTACACAAGAGAAGACGACCTCACAGCCAATAAGGGAGAAAAAGCAGGAATGGACAACTCAGACACAGGAGAGGACGAACACACAGCAAACAAGGGTGATAACACAGGAGCAGTAAAGGATACCGTAATTGAAACTATAGGGACGGCCAAGAGTAGAAGGTCCAAAAAGGTAACACGAAGGGAACTTAGATGTATGTATACGAATGCTAGAAGCCTAGGTAACAAAATGGGGGAACTAGAGACAATAGCGAGACATGACATATTGGATATCATTTGCATAACAGAAACATGGTGGAATGAAGAAAACAAATGGGACACAGTACTTCAGGGATACAAACTGTATAGAAGAGATCGAGTAGGGCAGAAAGGTGGAGGTATTGCTCTATATGTTAAGGAGGGAATAGATTCTGTTGAAATGGTTACAACAGAAATGAAAGAGAAGCTTGAGTCACTCTGGATCAAAATTCCTGGTCAATATGGCGCAGATACGAAAATTGGCCTTTACTATCGTCCTCCAGGACAGGCGGAGGAAACTGACTCAGAAATGATGGAGGAAATCAAACAAGAATGCAAGACGGGCAATGTAATTATATTGGGAGACTTCAATTTCCCAGGGATAGACTGGAAACTAACAACCTCCAACTGCGGCAAGGAGGCCAAGTTCCTGGAGGTGCTAGGGGATTGCTTCCTGGAACAAATGGTAAAAGAGCCGACAAGAGGCAACGCCACCTTGGACTTGGTCCTTAATGGCCTCACGGGACCGATAACAGAAGTGGAAGTCGTGGTTCCACTGGGAACGAGTGATCACAATGTAATCAACTTTAAACTTGACATCGGGAAAGGGAAACATGCCAAAACCTTAACCACCACCTTAAACTTTAAAAAGGGTAAATACGATCGCATGAGGGCCATGGTAGAAAAACAACTAGAGAAGATGGTGGACAAACTTGAAACGGTAGATCAGGCATGGTCCCTACTGAAAAATACTATCACAGAAGCACAAGATCTCTACATTCCGAGGATTTCCAAAGATCAGAGAACAAAGAGCAAAAGAGAACCGGCATGGCTTACCATACAGGTGAAGGAAGCCATAAAAGAAAAGAAGGACTCTTTCAAAAAATGGAAATGCATAAAGACAACCGAAGCCTGGAACAAACATAAAGATGATCAGAAGAAATGTCACAAGGCGGTGAGGGATGCCAAACAGGATTATGAGGAAAAAATAGCCCAGGAGGCCAAAAACTTCAAGCCCTTCTTTAGATACGTGAAAGGGAAAAAACCTGCAAAAGAGGCAGTGGGACCCCTGGACGACCAGGGAAGAAAAGGGTACATCAAGGAAGATAAACAAATCGCAGACAAACTAAATTCCTTCTTTGCGTCTGTCTTTACGAAGGAAGACACCTCAACAATACCTGAAGCGGAGAAAGTGTTTCCAGGAGAAATAGAAGACAGCCTCACCACAGTTGAAGTGGACTTAGACCAGATATACTATCAGATCGACAAACTTAAAAGTGACAAATCCCCTGGACCGGATGGAATTCACCCGAGAGTCTTAAAGGAATTGAAGGTTGAAATCGGAGAGTTATTGCAAAAACTTGCAAACCTGACAATCAGAACTGGACAGATACCGGACGACTGGAGGATAGCGAACGTCACGCCAATTTTCAAAAAAAGGATCGAGAGGGGAACCGGGCAACTATAGGCCTGTGAGTCTTACGTCGGTCCCCGGCAAGATGGTTGAAGCACTGATCAAGGATAGCATAGTCCGGCACTTGGACGCACACGACTTGATGAAACCCAGTCAACATGGATTCAGGAAAGGGAAATCGTGTTTGACGAATTTACTCCAATTTTTTGAGACCGTGAACGAGCAAATTGATAGTGGGAAGCCTGTGGACATAATATACTTGGACTTCCAGAAAGCGTTCGACAAAGTTCCACACGAAAGACTTCTCAGGAAACTACAAAGCCATGGCATAGAGGGAGATATACAAAGATGGATAGGCAAATGGCTGGAAAACCGAAAGCAGAGAGTGGGCATAAATGGGAAGTTCTCCGACTGGGAGAAAGTGACTAGTGGAGTACCCCAGGGCTCGGTACTTGGGCCGATCCTTTTTAATATTTATATCAATGACCTGGAGGAAGGAACATCCAGTGAGATCATCAAGTTTGCAGACGATACAAAACTATGCCGGGCGATCAGATCGCAGGAGGATAGAGAGAAACTCCAGAGCGACTTGTGTCGGTTAGAAACATGGGCGGAGAAATGGCAGATGAAGTTCAATGTGGAGAAATGCAAGGTAATGCATTTAGGAAATAAGAATAAGGAATACGAGTATACAATGTCAGGTGCAACTCTGGGGAAGAGTGAACAAGAAAAGGACCTGGGTGTACTGATAGATAGGACCCTGAAGCCGTCGGCACAATGCGCGGCAGCGGCAAAGAAGGCAAATAGAATGTTGGGCATGATAAAGAAAGGAATCTCGAGTAGATCGGAGAAAGTTATAATGCCGCTTTATAGGGCAATGGTCAGACCACACTTGGAATACTGCGTCCAACATTGGTCTCCCTACCTAAAGAAGGATATAAAACTGCTGGAGAGGGTGCAGAGACGAGCGACAAAACTGGTGAAGGGTATGGAGAGACTGGAATATGAGGATAGACTTATAACACTAGGATTGTTCTCCCTTGAGAAAAGGAGACTGCGTGGGGATATGATCGAGACCTTCAAAATACTGAAAGGAATCGACAAAATAGAGCAGAGAAGATTATTTACACTGTCCAATTTGACACGGACTAGAGGACATGTAATGAAGCTAAGGGGGGGCAAGTTCAGGACTAATATCAGGAAGTTCTGCTTCACTCAGAGGGTGGTTGACGCCTGGAATGCCCTCCCAGAGGAGATTATTGCAGAATCGACCGTCCTAGGCTTCAAGAGCAAACTAGATGCATATCTCCTTAAGAGAGGCATATAAAGATATGGTGGACTATAAATTACGCCAGGTGTACACCTGGCAGGGCCTCCGCGTGTGCGGATCGCCGGACTTGATGGACCGAAGGTCTGATCCGGAGATGGCAGTTCTTATGTTCTATGTTCTTATGTTCTTATGACATATTGTTTAAGTGGAATGAATATGATGCCATATGCTGATTTCACAGCTATTGCTTTTCACACTACAGAAACCTAATTCCAGACATTGCAGTTAATGGAGTATTTTTGTGTTGCAACCTCTAAAGGTGAACTCTTACCTTTACCAGAAAGATCCCTAACAAAAATCTAGTTACAAGAATAAATAAAAGTAATAACGTGAGAAGGGGTGGTTAGAAAGGTAAGAACAAGGAAACAGAGGATCATACCACCTAATATTTAAAGCAGTTTAATCGCATAGGAGGGGCTCCTGCCTCGTTAAATCACTTGTAAGTTACTGAGGCTTATATGGATGCTGCGGGGACGGTGACGGGGCGGTGAATGGGATGGCAGTGGCGGTGACGGGGCGGTGAAAGGGATGGCGGTGACGGTGATGGGCGGGTGAAGGGAATGGCGGTGACGGGGTGGTGCAGAGGATGGTGGGCTGGGGACGAGGCGGTGACGGGGACAGAATTTTTCCCCGTGTCATTCTCTATTGAAGATTCTCTATTGAAGTGGATTCTCAGCTTAAATTAAGCACAAAATTATATATCCTACTCTGGATTCTGCTATTAGGCCTGTTCCTCATAGACTCATTGCCTGTCCCTGTCCCTCCACAAGATGGGCCTGCTTTTGTGGAACATGAGGAGGAATGTAATGATGATGTAACAGCCGGTCATAATCCAGAATTATCTGATCCTGATGATGTGAATGATGAAGATTCAGAACCAGAGACCTTTACACAAACTGAGCTCAATGATCTTATTCGTGATCTAAATCTTTCAAAAGAAAAAGCAGAAATATGCTGTGTTGTCAGATTAGAAAAAAAATAAATAAATAAAAAAATTTTGTTGCCTTGTGTAATTAGTTCCAGATAGCCCTTTTCCTTAATTTGTTTATATCAACTTGGGTCATGCCTTTCAAATCTGAACATCAGTTCCTGACCTTGGCATTAATGAGCGTAGCGTCTGAATACATATGCATGTTAAAGGTGATTAGAACTTGTAGGAAAAATACACACACATTATGCAGCAACATGCAATAATTATGGTAAATCAGATCAGGCCATAAATGTTTACTTCCATAACAAATACAGCATATACATAATGTTCTGAAACAGAAAAGCAGTTGAGTTTCTAAAATTCTAACTTTTTTTAAAATTAAGGTTTATAAATTCAAACTTTTTTGAGGTTTAGGAAGAGAAGTGTGCTAAGTAACCTGTGCCAACAAGGAATCCATCTTTGGAGAAACAAAACGCTGATTAAAGGTATCCGCCATTGGATAGAGCTTAGCCTTAGGCAGTGTTAGCCACTCTCAGAGGACCTTCCGGCACTTCCCAGTATTCAGTGAGCGTCTTTGCAATGTCCGGATGGTCAGGAAAACAGGAAGACTGCGGTTTTGTGCTACTTATAAAGCACAGTTACTTACCGTAACAGGTGTTATCCAGGGACAGCAGACAGATATTCTTGACTGATGGGTGACGGCACCGATGGAGCCCTGGTACGGACAATTTTAGAGTGATTGCACTCTAAGAACTTGGAAAGTTCTAGCAGGCCGCACCGCGCACGCGCGAGTGCCTTCCCACCCGACGGAGACGCGCGGTCCCCAGTTAGGATAAGCCAGCTAAGAAGCCAACCCGGGGAGGTGGGTGGGACGCAAGAATATCTGCCTGCTGTCCCTGGATAACACCTGTTACGGTAAGTAACTGTGCTTTATCCCAGGACAAGCAGGCAGCATATTCTTGACTGATGGGTGACCTCAAAGCTAACAAAAAGAGGGATGGAGGGAAGGTTGGCCATTAGGAAAACAAATTTTGCAAAACAGATTGGCCGAAGTGTCCATCTCGTCTGGAGAATGCATCCAGACAATAGTGAGATGTAAAAGTATGAACTGAGGGCCAAGTAGCAGCTTTGCAGATTTCCTCAATCGGAGTAGAACGGAGGAAAGCCACAGATGCTGGCATAGCTCTAACTCTATGGGCCGTGACAGAACCTTCCAGTGTCAGTCCGGACTGAGCATAACAGAATGAAATGCACGCTGCAAGCCAATTTGACAACATACGTTTAGAAACATGACATCCCAATTTATTCGGATCAAAGGACAGAAAGAGTTGGGGAGATGATCTGTGGGGTTTAGTACGGTATAAATAGTAAGCTAAAGCCCGCTTACAGTCCAAAGTATGCAGAGCCTGTTCTCCAGAATGAGAGTGAGGTTTCGGAAAGAAGACAGGCAGAACAATAGATTGGTTGAGATGGAATTCAGAGACAACCTTCGGGAGAAACTTTGGATGTGTACGCAGAACCACCTTGTCATGATGAAAAATAGTAAAAGGTGGATCCGCAACTAGTGCATGTAGCTCACTGACCCTCCTGGCAGAGGTTAGAGCAATAAGGAAGACCACTTTCCAAGTGAGAAACTTGAAAGGAGTCGTAGCCAAGGGTTCAAACGGAGGCTTCATCAAGGCGGAGAGAACCACATTGAGATCCCAGACTACAGGGGGAGCTTTAAGAGGTGGTTTCACATTGAAAAGACCCCGCATTAATCTGGAAACCAAAGGATGAGCTGAAAGGAGTTTTCCATGAACTGGCTCATGAAAAGCAGCAATAGCACTGAGGTGGACTTGGATGGAAGTAGACTTGAGACCAGAGTCAGACAAAGAAAGAAGGTAATCCAACAAGGTCTCCACTGCAAGGGATGTGGGATCATGATGATGAAGAAGACACCAGGAAGAAAATCGTGTCCATTTCTGATGGTAACATTGTAGAGTGGCCGGTTTCCTGGAGGCATCTAGAATAGAACGAACGGGCTGAGACAAAAGAGTATCATTCGAAGTCAGCCCGAGAGATACCAAGCTGTCAGGTGCAGAGACTGGAGGTTGGGATGTAGAAGGGTCTGCTGATGTTGTGTAAGCAGAGAAAGAAACAGCGGAAGAAGCATAGGCTCCCTGGAACTGAGTTGAAGTAGAAGGGAGAACCAATGTTGCCTGGGCCATCGTGGAGCGATGAGAATCATGGTGGTCTGTTCCCTCTGGAGCTTGAACAAGGTTCGTAACGGTAGCGGAGGGAAAGCATACAGGAACAGATTGGACCAATCCAGGAGAAATGCATCCGCTGCCAGACGGTGAGGAGAGTAGAGTCTGGAGCAGAAGAGGGGCAGCTGGTGATTTTGAGGAGCTGCAAAGAGGTCTATCTGAGGAGTGCCCCACTGAGCGAAGATGGACTATAGAGTTAAAGGATCGAGAGTCCACTCGTGAGGTTGGAGAATTCTGCTGAGTTTGTCCGCTAAGGAATTCTATTCTCCCTGAATGTAGATAGCTTTCAGGAATAATTGGTGATCTGTGGCCCAAGCCCAAATCTTCTGGGCTTCCTGGCACAAGAGGCGAGAGCCTGTCCCACCCTGTTTGTTCATATAGTACATCGCAACTTGATTGTCTGTGCACAGCAGGAGGACTTGAGGAAAGAGAAGATGTTGGAAGGCCTTGAGGGCATAAAACATCGCTCTGAGTTCCAGGAAATTGATATGATGCTTTATTTCCTGGGCTGTCCAAAGTCCTTGAGTTTGGAATTCGTTCAAATGAGCTCCCCAGGCATAAGGGGAGGCGTCGGTGGTGATGACAAGTTGATGAGGAGGTAGATGGAACAGAAGACCTCTGAAGAGATTTGAGGACATCAACCACCATTGTAGAGACTGACGAAGAGATGATGTCACAAATATGTGTCGTGAGCAAGGATCCGTCGCTTGGGACCACTGGGTAGCTAGGGTCCATTGAGGAGTGCACAGGTGAAGACGTGCGAAGGGTGTGACATGAACTGTGGAGGCCATGTGACCCAAGAGTATCATCATTTGCTTGGCAGAGATGGAACGTTGTGGAAGCACCTGCTGACATAGAGATTGAAGAGTTTGAAGACGGTTGGATGGCAGGAACGCTCTCATGAGGACTGTGTCCAGCACCGCTCCAATGAATTGAAGTCTCTGAGTGGGGATGAGATGAGATTTGGGTAGATTGATCTTGAACCCCAGAAGTTGTAGAAACAGGATGGTTTGGTTGGTGGCCAGGAGTACTGTCTGAGATGAATTGGCCTTGATTAACCAGTCGTCCAGGTAAGGAAAGACCTGAAGATGGTGAGAGCGGAATAAAGCAGCCACCACAATCAGACATTTGGTGAACATTCTTGGAGAGGAGGCAAGACCGAAGGGTAGCACCTTGTATTGGTAATGACAGTGGTTGATCATGAAGCGGAGGTACTGTCTGGAGGTCAGATTGACCGGTATGTGAGTGTATGCCTCTTTGAGATCGAGGGAGCATAGCCAGTCGCCTTGAGTGAGAAGAGGATAAAGAGTGGCCAAAGAGAGCATTCTGAATTTTTCTTTGACCAAGCATTTGTTGAGATCGCGAAGATCTAGAATGGGTCTGAGATCTCCTGTCTTTTTGGGGACCAGAAAATAACGGGAGTAGAATCCCTGCCCCTTCTGAGCAAGGAGGGATTGAACCTCTTGGAGAAGAAGGGCGGATTGAGGAGTGTTCAAAGCAGACTCTTTTGGCAGACTTTGGGAAGGAAGAGTCTGAAAGTTGAGGGAGTAGTCGTGACGGATGATGTTGAGGACCCATTGATCCGAGGTGATGATCTCCCAACGGCTGAGGAAAAAGGTAAGACAGCCACCTATAGGTTGAGGCAGGTGGGCAGATGGCTGAAAACTGGCTATGCCCTGGAGAACTAAGTCAAAAGGGCTGAGTAGATTTTTGCTGTGGAGGTGGCTTCGCCGGTTGCTGCTGTGGTGGCCTAGGGCTTTGTCGCTGTTGCTGACGTTGACGCCTAGGTTGTTGGGGAGCTGATGGCAAGGGGCGAGCCACATAACGGCGTTGATAGGCCGATTGTTGTCTGAAAGGCTGGGCAGGTGGAGTCTTCTTCTTTGTTTTCAGAAGAGTATCCCATCGAGTCTCATGGGCGGAGAGCTTTTGGGTGGTAGAGTCCATGGATTCACCAAAGAGTTCATCCCCCAGGCATGGAGCATTAGCCAGTCGATCTTGATGGTTGACATCAAGCTCCGACACTCTGAGCCAAGCAAGGCGACGCATGGCCACAGACATGGCCGTTGCTCTGGTGATAAGTTCGAATGTGTCATAAATTGATTGAACCAGAAACTTGCGTAGCTGGAAGAGAGAGGACGAGCACTGGTGAAAGGCCTGTCGTTTGCGATCAGGGAGGTACTTTTCAAAGGAAGCCATGGTGGTGAGAAGATGCTTGAGGTAAAAAGAAAAGTGAAAAGCATAATTACCAGACCTGTTAGCCAGCATGGCATTCTGGTATAATCTTTTACCAAACTTATCCATGGCTTTACCCTCTCTGCCAGGAGGGACAGAAGCGTACACACTAGCTCCCGCAGACTTTTTAAGCGTAGATTCCACTAGAAGAGATTCATGTGGAAGCTGCGGCTTATCAAATCCAGGTATAGGTATCACTTTATACAGAGAATCCAATTTACGAGGGGCTCCTGGGATGGTCAAAGGAGTCTCCAGATTCTTATAAAAGGTTTCCCTCAAGATATCATGGAGGAATAATTTGAGAAATTCCTTTGGAGGCTGGTCAAAGACCAGTGCATCTAGGAATGCTTTGGATTTTTTAGACTCAGCCTCCAAAGGAATAGAAAGAGATTCACACATGTCTTTCAGAAAGGAAGTGAAAGATGTAGAATCTGGTCTGGAGGATGGATCAGGAACAGCAGGATCATCATCATCCGATGAACACTCACCCTCAGAAAGAAAAGGCTCTTCGGAGTCACCCCACAGATCAGGATCCCTAATGTGGGAGCTACGGTCTCGAGACTCCGGTGTGGAGGGTTCCAGGTGTCGGGATTTGCGTGCCGACTTACCTGACCTCATAGACACGGTACCGGGAGACGTTAAGGGCTGCATCGGTGCCGAAGTCTGAACAGCCTGGTGTTGAGCTCTCGGTTCCGGTGCGAGGATTGGCATGGAGACCGACGAAGCAGAATGGACCGGTACCGACAAGGTGGACGCGGACAATAGAGGCTGCTCCACCGTTGGTACCGGTGGCTCAGACCGGACCGGGACCGGAAGGCTCGGTGCCAATAGTGCTGGACGGAGCTGTTGCAACTGCTCCTTGAGTTGCACCTGCAGGACGGCAGCAATTCGTTTGTCCAGCGAAGACACCGGTACCGCTTTTTTCTTCTGCGGTACCTGCGGTGCCGCTCGACGCTCCGAAGAGGAGGAACCCGAGGTCGAGGGGCTGACCTCAATCGGAGCGCTTCCGCGGGCGCCTCGAGGTCGGCAGGACTGGGCTCGCTGCTACTGAGACCGGAGGACGCTCCAGCGGGGAAGGCTTCTTAGCCGGCTTACCTGAGGGATGCGACGCCGGCGCGGTGTCGACGAGGTGGGTGCCGACTGAGACGGGGCCGATGTCGGTGCTGGTGCCGCAGGATCAGACATATCGGCACCAAATAATAACCGTTGTTGGATTTGATGGTTTTTCAAAGTTCTCTTTTTTAAAGTGGCACAGCGGGTGCAGGTGGACGCCCGATGGTCAGGACCCAGGCACTATAAGCACCAGTTATGCGGGTCGGTGAGAGAAATGGGCCGTGCGCACCGCTGGCACTTCTTAAACCCGGGTTGCGAGGGCATGAACGTAAAAACGGCTTCTGCCAAATCGAAGGCCGAGGCCTCGATGGTGGCAACAGGCCCCGCTGGGGCGAACCGAAAAAATCAAAGTTTTTTTTTTTTTTTTAAAAACAAGAAAGAATAAAATAGAAACAGGAAAAAATATTTCCGAACAGGGTGTATGTGAGCGAGAAGGAGAGAAAATTTTTTTTTCAACAGCCGTTGAAAAGAGCGCGTCTTCTTAGCTCTGCGGAAACTAAGAAACTGGGGACCGCGCGCCTCCGTCGTGCGGGAAGGCACTCGCGCGTGCGCGGTGGGGCCTGCTAGAACTTTCCAAGTTCTTAGAGTGCAATCACTCTAAAATTGTCCGTACCGGGGCTCCGTCGGTGCCGTCACCCATCAGTCAAGAATATGCTGCCTGCTTGTCCTGGGATAAGAGAGCACTGTGCTATCGGGACAGAATAGCCTCCAACTTCAATTCCTGAAGGGATTCTGACATGACCCCTATCAGTGCTGAAAGTTTGAAAAGTCTCCACATAGTGGGGTCTTCCCCAAGGTCCAAAGCGTCCCCCAGATCTGGGTCCTGGAGATCCTGGAGACCGCCCACTGTGGAAGTGAAAGTCACAGACAGTAAAGGCACATCATCCGGATCATCCAAATCATCTGCCTAGCAGACTGTCCCCTGACTGCGCAGGACTCTGTTGTGGGGAACCCGCGTCCTTGGGGAGAAGGATCCCCAGTGCAAACAGGGCCACCATAGTAGGTGGATTTAGTGAAGTTTTGTTAGCCAAATAAGCATGAAACAACATATTAATAAACTTTGGGGGAAAACCTTGACCCTGAGGGTCAGGGGCCCCCTCTGAACCCTGCCTGGAGCCTCTGTAGGCTTTCAACACCAAAATCATGGTTGCATTTCACTGGAGACGCACTCACGTTGCTCTCTGGCCAAAGCTTGGACATTTTAAATGGTCCTCAGATGGACGGAGTGTTACAACCCCTCGAACGAACAAGGAGGGGAAAGCTGATGCCACCTCCATACATGGAGCTGCAAGATGGAAGCTGAAAAGGCTTACAGGGAGATCCTCTGCCTCAACAAGCCTTGGAACCTGTACAGTCGGCATCTTCTGACTGCCTGTTGGGCCCAATGCACTGGCTGGAAACCTCCACCCCTCCCGGAAACACTACACACTCTAAACATGAAAAGAAACGCAGTTGTCCCCAATCCTTGATACACTGCCATGGAACCAATGTAGTCTGCTCTCAAACCCACTAGCAGACGAATCTGGGGTGAGCAATGCTCCCAAGAGAATGGTCTCTGAGCCCCGAACTGGTAGTAGGCTGTCCAGGTGGGTGCACTGCAAAGCAGCCAGCCCCCTGGAAGCAGATATTGTCAGTGAAGTCTGCAATCTCCCGCAGCCAGAGCTATCCCTGTGGGGAACCTCTGCAGCACATAATCACACAAAATTAGAGGTTAAAGAAAAGAATACACCCGAGCAGAAAGACTAGCTTCTACTGTCTCGCTTGTATGAAGACAACTTGAAGTTGGAGGAGCAAAAAGTTATGCTAATGAGGCTTCCTACAAGAGATCTTGTGAGATGGGGTTGACTACCCACTTGTTCAGGAATGGAGTGCGATTGTACAAGAACAGTCAATTTTGTTGCAGTTCGATATTTCAGCTGCATTTAATGCAATGCATTATTCTTTACTACTCCTTAAGTGAATTGGGTCTTCAGGGTATGGTTTTGAAATGGCTCATTGAGTTTCTGGGGAACAGAACATATAAAGTGAAAAAGAGTCGTAGTAAGTCTCATGTTTGGAGAGCATTTTGTGGGGTGTCAAAGGGTTCTCCGTTATCCCGCTCTCTTTTTAATGCATATTTGAGCTTTGGGTATAAAATTTTCTCTCCTTCAGGTTCATGTATTTTCCTATGCAGATGACATTTTTTTGCTTTGTTTGGCAAAGGATTCCTTTGATGATAATATATAAAGGGTATCGTAGAAGACTTGAGTATGTGGGCACAAAGAAACTTCTTAAAGTTTAATAAATTAAAAACTAAGGTGCTATGGTTTAGATATTATACACTAATTCACTTCCATGTACAGAATTAACACTGATTTATGGAGAGATACTCAAGATTGAGAGTGTTAGGAATTATTAGATTCTGATCTTAAAATTTTGTCAAGAAGTTTTTCTTTAGATTAATACAATTAAGAACAATAAGATCAGTCCTAAGTCAGAACAGTTTTAGTACTGTTGCACAGACTATTTTCTTTTTAGGTGATATTTTACAAACACATTGATGCAACCTAACAAGTCGGTGGTCCTTAATTTCCTCCAGCACCTCTTAGCATGTCAAACCTGATGCTTGAGTGAGCATATACCACTACAAAACCATGATTTATTCTTGGTAGTAAAGGAATGCACGATATAAGATGGGGGGGGGGGTCTGGTAAGCCTTTTTGCCTTTTTATTTTAAGTACTCCCCCGGTCATTTGCGGTTGGCGATTTGCGGTCCCGGTCATTCGCAGCTTTGACACACAGCTCCTGATTGGTGAGACCCGACTTTAGTGCAGGAAGAGGCGGTCGGAACATACCGCGAGTGATTTCCTTCACTCGCCGGTGCTCTGGCTGCTCTCTCCAGCCTCTGGCTGCCCTCTCCTGTCTCCCCCACTAAAAAACGTATTCACGGGTTTTCAACATTTGCGGGGGTTCTTGGAACAGAACCCCCGCGAATATCGGGGGAGTACACTATTCCACAGTCTGACTTGTTCAGACAATTAGTAGGTGCCAAGTGCCAAAGTGAGAGTGGAATAGAGCAAAGAGCGATGGTAATGTTGAAGGGACTACATAACTTGCTGTGCTGAGATAACTACCTTGCAGCAAAGTATTTGGGGTCCTGACACAAAAAGTCAGAATTTTATAATCAGACCAGGGAATGGATAAAGCTGTGAAGTTGCTGAAAAGAATAGAGCTGCCAAAAGAGGATGAAGCAAGATCTAAAGTGTGGCCAGTCGAATGGGTTGGGAGGCTGACATGTTGGTAAAGATTAAAGTATGAGAGAAGCACCAAGGAACTGCTTATCCTGATGTTGAGATTATCAATGTGAAAATTAAAGTTGCCAATTATTATGAGATTAGGGAACTGAAGAGAAGCCATGGCTAGTGTTTGAGAAAGAGAGACTCAAGTACAATTATCATAACTTGGACGAAGATAACCATAATGAAGATTGGGGACATTACAGAAAGTCTTACTGGTAGTGATTCCTTGTATGATAAATTGTCTGCTAGGAACCCGACTAGCTGAAATGAATCTGCCACAAAAAGAGCTGCTCTGCCCCCTCCCCTGACAAGTCAAAAAAGCTAAACAGTGCAGGAGGCGAGTATTGAGCAAATATAGACTCTTTCCCAGTCCCTAACTGGGTTTCTGTCATAACAATGATAGATGTGCTTGCAGAGTATATATCATCATAAAAGGCCACCGTTGCTTTTCAACAATTAACTATATAAAAGTAAAATGAAAAGGTATCAGACTCTAGTACACTGCCGTCAAATATAAAAAAGGGGGACAAGTTACAACCAATGTAACAAGAGTGATAAAGTGCATATGTTGAAATGAGAAAAAATCACTCTATAGACCTATTCAAAGAGTTATATGGATGATATAACAAAGTTCACAAAAACTTGCTCAGAATCATGGAGGGGAAAACTGGGGCGAACCCCAGAAAAAACCACCTCACAGCCCAATCATCGCATGGAAAGTAAACAAGACGTTATATCATTTCATATATGCTTTTTGTATTGTGAAAAAACCACTGACGTTCAGCACACTGTTTACTAAGCATATGTCAAAGCTTTTAGCCAAAGAACTAAGCAAACTTAACTTGCAGCTTGCGGGTTCCGACGTGCACGTTTCGATCCTGCCTCAGGGAACACACAGGAATAGTTGGAAAAAACGCTCATGCAATGGGTATGAAAAGATTCAAAAAGGACTGCTGTCTCACATAAAGAAGTGCGTATAGCGCGGCTTGACTGCTTTGAATACAAAAAGCATATATGAAATGATATAACGTCTTGTTTACTTTCCATGCGATGATTGGGCTGTGAGGTGGTTTTTTCTGGGGTTCGCCCCAGTTTTCCCCTCCATGATTCTGAGCAAGTTCTAGTACACTGCCGGCACGACAGGTTGTAACAGAGAGACAAAAGCTAGTAACCACGTATCAGAATGCCTCATTTGGCCAATATGTGGTGTTTTTGAGGTTCTGCTGAAATTATCTCACCCTCAGGGGTAATGAACACTGTCACCATAGAACCCCACATCTGTCAGTCTTGGGGAAGTAGAAACCCGGACTAGAAACCAAACCAGACTGTCCACACAACAGGGACAGAACTGCTACTAAGCCATCAAATACATTTTACCCTCACTGACAGACAGAAAGATGTACAAGACAGAGAACTTTTTTTAAATCACAGCTCCATAAACAAAAACTCCTCCGTATCACCACCACCCTCTGGAAATTCTAAAAGTGATTCTGCTCTTAAAAGATGTTGCCAACTTTCACATATATTTGACAAGAACCTCTAATGCTAAATCACAACATTTCTAAAAGAAAAGAAATTAGATGCAGTGCTACCTTGCTAGCGTTCTCTCTACTACTGCTAAACAGAATTCAAGCTTGAGGCCATGCTTTATATTTTAGTATTTTGAACATATGTAGGGTTACCATATAGGTCCAGAAAAAGAAGGATGGATTGAGACAACTGGGTTTTACTTCCACTGAAAACAATGGAAATAAAACCCAGATGTCTCAATCTGTCCTCCTTACTTCCATTGCTTTTTTTAATCAAAACTGTATTGAAATTTTACAAATACAAAAGTATAAGAATAAAACAAAACAAGTAGAACTGGTGCACCACCAGGCTGGCATCCTCCTGGTTCTTGTGGCCCAGCAGTTCCAGTTAATTACCAGGTAACAGTAACTGGAAAGGCACCAGAGAATTTTCTAGTCTGAAACCCAACATACTTGGTTTGTTTGGACTTTTACTGCTTTATTTTGATGATTGATGATGCCAGTTATGGAAAAATGCTCAATGTATAGGGCCATGATGGTCTGGTTGTAGGCGATGTCCGTGCACAGGGGGATAGAGATGGGCTGGCAGAAGCCGTGGTCCTGGATGTAGATGCCCCTTTCCCCGTGGAACTGGCACGCCACCCAACATTTCAGGAAGGGCAGCAGCGGAGAGGCTGGATGGTGCCAGACGCCAGGGAATCGGAGCAAAAAAATCACTGCAAAAAAAAAAAAAGCAACCAAAAAAACCCAACAACTTGGGGGGAGAAATCCTCAATTCTGTGGCTTGTGGAGGCCAAACGGATCCGCCGTGCAAAGAAAGTTTTCAGGACACAAGCTCATGGGCGCTCAGTATTTCCAAATAGGCCCTGCACGTGATTGACACAAAACCTTTCCTGCGACGTCAGCTCTGACGTCGGGAGAAGACTTCCGGTCGGCTACATGTTCGTGCTGTAGGCAGGAAAAGAAGACGAGCCTCTTGGCTCGAGCTGCCTCCAACCCCTGCTGTTATCTGGACGCAAACGCGGGACACATAAGGGGTCGAATGTGGGATGCAAACATGGGACACAGAAGGGGGGGAGGGAGTGTGTTTTTGGACACAGAACTTCAAGGCATGAACTTGGGAGAGAGGATGGAGGAAGGTAGGGAAAGAGATGCTGAGGAGGAGGAGGGACTAGAAAGGGAGAATTGGGTGTGGGTGTGTCGGTGAGAGGGAAAAAAAAGAGATGATTGTGAACATGGGGAATGGAAGAAAGGAGAATTTTTGATCATAGGGAGGGAGTGAGGTACAGATGAGAGGGAGAAATGTGGTGGAAAAGGGAACAGTGGGACAGATTGAAAGGGATGCAAGAGGGAGGAATGGTGGACATAGTGGTGAAGGGAATGGAGGGAGAGATGTGGTATGGTGCTGGAGAAATGTTGGGCATTGGGTTGGTGGGCAGGGGTGAAAGATACTGCACATGGTCCGGGGGATGAGAGGGATAAATGCTGGACCATGGTAGGAGGAACCAATGGACAGCAACAGAAGAATTTACAGAAGATGGGAAAGCAGAAAAAAGAAACTGAGACCAACTTGATGGAAAAATAAGTCTCCAGATAAAAGGTAAAAAACGGAATTTATTGACTAAAATATGTTAGCTTTGGGAAATGTATATAGCAGACATCTTTTTATTGTGTTCAAAAGAAAAGGAAATGCATTTCTGGTTTTATTTCTACAGTGTTGAAGTATTTGCTGACCCTTGCTGTGGCTGGTAGGGATCCCCAAGCACCGCCAGCAGAGAAGGCCAGAACTCCCTTCCACCAAACGAAGCAGTCACTGGCAGCATCCATGAGCCACTGAGATGCCAGCATCTGTGATTCAGGGACACTACTGCTGCCTGCCAAACTTGGCAAAAGGGACCCCCCAGCCAACTGCAGATGAAGTCCTCAGCTGACAGCTTGGGGATCCTCATCAGCTGAATATTTATATTTTATATTTACATTAGAGGGTCTGGTAGAAACCCTTTTACAAAGTATGTATTCTTCTCAATATTTCCAAATTAATAAAGTGTCTTTGCTTATTTGTAAATGGGTCTCTACCAGAGCCTTTAATTCAGTAGCATAATTAAATGAAATAACTATTTCTGAAGTTTATAGGGACGGGCGGGGACTCCTTATGGGAACAGGTGGGGACGGAGGGATTCCTCACGGGAACGGGTGGGGACGGAGGGATTCCTCGCGGGGATTGGTGGGGACGGGTTGGATTTTGGCGGGGATGGGTGGGATTTCTGTCCCCGCGCAACTCTCTACTATTCAACTGAGTATGAAAATCGCCAATTGCACTGAGATGGACGCATGCAGAAGTTTGAAGTCCAGAATTAGAAAAGTGAAAACTTTGGAGAAAACGATGCAACCAAGCTTGTTTACCTTAATGATGTGTGTCTGTCATTTTTCTATTGCACTGGATTTTCAAGTTTATGGGGACTACTTAAGCCTATCAAAAAATAGTCTTCAAAGACTCCAGCTAATCCAGAATGCTGCAGTCAAGTTGATCTTTGCAAAACACAAGTCTGACCATGTCTCCCCACTCCTAGCCAAACTTCACTGGCTCCCAGTGATTTCCAGAATCCATTTCAAATGCTCCTGCCTGGCTTTTAAGATCATTCACGGCATCCTTCCTCCCTTAATCCCACTATCTTATAACTCCTCGAGTCCTGACTCTACCAGACCCGCCCAAAGGTATAAACTATCCTTCCCCTCTCTACATGGTATTCGCTATGCAGGCAAACTGGGAAAATCCCTTCTCTTCAGAATCACAGGTCTTTGGAACGACCTTACTACCCCGCTGCGGAACCTGGGCTCCCTCCAATTATTCCGCAAGCAACTGAAAACCAAGCTTTTCACTAAAATGTAATTCTATCCCCCCTTACTCTTCTCTTCTATATATAAGTTCATGTAAACCTTTTTTTTCCTTCTCTTCCTATATTTTAAGCTTTTGTAAACCGTGCCGAGCTCCACATCTGTGGAGATGATGCGGTATATAAACTTAAGGTTTAGTTTAGTTTCATACATCCTACTTCATGTGAAAAACACAAAACAAAGCACAACCAAAAACACATACCTGCATGGCACTATGGCCAATAGCATGATGAACTTCCCTCAGTGTCTGAAAGTTTTCCAACAAGTGGTCTCCACATATTATATCTACCTGTGAACAAAGGATGCAGGATCAATATAAAAAATTTAAGATACACCTATACTGAACGTCTTATATAACCAGGTAATTTTTTAATCACCATTATTATTCCATTCTGAGGAACTGTTTTAAAGAGACATTGAACATGTTTAAACTGACTATTCTATACAGTCATCATCGTTTCTATGCTACACATCCCACTACAGGTACACCACCGATTTTCCAGCAACCCTGGTTCCAAACCTTTGCCAGATTAACAGTTTTGTCAAACCAATAGTGGCCACCTTTAGAACATGCTCTAACCCCAGGAAAATACTTTTAAAACCAAAAGGAGGAAATTTATTTTCACTCAGAGAATAGTTAAGCTCTGGAACGCATTGCCAGAGGTTCTGATAAGAGCGGCTAGCATAGCTGGTTTTAAGAAAGGTTTGGACAAATTCCTGGAGGAAAAGTCCATAGTCTGTTGTTGAGAAAGACATGGGGGAAGCCACTGCTTGCCCTGGATCAGTAGCATGTAATATTGCTACTCCTTGGGTTTTGGCCAGGTACTGGATTGGCCACCGTGAGAATGGGCTACTGGGCTTGATAGACCATTTGTCTGACCCAGCAAGGCAATTCTTATGTTATGATCTTGCGTTTCTTGAGCTGCAGAGTGTCCATATCCTTTTGCGCAGAACTTGCAGCCTTGCCAAGCCTCTCCCCCCCTCAATAAAAAAGGCAATCCCAACAGGCTAGTTGCCCGTTGTCACCTGCTTAGACAGAGGAGAGGTTAAGCATGGTGTTGCCATCTCTCCTGGGATTGCCATGTGGTACATGGTGCAAGGTCACTCTGCAGATGCTAAAATTTGTGCAATTCTGGCAAGGATTTCATGTAGAAGAACCCAAGGACTCCATCCCAACAAGATTTGAGACAAAAATTGCAGTTTTGGAAGTGCAGGGAGTTTTTGAAAAAAAAAATGAGTGCTAAAAATCCAAGATGGCTGCTGTTAAGAAATTCGTGCCAAATTCACAATACTTTTCACCTTTAGCAAAGTACAAAAACGTCACTTTTAAGATTTCTCAGGTGGGGGAACACTTCTTTGAAAATCATTTTTATTAAGGAGTCAACAAGAGAAGTACATGGATAAAACAGCAAACAGGCAACAACGGAAAATACCATGTGCAACAACAAAAGCACTTAGCACATCAATAAGACACAGCAATATCCAAATCAAGAACAATCCATTTCCCTCATCAGCTCCATAAATTTTCAAGATAGCATACCCAGCCCAGGAGTCCCCTGCTCGAGGGACAGCACTCACACCGCACTAGTCAAGCCAGCCACACCCGCAAATATACTTCACGCACACACCCTAGTCAGTCATTCCCCACCCCCCCTTCCCCCAATTCTGGAAACCAGAGGTAACCACAGGGCCAAATAGGCCAGCACCTCAGGGTTGGAGGAACGGTTACGATAGCAAAACTTTGGATCTTTCAGGTGGGGGATACCTGTAAAACTGTGACATTCAAACCACCCCACCCCCCGATCCACCTCATGGGATGTGATAGCATTTCTCACTGTGACCTGTGCTGGAAATGTGCTTCAGCCTGCCTCAGCACTCTTATAATAGCTGGGATCAGATAATCACTGTTTCATGCTGGAAATGTCTCTTCAACACTGATCTTTGGGCTGCCAGTCAGACAGGGTGCCTGACCGTATATCTCCACCCCTGCAGACCAAAGGATGCACTAAGGGAAAAGATGGAGACACAAATGCAGCTGGCACCCTGCGAGACACCGCTGAGCCTCCAAAGGACACCTAACAGCCTGCACTCGAACCCCTCCTAAACAGAAGGCGAGGAAAAAGTGGGATTGCCATGAGCTCCAAAGAAACAAATGTAGGCTGGCCAACAGGTACCACCAGGGATCGGCCTGTCATCTGCAGACCGGTGTTTGTGTGTTCTCTATACAGGCAGAGCTCAGGAAACGTTCAGAGCACAAAGAAAACCCCAAAAAGGGATAAAAAGCACAGTAGAAAATAAGAAAAAGGGGAGAGTAGAGAAACAGCTGAGAAACACTTCTTCAGGCTTACGTACACAAGGGAAAAACTACAGGTGGCAATAAAGCTCTCAATGAAGTAGGAGACTGAGAGAAAAAAAATCCAGAGTGGATTCCTTCTGCAGATGGCTCGCAGCCATTGGGAGATATCCTACTTATCTAGAATGACTCACCTATTGCACTGGAAGAAGAATTAAAAAGGAGAAGAACAGGAAATAAAGGACAGCTGAGAGAGTCTGAAGCCTTCAACTGAACTTTTCCCAGCCAAGGCAGCCTACACAGGAGAGAGATATCAATGAAGAGAGGCCTTCTTACCAGGTACACATTGAAGAAGAAACTTGGGAGATCAGTAAATCAAACAGAGCAAGCTAGATTTGAGCATTTCTCGTGGATCTATGTTCAGCTGGGTTGTAATAATACCCCTTGTAAATAAACTTCCCCTGTTTAAAAGTTAAAATGGAGTCGGTGTCTCTGAAGTAAGTTCAGAGACCACAAAAGTGAGTAAAGAGGACACAGTCAGTATGGAATCTTCACACGCACCTGACAAATTGGGTTAAGTTCCAATTTCCTCCTGAGGAATTTTTCAACATGTCCAATTGTTGCTTCTCCTGAAACTCGCACAAACTTCTTCTCCAAGGGCTAAAAATAAAAAGTAAAGATATGTTATAGAGTAATTACTGATACTACTACCACACATATACAGCATGACATTTTTTTCAGGTATGTTGCTGCCATTATTGATAGTATGAATCTTTTACTGCATGCCTGCAGAAAAGTCAGCTTTATACAGAAACATAGCAAATGTTGTTCGAAAAAACCATATGGCCAGTCGTTTGTTCATCCAGATCTATTCCTTAGCTCTACAATTCCTTTACTATATTATGTTAGCGCTAGCAAAAGCCAAAGAATGCAAAACTAGCTCAGATTAAGTTTAGCAGTACATCTTCAATCCATCAGTTACCTTACACAAGCTACCTAAACATCTTGTGTTTTAGTTAGATTTTTTTTTTTTTCCAATGCAGGCTCCAAGATAAGCACAGTGTGTGAAGTATTTATCAAAGTAAGTGTCTCCAGGAATCAAATCCAACTAAGTTTATTTCAACATATAATGAGCTTGATTCACATATAAAAAGCTGTCAGCAAAAATGAGTACATATTAGCAAACTGGCACACTGCAAACTTCTGTACATACAGTACCCACATTCCCAACTCAGTGCTAGCTTTCACTGACATATCTCAGATTTGGGCAATAATTTTGCCATTCATACTACAAATATAAAGATTTTCTCTTACAGGTCTTTTCCTAAAGATCAGTGTGTTATCTGCAGCAAGGCCCAGAGGTATAAAATGAGTCCTGTGGCAGATACACTTATCTGTAATAAAAGATCCTCTTAATGTTGGCATTAAGAGAATCTCTTGTACTGTATTATTATTTTCATTAAATACTTGTTAACAAGAACAAGCAAAGATACGAGTAAATTTTCCACAGAAATAAAAAGATAAAATCACCAGGAAACATTAAAACTCATTTGACCACCTAATGGAAAGATACAGAGTATCTATAAGAAAATAAACTTAAAAAATACAGAATTCTATGGTACCTTAAACTCTATTAAATTAATATTCTTTCCAATAAAGTACTTACTCCTTCTCTACAAAGAATTTAACCAAACGAGATGGATTCATAAAAAATATATGCAATACCCCAATAACAATCTGCACATTTATAGGGACTTTTTTTTTTTTTTTTAAGTTGCCCTTTATTGCCAGAATCCAAGTTTTAAGGGCAAGCCACTGGATCTAAGTACAGTGGTACCTCGGTTTACAAGTGCACCGGTTTGCAAGTGTTTTACAAGACGAGCAAAACATTCGCAAAATTGGCGCCTCAGAAATCGAGCGTGCCTCAATTTACGAGCGCCCCCCGCGATCCGTCACCCCCCGCTTGCATCACACACCCCCCCGCCGCGATCCGATATCCCCAAGGCACCCACCCACCAATCACATTCCTTACCCCTATTTGGCACCGGCACCAACGCACAGGACATGCGTGTGCCGGTGCCCGAAGATCTGCCTTCTTCTTTGTGCTGGGCCTTGAGCATCTGCACATGCTCAAGGCCTTCGGGTTCCCGTTCTCTCCATATGAAAACTCATTCACTACTTGTATGCCCGGTCACCAATTCCTCCTGAAAATTTTTCACAATTTGCTTGTGATTTAGCAATGGAACATTTGATCACATTGCTCCCTTTTTCAAGTTAATTATAAATACGTTAAGCACTGGTCCCAGGGGATACTCCATTATTTACCCGTCTCCATTGAGACAACTTACCTTTTAGTCCTATCCTCTACATCCAATCTTTTAGCCAATTCCTAAGCCACAAATGAACAGATTTTAATATCCTTAGTAGTTTCTTATGAGGGATTTTGTCAAATTCCTTCTGAAAATTCCAATACACCAGGATTCTACAAATCCAAGGTGCTAGGTCAAAATGGTAACTAGAAAGTTCCCTTTGGAGCCTGGGATTTTTGTGGTCTGTTTTTTTGATGATTTTAGTTCCTGTTGGGGTAGAGACTTCCTTCTCTTTATATTATGTAGCTCTGAGTGAGTTTGTGCTTCATGGTAAAGGAACTCGTGCACTGGTCTTGCGAGAACACAGTACAGCATGCAATTTATTGCATCATGTAGGTCAAACTCACAATAGAAGCATTTTGTAGATAGAATACTTCAACAGAGTTTTATTTCCAGTTAGCTCTGGGGATACTTCAGCTGTATTCTGTCTATCCACACTGAAGACACTGTACCCCTTGACTTTCATGTGACAGTAAATGAATCTCTTTCTTGCATGGCTCATTTTTGAGGCTTAAAAGATTATGCACATCATCATCAGAATTTGAAAATCAAGTCAACATCATTGCCCCTAGATTTATACAAAGAGGATACCCCTACTGAACATATAAAAGGTGGCTAGCGTAGGTCAAAACTCCAAGATCGTGAAGACCTTCTAACGACAGGATTATGAGATAAAAAGACACCAGATCTAGTATGCACCTTATTATGGACATTTCCCCTATGGCTCATGCTTAGTTTGCCATCGTTCTATGGTCTGTAGAATAGTATTATCACAGCTTTCTCGGCAGTGAGAATTTTACCGGATACTATTCTACAAACCAAGCAAATTTGTTGCAAGCATACTTTATTACCACCATCATAGGGACCCCTGATGAAGACGTGTTGATCGAAACACAGACCGTGTTGGGTTCCTTTACCTGTCCTAAGGTGGTCTATCTGTAAGCAAATATGAGTAAATTGCAGCTGAGAAGCTGAGTGCTTTGAAGTCATTTAGGAAAATATGGAATCCTCTTATTGAATATAGTTGTGTGCCCGAAAACATTAACATTAATCATTAACTAATTAACATATATATATATATATATATTTTAAAATAATTCTTTATTCATTTTCAAATTTGACAATAAGTGCACAAAATAATATATTTCAACAAGTTATTACACAATAGCACTTTGATATCTACTACATAAAAATCTAGTGATACGTTTAACTCCCCCTACCTCCCAACCTTCATCATATTTTCAATCAGAATCTACACATATAATAGAACATATTATAACATATTATGTAAAATTGTTCCCAACACCCACCCCCCTTTGGTGTGCCAAAAGAAGAAAAAGAAAAGAAGTGATGACTATTCACTACAATATTTTGTCAATGGCCCCCATATTTTTATAAATTTAGTAAATGTCCCTCTTTGTATTGCTATTGCTCGTTCCATTTTAAATATATGACATAATGTATTCCACCAAAATATATAACTAAGGTTTCTGTGATATTCATTTTATTGTTCATGATGTACATCCATGCTGCTTTTTTCTATTTTATTTTTTCTATTAGCAGTTTTTCTGCTTTTTTTACTCTTATGATTTATGACGTATTCTGTTTGGATATTAATTTCAATATCATAAATATGTATTATGAAGATATTGTGTACTCTGAATACTTATTGTGTCTGTTTTATTATAAATAAATCAAAATTATTGAACTTAAAAAAAAAAATACCATGTTCAGCATAACATAACATGATCAAAGTTGATCTCTGAGTACTTAGTGATTTGGACTTTACTTTTTGCTCTTCAGGCTGTCTGGGACTGTGTGCAGAGGCAATTTTCAACAATTGGAAATAGGGTTAAGATAAGTAGTAATCTCAAAGGCCTACAGACTAACCAAAGCCACCATACAAGAAGCAACAAACCGCTATGTTAAATCAGTAAGTAAACGGCAAAGGAACAATAAGCCACAGTGGTTCTCTGCGGAGATTTCGGACCTCATCAAGGAGAAGAAAAAAAGCATTCATCTCTTACAAACAATCAGGGAAACAGGACTCTAGGGAAGTCTATCTGCCAAGTCAAAAGCCGTCAAAATAGCAGTTAGGGAGGCCAAATTCCGCATGGAGGAGTCTCTAGCGAAGAACATCCAAAAAGGAGATAAATCCTTCTTCAGGTATATCAGTGACAGAAATAAGAACTCAGGCGGGATAGTACATCTTAGGAAACCAGACGGAGACTATGTAGAAGTGGACTCGGAAAAAGCCCAACTGTTAAATGAATACTTCTGCTCAGTCTTCACCCGCGAGGTGCCAGGACTTGGCTCTCAGCTACAGACAAGGGTCGACGCAGATGATCCGTTTAGTAATTTCGAGTTTACACCCAGCGGTGTCTACTGCGAGCTGTCAAAGCTTAAGGTTAACAAGGCAATGGGGCATGACAACCTACACCCCAGGGTGCTCAGGGAGTTGTTTGATGTCTTGGCGGAACCGCTATCCGCGCTCTTCAATCTCTCCCTTAGTACGGGTAACGTCCCGTTGGCTGGAAGACGGCTAACGTCATTCCACTCCACAAGAAAGGCTCCAAGATGGAGACAGCAAACTACAGACCGGTGAGTCTCACATCAATAGTGTGCAAACTAATGGAAACTCTAATCAAACGCCAATTGGATACGATCCTGAATGAGGAGAATCTACGGGATCCCCGTCAACATGGATTTACTAAGGGGAGATCCTGTCAATCCAACCTGATCAGCTTCTTTGACTGGGTGACGAGGAAGCTGGATTTTGGGGAGACCCTGGACATCGTATACCTGGACTTCAGTAAAGCATTCGATAGCGTACCACACCGCAGGTTGCTGAGCAAGATGAGTTCTATAGGACTGGGCGACACATTGACGAAATGGGTTGGGAACTGGCTTAGAGGTAGGCTTCAGAGGGTAGTGGTGAACAGCACCCCCTCCAAAATGACGGAGGTAATCAGTGGAGTGCCGCAGGGCTCGGTCCTGGGCCCGATCCTATTCAACATCTTTATAAGAGACTTGGCAGAAGGGCTGCGAGGTAAAATAACATTATTCGCCGATGATGCCAAACTAAGCAATGTAGTGGGGAAAAGCACAGCAGACATAAATTCAATGTCCGACAACATGATGCACGACCTACTCCTACTGGAGCGCTAGTCTAGGTCCTGGCAACTCAGCTTCAATGCCCAAAAATGCAAAGTAATGCACCTGGGCAGCCAAAATCCATGCAAGACTTACACCCTTAATGGCGAGATCCTAACAAGAACTGAAGCAGAACGAGACTTAGGGGTGATCGTCAGTGAGAACATGAAGACTGCCAATCAAGTGGAGCAAGCTTCATCCAAGGCAAGGCAAATCATAGGTTGCATATGCAGGAGTTTCGTCAGCTGTAAACCTGAAATCATTATGCCATTGTATAGATCCATGGTGAGGCCCCACCTTGAATACTGTGTGCAATTCTGGAGGCCGCATTACCGTAAGGATGTGCTGAGACTGGAGTCGGTCCAGAGAATGGCCACCCCAGATGGTCTCGGGACTCAAGGATCTCCCGTATGAGGAACGGCTGGATAAGTTGCAGCTGTACTCACTCGAGGAACGCAGAGAGAGGGGTGACATGATCGAGACATTCAAGTATCTCACGGGCCGCATCGAGGTGGAAGAAGATATCTTCTTTTTCAAGGGTCCTGCGGCAACAAGGGGGCATCCGTGGAAAATCAGGGGCGGGAAACTGCACGGAGACACCAGGAAATTCTTTTTCACTGAAAGGGTGGTTGATCGCTGGAATAGTCTTCCACTTCAGGTTATTGAGGCCAGCAGCGTGCCTGATTTTAAGGCCAAATGGGATAGACACGTGGGATCTATTCACAGAGAAAGGTAGGTGGGCAGACTAGATGGGCCATGGCCCTTATCTGCTGTCTATTTCTATGTGTCTATGTATCTATAATAAATCTTATAGAAAGGCCATGTGACTGACTAAAATATGAACAATACCTGTTCTCCAAAAATATGAATGCTCTAATCAAATATCCTCTAACAATAATAAACTTTTACTTATGATAGGGGTTGCCATACATCAGATTATGATTAATTGGAAAAATTGGGGTAGACTGAATTACAGTTTCTGGTGGAACCCTTTATGTTACATATATAAAATGGAAAAGGTAATAGCCACACAGCAACGGAATTTTAGAAAATTTCAGGATATTGGGAGCCATTAACAAATTATTGTAATGAATTAATATTATTTTTCCCCTTAACTATGCATGTCCAAGGGGGGGGGGGGTAGATTTTGGTCTTTGTATAAATGTAAGGAATGTGGGGATGGGGATTAAAATATGTTTTCTGTATTTAAAGATTGTTATTGATTAGAGGGGGGAGGGAGATAAATTCTGAACTGGATTTTTACAGATTAAGTGTATCTGAGTTTAAAATGTTTTTATACACCGATACACTTATTGTAAATTTTAAAAAATTAATAAAGAATTAAAAAGAAACAACATATGACTGCTATGGATAATTCTAAAGACACTACAAAAAAGCAGTAAAAGTCAATAGGTTCGTAAAGAGGGACCAACTTGCTTACGCAGATACTTGAGAGAGAAAATAAGTAATTAAATAGTTAAATAAATGAATATGTGAAACGGGGTATCATCAGTGACCTCCACGCAGCTGGCTTCGTTCTCAACTGTTCGCCGAATGTGGCAACGTTTTTGATTCTTCCTCTATTTGACAGACAACGGGTTCCTGATGAAGGGACATTTCGAGTCTCCGACACCGGGCTTGGTTGCTATTCTCCTTGTTTGACTACAAACCAATGGACAAATTTTCAAGCTAAATCTGAGTTCCTCCTTTTTTTGGGGGGGAGTTGACTGGGGGGCTCTTTTAGCAGGACTTCCTGCTTTACTCAGGCACTTGTGTGATTGACTAATTTGTTTCATCACTGTTTAAGTCTCAACACTATTAATTACTTTGAGCACACGTGAGGTGTCCGGTGATACTGTGCTGGCAGAGGTTGGGGTTTTTTTTTTGTTTTAAGTTTTTTATTCATTTTTCATATAACAAGTGTACCACGTAAATTTATACAATTTCATTACGTACACACTTGATATTCCTTCATACATTACTATATATATAACGTATCATTATATAATCTTTTACTATAGTCTTGAAACAGTATCTAATATTTAATAAGTATACCAACTATTTCTCAATTATAAACCCATCCCCTCCCCTTCCTTTGGCAACTGCATATAATACAACAAGATATATTGAAAAATTATTGGTTAACCTGTGCCTTGCTGTGTAAAGCGCTGGAGAATTTTCTCCCTTTGCTGACCTCACACTGAGGACACCCCATTTCACATATTAATTTAACTATTGTCACAAACACTCCTCAGAGCAGAGCTCAGCTGTGACAAAACTTATGCTCTGGTGTGTCCCCTATGACCAGGGGTATCTTCAGGACTTTTGGTTGGCCCTAGGAAACTGCCTAGGCCTGGGAGAACACAAGGTAAGTACTGGCTTCAAGTCACCACACCTCAGACAGGGTTCTTCAAGAAAGAATAATGGATTTTATTCTGACCTTGGTGGTCCAAAAAGGTGTAACACAAAGGCAAATATCTGCAGCATTTCACAAATTCAGCTTCAGAACAAAATAAAGGTACTAAAGAAAACCAAATACAGTTTGTCTTGCTTGAGTTTTTGCACTCTGGTTCAGCAATGAATTTATACTGATATTCAAAACAAAAAACAAACTTCCCCTCCGCAGTATTTGTCTCAGAGGTATGAAAGATAACATTCCAGCAAACATATAAAGTCCAGATAATTCTTATAGCAGTAAAAGTTTTGTATTTAGTAAGGCAGCAAGCCACAGCACAGCTTTGCTCTGAGATTACTTTCACTGCAGCTACCTTTTGGAAGGCAGCATAGCTGTGGGAAATCAGGTGATTACACTACCAAGAAAACGGTAGCCACAGTAAGGTTTCAAAACAAAAACCCATTCATTCAATTCCCATGTTCTTTAGCTCCAAACTTTACTTTAGGAAAGACAGTTATCAGCATTCAGGTAAGAATACTTCTTATACCACAAATAATGATTAGCTCAAAGACAGGAAGTACATTCCTAAGGCATTTCTTACTCAGAAATAGAGAAAGGAAAAAAACATCAGCAGCTTCTCAGCTACTCACTGCCTTTCAGTTAGTGTCCATGAGTTCTATCTGTCTCTCTAGCATAGGGCAGCATCTTGCACTTCCATACCTTCCACACATTCAGGGATCTGGAAGTCTGAGGTGGGGAGGCTTTCTTCCACCTCCTGCATTGGCCAATCTGGAACCTCTGTCCTTCCTTCCTGGCTCCAAAGCTCTTGCGCTGCTTTGGGCTGCTGGAGTGACTCACCCTTGTCACTCTCTCCTCCCCCTGCTGTTTGCTTCAGCCTGCTTTTAATCAGTCCACAGCCAATCCCCTTCAGCCTGTAGAGGGGGATGGGCTTTGGTACTACTGCAGGCTTCTCTTGTTTGTACTGCCTGGGTTTCCTAGGCTCACCTAGTTTATCTTTGACTGCCCTTGCTGACTTATGAACAGCCTGCTGTTGCTGCCAGTCTGCCTGCCCCTGATCCAGATCACCACTGCTCTGGTCGCATGGGCAAGGGAGGTCAGACTCAAGTTGGTCACCAGAATTAACCTGGTCAGCTCGTCTGCACCGGATCCTATTAGGGACAAAACTAGTGCTGGTGCTAGGTTTGTCTCACTATTTAATTATTGATTTTCTCTCTCAAGTGCCTGCATATTCAGGTTGGTCCCCCTTTAAGAACCTATTGACTTTTACTGCTTTTTTGTAGTGACTAAAATATGCAGCAAAAATCACTGTTTTCTTGCATACAGAATGCTGCTGAAGGTCTCTCCAAACCTGAGGGAGGAAGGGAGAGCAAGGAATATTTGTGGGCTCTACTACTATTATTTCTACAGCATTACCAGATGTACACAGTGCTGTAGAGCAGTGGTTCCCAACTCTATCCTGGAGGACCACCAGGCCAGTCGGGTTTTCAGGATAGCCCTAATGAATATGCATGGAGCAGATTTGCATGTCTGGCACCTCCATTATATGCAGATCTCTCTCATGCATATTCATTAGGGCTATCCTCAAAACCTGACTGGCCTGGTAGTCCTTCAGGACAGGGTTGGGAACCACTGCTGTACAGCAGGGACTGTGTAACCTTTTGCTACACTGTACAGGAGTGTGTGTGAGAGTGTGTGAGTGTGTGTCTGTCTGTGTCTGTGTGTGTCTGTCTGTGTGCTCTAAAACGCTAAATGCTGAGTGTTTACTTTGGGGAGAGGAAAGGAAGTCATATAGGCAGTAAGGAAGGGGGCCAATTCAGCTTTAGTACCAACATAATGTATATGGAAAAAGGGGAAGAGCTCTCATCCCATGCCCCTCCCAAAGTATACCTAGCTATGTGCAGATAAAAAGCCTTGAGCTCCATCTCTCCTGTGTGACAACCTCATTTGTAGCAGGGACTGTCTAATCAAGACAGAAAAACAGGATGCTAGTGTAGGGGTTACAGATAGCAGGGGATGGTTAAGCTGCTGGTTGGGGTGATGAGCAGAGGGCAGTAGGGTGAAGAGCTGAAAGTATGGTACTTCCCCAGTGGAAAAGATAAAACCAAGAGTAAGAAGTAAACATAAAAATGGAAGTCATTATATTAAATATAAAATATCAAAATTAACATTTTACCTTAAAATTGCCAGTGCCTTCTTCAGCTCTGAAAGACCAGAAAATAAATATCTTTAATAAAATGCACTAATAAATCACCACCACCATTTAAAGTGCATCATTAAATATTAAGCAAATGGTATCAGACATCTCATTTTATTTACCACAAGCTATTTGGAATGAATATTTAATGCTCAACTGACTTAAGAGGATTTAATAGCGGTCGCTCCTACTTATTGATATTTACTGTAGTGATATTTCTCCAAACAAGACATTATTTTTGATATTGTACTGCAAAATCTTAAATAAGTCAAACAAAAAATTACAAATTAATTTATCTTTTACAATTCATTTTATTCACTGCATTTAGAGGTCCTTTTACTAAGCTGCGGTATAAAGTGGCTTTAGCATGGCCATTATGTGAGCACATACCAACGTCTATTTTGTAGGTGGTAAGAATCGCACGGTAATCCTAGGCTGATTAGTGTTTAAAGACCCATTCTCCACCCCTCCTAGACAAACCCACTCCATGCAGCATATTGGTGGCATGCACCGATCAGGACCTTACTGCAGGATGCTTGAGCATGTCCCACAGTAAGCCTTTTTAAACTGTGGTAAACACACACTAGCATTTACTGCAGAATGTACTGTATAAAAGTCAAAGCCTCAAAATTTACATAAGGCTGATGCCAGAAAGAAAGATAGTGAGTGGGCATTGCTGCTGCCTACTTCCAGGTATGGGGGCCAGGGAGGGCATGGTCCTGCTAGACCAGTGTTTCTCAATGCGGGTTACACGGTCTGGCTGCCAATTCCCACCCGTCCATAGAGGCTGCCACCCAGGATCTCGCCCCGATCTCTGCTACGCCATGCTGCCCCGCCCCGCCCCGAAGCTGACACAGTGCGACAACCTTGGAGTCGCACTCTCCTTTGGTCTTCAGCAGCTCTCTTTGCGGTGGGCAGTGCACGCAGCGATTCAGGTGCTGCACTTGACCCAAAAGCCTTCTCTCCAACGTCAGAGTTGACATCGGAGGGAAGCTTGTGGGTCAGCCACGTGCAGCGTGTGGGTAGTTGCTTGAGCCGTCTATTGTGGAGAGTGCTACTGGGGGCCGAGGACCAAAGGAGCAGTTCAGTTCAACAAGGGGGACAAATACTGGAAGGCAGGGAGGGGGAAAAGAATGAGACTGTTTATTGAGTTTTGATATGGTGGTGGAGAGGGAACAGAAGGGATGCAAGGTGGGGGAATATTGGACATAGTGATAGAGGGAGTGATGTGGCGAGGAGAGGGGTGGGGCTGGTAGGCAGTGGTAAAGCACAGTTACTTACCGTAACAGGTGTTATCCAGGGACAGCAGGCAGATATTCTTAACGCATGGGTGACGTCACCGACGGAGCCCCGGTACGGACCTTTTAACTAGAAAGTTCTAGTTGGCCGCACCGCGCATGCGCGAGTGCCTTCCCGCCCGACAGAGGAGTGCGTGGTCCCCAGTTAAGATAAGCCAGCTAAGAAGCCAACCCGGGGAGGTGGGTGGGACGTAAGAATATCTGCCTGCTGTCCCTGGATAACACCTGTTACGGTAAGTAACTGTGCTTTATCCCAGGACAAGCAGGCAGCATATTCTTAATGCATGGGTGACCTCCAAGCTAACAGAGAGGGAGGAGGGATGGTTGGCCATTAGGAAAATAAATTTTGTAGCACAGATTGGCTGAAGTGTCCATCCCGTCTGGAGAAGGCATCCAGACAGTAGTGAGTAGTGAACGTGTGAACTGAGGACCAAGTGGCAGCCTTGCAGATTTCCTCGATGGGTGTGGAACGGAGGAAAGCCACAGAAGCAGCCATAGCTCTGACCCTGTGGGCCGTGACAGCACCTTCCAGAAGAGACTGGCCCGAGCATAACAGAACGCAATACAGGCAGCAAGCCAGTTGGAAAGCGTCCGCTTAAAGACAGGACGACCTAGACGGTTAGGATCGAAGGTCAGAAAGAGCTGAGGGGACGAGCGGTGAGCCCTGGTACGGTCAAGGTAGTATGCAAGGGCACGCTTACAATCCAGCGTGTGCAACGCCTGTTCCTCAGGATGAGCATGGGGTTTAGGAAAAAAGACAGGCAACACAATGGACTGGTTGAGGTGAAAAGCCGAGACCACCTTGGGAAGGAATTTAGGATGGGTACGCAGAACCACCTTGTCATGGTGAAAAACAGTGAACGGTGGATCGGCGACCAGAGCATGCATCTCACTAACCCTCCTGGCAGAGGTGATGGCAATGAGGAAAAGCACCTTCCATGTTAGAAGTTTGAGCGAAGTGGTGGCAAGAGGCTCAAAAGGAGGTTTCATGAGGGCTGATAAAACCACATTCAGGTCCCAGACGACAGGAGGAGGCTTCAGAGGTGGTTTGACATTGAAGAGGCCTCTCATGAACCGGGAAACCAGTGGATGGGCCGTGAGAGGTTTTCCGAGGATAGGCTCATGAAACGCAGTGATGGCACTGAGGTGGACTCTGATTGAGGTAGACTTGAGGCCAGTGTCGGACAAAGAGAGCAAATAGTCCAGTACAGTTTCCACCGCCAATGAGGTGGGATCGTGATGATGCAGTAGACACCAAGAGGAGAACCTGGTCCACTTCTGATGGTAACATTGGAGGGTGGCCGGTTTCCTGGAGGCATCCAAAATGCGACGGACAGGCTGAGACAGATTCTCTGGAGAGGTCAGCCCGAGAGAAACCAAGCTGTCAGGTGAAGCGAAGACAGATTGGGATGTAGTAGAGACTGATGTTGCTGCGTAAGTAGAGTAGGAAACACAGGAAGAGGAATGGGCTCCCTGGAGCTGATCTGAAGCAGGAGGGAGAACCAGTGTTGGCGAGGCCACCGAGGAGCGATAAGAATCATGGTGGCCCTGTCCCTGCGGAGTTTGGATAACGTCCGCAACATCAGAGGTAGTGGAGGGAAGGCATAGAGGAACCGATCTGTCCAGTCGAGCAGGAATGCATCTGGGGTCAGACGATGAGGAGAGAAGAGTCTGGAACAGAGCTGGGGCAGCTGATGGTTGTGAGGCGCTGCAAAGAGGTCCACCTGCGGAGTGCCCCAGCGAGCAAAGATGGAGTGGAGGGTTGAAGGGTCCAGAGTCCACTCGTGAGGTTGAAGGATGCGGCTGAGATTGTCGGCCAGGGAGTCTGTTCGCCCTGGATATAGACAGCCTTGAGGAAGAGATTGCGGACCGTGGCCCAGGTCCAGATGCTGAGAGCCTCCTGACAAAGGAGGCGAGATCCGATGCCGCCTTGCTTGTTTATGTAGTACATGGCGACTTGATTGTCTGTGCACAGGAGAAGAACCTGAGGGTAGAGAAGGTGCTGGAAGGCCTTGAGAGCATAGAACATGGCTCTGAGTTCCAGGAAATTGATGTGATGTTGACGCTCCTGAGGGGTCCAGAGTCCCTGGGTGCGTAGATCTCCCAGGTGAGCTCCCCACGCATAGGGGGAAGCATCCATGGTTATGATCATGGAGTGAGGGGGTAGATGAAAGAGTAGACCCCTGGAAAGATTGGAGGAGTTCAACCACCATTGAAGAGATTGCTGAAGAGACGATGTCACAGAGATGGGATGAGAAAGAAGATCCGTGGTCTGTGACCATTGGTTGGCAAGAGTCCATTGAGGTGTTCTGAGGTGGAGTCGCGCCAGAGGAAGCACATGGACTGTCGAGGCCATGTGGCCCAGGAGGACCATCATCTGTCGGGCTGGAATGGAGTGATGAAGGAGCACCTGACGACAGAGGTGGAGCAGGGTCCGTTGACGGTCGGAGGGGAGAAACGCCCTCATTAGTGTGGTGTCGAGAACTGCTCCAATGAACTGAAGTCGCTGTGTGGGAAGCAGGTGCGACTTGGGGTAGTTGATCTCGAACCCCAGGAGATGGAGGAAAGAGATGGTGTGATGAGTGGCCTGCAGCACAAGTGGAGACGTAGGTGCTTTCACCAACCAATCGTCCAAGTAGGGGAACACCTGGAGGATGGGAGACCTGAGGAAGGCCGCCACCACAATAAGGCACTTGGTGAACACCCTGGGCGATGAAGCGAGGCCAAAAGGTAGCACTTTGTACTGATAGTGACAGTGCTGTATCTGAAACCGTAGGTAGCGACGTGAAGTTGGATTGATTGGGATGTGAGTGTAGGCCTCTTTGAGGTCCAGGGAACATAGCCAGTCGTGCTGAGAGAGAAGAGGGTAAAGCATGGCAAGGGAGAGCATTCTGAACTTCTCCTTGACCAGACACTTGTTGAGGTCCCTGAGATCGAGGATGGGACGGAGGTCTCCTGTCTTTTTGGGAACCAGGAAGTACCGGGAGTAGAATCCTTGACCCCTTTGGTCCGGAGGCACCTCTTCGATGGCATTGAGAAGAAGGAGAGAGTGGACCTCCCTCAGGAGGAGGGGGGTTTGGGAGGAGTGAGAAGCAGACTCTACGGGAGGATTGTCTGGTGGAAGAGTCTGGAAGTTGAGAGAGTAGCCGTGGCGAATGATGTTGAGGACCCATTGGTCTGATGTGATGACCTCCCAACGGCTGAGGAAGATTTGGAGGCGACCTCCGATAGGCTGAGGAAGAGGCAATGATGGTGGGAGACTGGCTATGCCCTGGAGGAATAAGTCAAAAGGGCTGAGATGGTTTTGACGGAGGGAGAGGCTTGGCAGGTTGGTGAGACTGTGAGCGAGCCTGAGATTGATGCTGTTGACGAGGTCGGCGAGGCTGCTGTTGAGGCGGGTTGAGAGGTCTGGCCGAGAACCTGCGCTGGTAGGAAGACTGCTGTCTGTAGGGGCGAGCAGGTGGAGTCTTCTTTTTAGTTTGATCAGAGTGTCCCACCTGGTCTCATGTGCTGAGAGCTTCTGGGTTGTTGAGTCCAGGGACTCTCCGAAGAGTTCATCACCCAGACAAGGTGCGTTCGCCAGGCGGTCCTGGTGGTTAATGTCTAGGTCAGAGACTCTCAGCCATGCCAAACGGCGCATGGCCACTGCCATGGCAGATGCGCGAGAGGTCAGCTCAAATGAGTCGTAGATGGAGCGAACCATAAATTTCCTGAGTTGGAGGAGGCTAGAAATATGTTGCTGGAAAAGAGGTACCTTACGTTCAGGAAGATATTTCTGTAAGGAGGAGAGCTGTTGCACCAGATGCTTCATGTAGAAGGAGAAGTGGAAGGTGTAGTTGTTGGCTCTATTGGCTAACATGGCATTTTGGAAAAGGCGCTTACCAAATTTATCCATGGTTTTTCCCTCTCTGCCAGGAGGGGTGGAGGCATATACACTGGAACCCTGAGATTTTTTCAAAGTAGATTCCACCAGGAGGGACTCGTGGGGCAATTGAGGTTTGTCAAACCCTGGGATTGGAATAACCCGGTACAAGCTATCCAATTTACGAGGGGCTCCAGGAACAGTGAGGGGAGCCTCCCAGTTTTTATAGAAAGTTTCCCGTAAGATGTCGTGGACGGGCAACTTCAGAAATTCTTTGGGAGGTTGCTCAAAGTCTAGGGCATCGAGGAAAGCCTGAGACTTTTTAGAGTCGGACTCTAAGGGAATGGAAAGAGCTGCTGACATCTCCCTAAGGAATTTGGAGAAAGAGGATTGCTCTGGTTTTGAGACGGTGTCGGTCATGGAGGGTTCTTCGTCGGTTGACGAAGCGTCCTCCTCGGTACCGTGAGGGGAGTCTTCCCACAAGTCCGGGTCCCTAATGTCGGGGTGCATACGTTTGGACATCAGTGTGGAGGGCTCGGCATGGCGGGTCTTTGAGAGAGATTTGCCTGAGCGCACCGAGGCGGTACCGGGTGAGGAAGACCGATGTCGTTCCTGGGACCAGACAAGGTCGGCAGCAGCACGGGTATGCACTGTAGGTGTTTCTGCCAAGAGCACCGGCATGAAGGTATTAATCGGTACTGAGGGGGGGTCGACACCGATGGGACAGTGCGAGGCTCAGACCGGTCCTGTACCGGAAGGTGCGGTGCCAGCAACGCCGGCAACAGTTGCTGGAGCTGTTGTTGCAGCTGCTCCTGTAACTGTGTTTGGAGTATGGCCGCGATGCGGTCATCCAGGGGAGGCATCGGTACCGCTTTTTTCTTCTTCGGTACCATAGGTGCCGCTCTACGCTCCGGCGATGAGGAGGCCGATGATGAGGCACTCACCGAGATCGGGGCAGAGCGTTTGCGGGGCCGGTGCGGTGCCGGGAGGGCCGGTGTCGCAACCGTGGCAGGAGGGCGCTCAAGGGAAGTGGGAGGCTTCTTAGCCGGCTTACCTGGGCCCAACGACCCCGAGGAAGGGTCCGGTGGTGTCGGTTCCATGGCAGATCCGGTACCAAACAAAATATTTTGCTGGATCTGCCTATTTTTCAAAGTACGCTTTTTAAGCATAGCACAGCGGGTGCAGGTGTCAGCCCGATGCTCTGGACCCAAGCACTGGAGGCACCAATTGTGCGGGTCGGTGAGGGAGATCAGGCGTGCACATCGCTGGCACTTCTTAAAGCCCGGTTGAGGGGGCATGAAGGGAAACACGGCCTCCGCAAAATCAAAGCCGTAGGCCTGTATGGTGGCAACAGGCCCCGCGGGGCCAGCCCGAAAAAATAAAGAAAACTCGACGAGTTGTTTTTTTTTTTTTTTTAAAGAAAAGTAACGGGATCCGAATAGGAAAAAACCTGAAAAAATGAAAAAAGTACACGAGCGGGAAGGCAGAAAATAGTTTTTCAACGGCTGTTGAAAACACATGCGTCTTCTTCGCTCCGCGGAAACGAAGAAACTGGGGACCACGCACTCCTCCGTCGGGCGGGAAGGCACTCGCGCATGTGCGGTGTGGCCAACTAGAACTTTCTAGTTAAAAAGGTCCGTACCGGGGCTCCGTCGGTGACGTCACCCATGCGTTAAGAATATGCTGCCTGCTTGTCCTGGGATAAAAATATGCTACATATGATTCAGGGGATGAGAGAAGGAGAAATGTTAGATGTGGCAGTAGAGGGAGTGGGAGAGATGCATCCTGGATGTTTAATTAGCATTCTCCCCCCTTTTTTATATCAGGAGTTTCAATGGATCATTTTGTGCTAAAAGAAAGTTCCTCTGCTGCCAGAGAAAGCTCTCGGAGCAATGAGCAACTTGAAGGGTCAGATGAGCCATCTTCATCCAGAACAACAAAAAGCACTTAAATGTGTCACCGCCACCAAAAATGAGAAAATATGATATGTATTTATCGTATGGATTTGCCTCAAACCAAAGCATTCCTTCATTACCTCTGTGCGTGATATGTGGTGAAACATTATCGAACCATTCAATGAAGCCTTCTTTATTAGGCTTTATTAAGAGACGCCTCTCTACTTAACATCCTGAAGTAAAGAACAAATCAGCCCATTTCTTTAAGAGAAAATGGGAAAGCATGACAAAGGCAAGTATTGCTATGAAATCTTATTCCACAACATCTAGCCAGGCTCTCTAAGCATCCTTTGAAATTGCACACATGGTGGCAAAAGCAAAGAAACCTCACACCATTGCTGAAAATCTCTCATCATTCCAGCTGCAATTAAATAGCAGAAATGATGTTTGGAAAACCAGAAGTTGACAAAACTTAAAAAAAATTCCACACTCTGATTATACCATCAGCAGAAGACTTGATGACATGAGAGAAGATATAGTAACGCAAATATCAAAGAAAATAATCTTGCAAAAACAGACAGCAAAAAGTTTGCTCTACAGACAGATGAATCTACAGATATCTCAAATTGTGCCCAGTTAATAATTTTTGTCTGGTACATTGATGATGAAGGTGAGGAAGGGATTACTGAAGAAATATTTGGTTGTAAAGAACTGGACACAACAACAACAGGTAATGACATCTTTAATGGGTTAAATAGACACATTTTAGAAAATGGATTGTCCTGGGAGTGGTGCGTGTCTGTGTGCAGATGGAGCAGTATCAATGGTGGGCCGAAAGAGCGGCCTTAAATCCTTCCATAAAGTGGAATCACTGTATTATTCATCGGCAAACATTTGCATCAAAACGATTCAGCAGAGATTTAAATGATGTTCTTGATGTTGCTGTGAAAACTGTCAACTTTAAAAAGGCAGGAGTTTTAAATTCACATCTCTTCCAGGCACTGTGCAGTGACAAGGGAGCTGATCATATTACAGTTCTGCTTCACACAGAAGTTCGCTGGCTATCACGTGGACAGCTTCTGAATCGTCTCTTTAAGTTAAGGAATGAAGTAATGGCTTTCCTGAGTGATGTGAAAAGTGAACTGTTAAGCAATTTTGTAGACGAACAGTGGATTTGTAAACTTGCTTATCTTAGTGACATGTTTGACAAAATCAATGACCTGAACCTACAACTGCAGGGGTTTTGTACAAACATTTTCACATTGCAAGATAAGGTGACAGCTTTCAAGAAAACAGTGTTTTGGAAAACCAGGGCTTTATCTGGAAACTTCAATTCTTTCCCACAGCTCACAGAATTCTGTAAAGAAAACAACCTCTCTTTGGCTGATAGTGTTAAAAACACCATTAGTGAGCACTTCACAAATCTGGAATTAAATTTTGAACATTATTTGCCAAGTACTAATGAAAGAAAAGATATGCAGAAACTTTGGATTCTGAATCCTTTTGGCGACCATGCTATTAAAGTAGCAGAGATTCCAGATGAAGCAAAATAACGACTGTTTGAACTTTTGCCTGACTGTACAATGAAACAGTGCAAAATGAGGGCCTGAGAAATAGTGCAGCATTTTCGCAGATGCAGAAAAGGGAATACCCACAGCTAAGAAAAATGGCTGTTACAGAACACAGCTTCTCTCATTTAACAGCTCTCAAATCTAAAATAAGAAACTGCTTGTGTCCAGAAAGTGACCCGATTGTGGGAATCAGTACATTGAAACCAAGATTCAAAATGCTTATTTCATCCAAACAAGCCTAGGTCTCCCATTAAAACTGTAAGAACAAACGTGGGGGGGGGAGTAGGGGGGGCGTGGCTTTGGAGCGAACGAAGATGGCTGGGTGATGGAGTAGCTCCACGAAGTCAAGCTATTTAACAGATAATATAGCCGGGAAAAATTTTAAAAATCACTTTGAAATAGTGGATCTGAGGTAAAACCAGAGGACATAATTTGAGGTTGAGGGGTGGTAGATTCAGGGGCAATGTTAGGAAATTCTACTTTACGGAGAGGGTGGTGGATGCCTGGAATGCGCTCCCGAGAGAGGTGGTGGAGAGTAAAACTGTGACTGAGTTCAAAGAAGCGTGGGATGAACACAGAGGATTTAGAATCAGAAAATAATATTAAATATTGAACTAGGCCAGTAACTGGGCAGACTTGCACGGTCTGTGTCTGTGTATGGCCGTTTGGTGGAGGATGGGCTGGGGAGGGCTTCAATGGCTGGGAGGGTGTAGATGGGCTGGAGTGGGTCTTGACGGAGATTTTGGCAGTTGGAACTCAGGTACAGTACCGGGTAGAGCTTTGGATTCTCGCCCAGAAATAGCTAAGAAGGAAAAAAAAAAAAAAATTTAAATTGAATCAGGTTGGGCAGACTGGATGGACCATTCGGGTCTTTATCTGCCGTCATCTACTATGTTACTATGTTAGAAATGGCTTCGGGTAAACAAAATAAAAATTCAGCAGCGGGTAATGGCTCAGGAAGTGTGAAGCGGTCGAAACTAGATGCGGCATCTCCGCTGTCAGTTCCGTTGCCGCCAGAAGATATAGAAAATAAAGATATAATGAAAGAAATTCAGGCAGTAAAGGAAATAGTTTTAGAGTGCGCAAAGAATATAAAAGAAGTTAAGGAAGAAGTAGTGTGTTTATCAAACAAACTGCAAGTTATGGAGTTAAAAGTGGACCATATAGAGAAACGAGTTGAAAGGTGTGAGGAAGAAATTGTACAACATAAGGAACATAGTAAAGAAATTGAAGCATTGAAAAGGGAGCTGGAAGATTTGTCTAATCATGAGAGAAGGAGCAATTTAAGGGTGCTTGGAATTCCGGAGGGAATTGAAAAGTCTGATCCGATTGGTTTTTTACTTAATTTTCTGCCAAAGGTGCTCCCGATTCAAAACAAGTTTCCGTTGGAAAGCGAAAGAGCGCACAGGGTCCCAACGAGATTGTCAAACAGTCAAAAAGGTCCGCGTCCACTGATATTTAAGTTACTTAGATACCAGCAGGTAGCTGAAATAATTAAACTGGCTAAAGACAACAAAAACTTAAAGTGTCAGGACTCCAAGATTTACATCGTTCCTGACTTTGCCAGGGCAACGGCTCAAAAAATAAAGCAGTTATTAGATCTGAGACCGCAGCTGAGGAGTTTGGGAGCCCGATATGGTCTAATATACCCGGCAACTATGCGGGTCACTTATAAGAATAAAACTTTAAATTCTGAAACCGCAGCAAAACTCAAAGAATTTCTGGACCAGTGTGAATCACCTATGGCTACTTAGAAGTGATCTGGATGAATATAATTTTTCTTGGTTGTAATATTTGTTTTGTTTTAAAGATTTATATGTCTTATAAAGTTAATAAGATTCTGATGGCATGGCTGCAGTTGGATTTGAAATACATTCCACATTCTATTTTGTCACGAGGTCAATTGGAATGTAGCCTGAATGGATATAAGAGTTATAGTACTGCAGACCTTTTATATTGCAGAAGTTAACTCTATTGTTTGAACTGACTTGCTGTTTGAAGATGCAGACTGAGGAAAAGTTGGATGTTTATGCAAAATATTACATTACATTACATTACATTAGGGATTTCTATTCCGCCTGTGCCTTGCGGTTCTAGGCGGATTACAATAAAGATGATATCTGGACATTTCCAGTAGAATTACATTACAGGAGAAGAGTAGATTACAAGTAACAGTGAAGAGTTACAATACATTCAATATCGCAGCAGATAGACATAGCCACGGATTTACAATAAGGAAGATTTCTGGGCATTTCCCGTAGAATTCCATTACAGGAGAAGTGTTAATTACAGGTAATAGTGAAGAATTACAGTACATTCAATATCACAGGAGATGTTACCTAGCAACTGAGTCAATTTACAACTGGTGGAGAGTAAGAATTACAATATATTCTAGATTACAAAAGATGTTCCATGAGATGAGTCAAGTTTCTTCAGATGGAGAGTAGCATCATATGCCTATAAGTGGAGGTGTATTTATTGTTTTGATGATTGCATGATGTTGGTTAATTAATGTTGATGATATGGACAGTAGGGGTGTTTAGTTTGGGTTGGATAAAGAGATTCTGTTCCCAATGGAATTGGTTGGGAACTCATTAGATGGCGGTTTAGATTGATGGGAGATATTTTTTGAACAGTAGTGTTTTTATTTCTTTTCGGAACTCTTTTATGTCTGTAATTTCGATCAGTAATTTTGAGATGTCGGAGTCAATATTAGCTGCCTGTGTCCCTAGTAGGTTGTCATAAAGTTTCTTACGTCTAGTACCGTTGAGAGGAGGGTAGGTGAAAAGGTTCTGTGTTCTCCTTCTTCTGGATAAGAGATAGTAGTGAAAGCGGTTGTTTAGGTAGCTGGGTGCCGCGCCGTGGGTTACTTTGAATAGGAGACAGTAGAGTTTGAATTGTATTCTTGCTTTTATTGGTAGCCAAAATAGTTGGAATAAGATAATTTATGTGTACTAACTACTGAGATTGAGAATGTATAATCTGCAAGCAAGAGGACATTAATTAGTGTGGATCTGCAAGCAAGATGGGATTTGGAAGGTGACTTTATATGCCTTACAACTTTTCATTTTAAGAAGATGAAGTTTGCTGTAATATATGGATTAAGACATTGCATTTGAAAATCCATTAATGCAGCAGTGGATCTAATATAGCTGTTTTTGTTACAAGTTGGACTGGCCTTATATTAAAAAATAGTTGTTTAGCCCGTTACATTAACAGGTGCTAGCAGCCCTTCTCCCTTACTTTTACCTCCTCCCTGTCCAGCCGCACCCTCACCCATTCCCTGCTCCCCCTATATAGCAGTAGCCCTTCTCCTTTTATCTCCCCCTGTTCAGCATCACCCCATTTCCAGCTCCCCATATCCAGCAGTAGCTCTTCTCCTTTGCAGGAGCCCTTCTCCCTTCCTTTTACCTCCCCCCCCCTGTCTAGCAGCACCTCTTCCCTGCTTCACCTATCCAGCAGTAGGCCTCCCTTCCTGTTACCTCCCCCCCTGTCCAGAATCACCTCTTCCCTGCTCCTCCTGTACTGCAGCACCCCCTTACCTGCTCCCCCTGTCCAGTCCGGTGATCTCCAGCCATCAGGCTGGCTCCTGCAGGGAGTCTAGTTCCTGTCCGGTCCCCGCCAGGCATGCGAGCCTGCTCCGCCCCCTCCCGACCTGCCAGGAGTATTTGAATTAGATCCGACGGTTCCTGTTGAGGGAAGCACTCCTCACCGGACTCAGCGGTGAACTCCAGCCATCGGGCCGACATCCGCCTTGTTTTGTTGTTTTTTTTTAGTTGAAAGACGCGGCGGTGGCTCCTCTCATGATCCCCACCTGCGTCGGAAGTCCAACGCAGGCGGGGATCGTGAGAGGAGCCACCGCCGTGTCTTTCAAAGAATCGTAAGCCGCGCATGCGCACTTCCTATGTGTTGCTACAGCTCACAGAAAACCGGCACACACTTAAGAAGTGCGCATGCGCGGCTTACCATTTTATTATATTAGATGACAGATATGTAGTGGTGTATAAAAATGAACAGAGATTATGCATGTATGATACAGCTGATCTTTGTCTGACACCGCAGGTCTGAAACCATCCTATATAATAAAAGGCTAACTCGCGCATGCGCACTCCTATTTGCGTGTTCCGTGCGCTGTAGGTCTGTGGCCGACGGAGTGCGCATGCGCGCGAATACGTCACCACCCGATTGCCTCCACAAGCCGGACCGCAGCCAGACGACGATCTCCGTTCCTCCTGCCGCCGCCGATCTCCGTTCCTCCTTTGCCGCCCACCCCCTTCTCTTCCCGCGGGCCCTAATGGCGATTCCAGCAGCATGTGCATCAGTCTTCACACGCTGCTTCGGGCCCTTCTACTGCCCTGATTTGCTCTGCCGCATCTCTGATGATGTCATCAGGGACGTGCCTGAGTAAATCAGGGCAGTAGAAGGACCCGAAGCAGCGTGTGGAGACTGATACACACACTGCTGGAATCACCACGTTTGTAGTCCGGACCGCGGGAAAGGAAAGGGGGGGTAGAGGAAACGCTAATGCTGCTGCACAGGGAACGCAGCCAGATGGACCGCGGGAAGGGAAAGGGGGTGGGGGGAAGGAGGGCTTCGAGGGAGCCGGCTGTCGGCGGAGGGCATAAGCGGGCCCAGGACGGACTTGCTCCAGCTCTACAATCCTGTCCCTTAAACTCCCTGGCCGCCTAAGTTATTTTAATTTGAAATCTGCCGCCGTCGCCGCGACTCCTCTCTCATCTTCCAACATAATATAAGTGCAGCTCATGAGAGGAGCTGCGGCGGCAGTTTTGAAAACGGCTCCCTTAGTTCTTTGCTGGATTTTTTTTTTAAGTTTAAAACTGCCACCGTGGCTCCTCTCACGATTCCAGCCTGTGTCAGAGAAGGCTTCCGACGCAGGCGGGATCGTGAGAGGAGCCGCGTCGGCATCTTTAAACTTAAAACAAAATCCAGCAAAGAACTAAGGGAGTCGTTTTATGTGCATGCTGCTACGAAGGAACAGGTGAGGGGGAGGGAAATGCTGATGCTGATGCACAGGGAGCAGGCAGGCATGGCAGGCAAGCAGGGGGAGAGGGAAAGGGGCTGCTTTGGGGGTAGGGGTGTGCTGGGGCACACAGCAATCATGGGCAGGGGATCACAGAGCAGGCAGGCATGGCTCAACAAGGGGAGAGGGAAAGGGGGCTGCTTTGGGGTGAGGGGTTTGCTGGGCCAGACAGCAATCATAGGGGGCAAAAAGAAGGGGGCCACGGAGCAGGCAGGCATAGCACAAAAGGGGGCAGGGGCATTGGGAAACGGGGCTGCTTTGGGGGGAAGGGTGTGCTGGGGGCACACACCAATCATGGCGGGGAAGAGAAGGGGGCCACAGAGAGATAGGCAGGCATGGCGCAATGGAGAAATACAGGCAGGCAGGGCGCAAGGCAGGGACACAGACAGAAAAAATGACAGACAGACAGCATCCAAGCACAGAGAGAGAAAGGAAAAAAAAAACAGTCGTCTACTCTAGCACCCGTTGGACAGGGGGAGAACGAAAGAGATGCTGATGGACAGGGGGGTTGAAGAAAAAGGAACGGAGGACTAATGTTGGACAGGGGGAGAAGGAAAGAGGTGCTGCTGGACAGGGGGGAGGTAAAACAAAGGGAGAAGGGCTGCTGCTGCATAAGGAGAGCAGTTAAGGGGTGGTGGTGGACACAGGGGAGGTAAAAGGAAGGGAAAATGGACAGGGGGAGCAGGCATGGGGTGGTGATGGACAGCCAAGGAAAAAGAAAGGCAGAATGAAAAAAGCGGCTAAGGAGAGAGAAAGAAATAAAGACAGACACACATACATATGTTCTAGCACCCGTTAATGTAACGGGCTTAAAGACTAGTGACTACTATAAATCTGTATGCAAAACAGTTTGAAGAAGATAATTTATGTGTACTAACTACTGGGATTGAGAATGTATAATCTGCAAGCAAGAGGACATTAATTAATGTGGATCTGCAAGCAAGATGGGATTTGGAATGTGACTCTATATGCCTTACAACTTTTCATTTCAAGAAGATGAAGTTTGCTGTAATATATGGATTAAGACGTTGCATTTGAAAATCCATTAATGCAGCAGTGGATCTAATATAGTGGTTTTTGCTACAAGTTGGTCTGGCTTTATATTAAAAAATGATATGTGGTGGTGTATAAAAATGAACAGAGATTATGCATGTAGGATACGGCTGATCTTTGTCTGACACCACAGGTCTGAAACCATGACCACTATAATTCTTTTTGGCAAAAATTGAATGATGAAAGAAAAGTTTGGATATTACAGTATAAGGCATAGGATCTAAGAGGATGTTGAAAATGAATTGAAAGTTAGAATGATAGCAGCTATGCTATTATGGAAAATTTATTGTGGAATTTTATGAGAGCTGTGCTGAATGGATAAATTTTGTTTGTTTTTGAAAATTTTATTGAATTTTTGAAAGAAATAGGTTAAGAATGATGATTACAGTATATATTCAATAATACTTAAATGTGTCAAAAGACTTAAGGTTTTGAGATGTAATTTGTCCTAGAAAGTGGATATGATATGGAAGGTTATAATTTTAAAAGTTTATTTATTTATTTACAATGATATCTTATTTGTAAAGAATGAGTAGGAAAGTGATGGTTTATAGAGGAAAAAAATATATATATATACAATTAACATAACATGAAAAAAAAAAAGTAGGAGGTAATTCTTGATAAAGAAGTCTTGTTTAATATGTGATTTTTATTTAATATTATAATGCTTTGGCTAATGGTTTAATGATTATAAATATAGCTTGTGGGGAGTTTATCTGTTGCCTAGTCAAGGTGTGCGTTTCAAAGCTGGCAATTAATTTAAGGGAGGGATGGGAGGGGGTAGGGATTAAAGGTATTGGGGGGGTATAGGGGAGGGGGTGGGGGTATAATAATACTTTTAATAAGGGGAAAAGAGGATATAATATTGATGTGATGAATATTTTGGATTATTGTTTTGATTTACTGCAATGACTCTAAAGATCTTTTCACTAAATGTTAATGGTCTCAACCATCCGATAAAAAGGAAAAAAGCATTGCTATATTTAAAAAAACAGAATGCGGATGTCTATTTCATACAGGAGACTCACCTTAATGGAGATGAATCAAAAAAGTTAATTGGTAATTGGGTGAAGGATTGTTTTTTTGCACCTGTGGTGGGGAAAAAAGCTGGTGTAGCTATTTTAATTAACAAAAAATGTTCAGCAGGATTTAATATGGTGGCTGCAGATAAATTAGGAAGGTGGGTGCATGTGAACATGAATATGGGCAATAATAGTGTGGCGCTGTTTAATGTGTATGTCCCTAATTCGAATCAAATTGATTATTTTAAAACTCTACAACCAATAGTTTTACCACTGGCTGCTAATAATTTGATAGTAGCAGGAGATTTTAATGCTGTTGTGGACCCTTTATTGGATAAAAAACCTAGTAAAATTTTAAAATCTTTAGGGTTGGATAATTTTATAAATTCTTGTAGTTTAAAAGATATTTGGAGAATTCTTCATTTTAATGATCGAGATTTTTCGTTTTATTCGCATGTTCATAAATCTTTTTCTAGAACTGATTATATTTTTGTTTCTGATGGGTTAGTACAAGATATTACTCAAGCTTCTATAGAACCAATAATTTTATCAGATCATGGTAGTGTGTGGATTACTTTAAATCTTAATGACCCAGACAATGTTAGGCCTGTCTGGAGATTTAATAAGGAAAAAGCAAATCTCCCAAGCCCCAAAACAGAAACTGTTAGCTCCCATTGTTCGGGTTTTCTTTAGATTCAGTTGGAGATTTAATAATGCATTGCTTGCATATCCAAAATTTTGTGAAGAATCTCAATCAAAAATTGATGAATATTTTCAAAATAATAATACAGAGGAAATGCCTTTAGAAATAATATGGGACGCTTTTAAGGCAACAATGAGAGGGCAAATTATATCATTTTCAGCCTACTCTAAAAAACAATTAAATAAGCAATTTACTGAATTAGAACAAGAAATAAAATATTTAGAGTCAAAATTGATTAAAAAATGGGAGAATTCTACGTTACAAACTTTATTAAAAGTAAAATATAAATATAATGAGATTTCTTCTAAATTGGCTAAAAAAATATTCTGTGTCAGCAAGCTTTGTATTATGGTAGTTCAAATAAGGCGGGAAGATTATTGGCTAATTATCTTAAAGTGAAAAAAAGAAAGATGAAAATGAATGCAATAAAAGATGAAAATGGTGATACTCATTTTCAAATTGGTCCTATTTTAAAACAGTTTTTAAATTATTATAAAAACCTATATTCTTCTGAGTCTTATTTAGATAAAGAAAAAGATGGTCTAGAGTTTTTAAACATTATTGAAGGTCCGAAGATTCCTGATCATATAAAAAGAAGTTTGGAAAATCCAATATCATTACAAGAATTACAAACAGCATTTAAGTCTCTTAGAGTGGGGACCGCTCCAGGTGGTGATGGTTTTACGGTAGAGTTTTATAAAGCATTTCAAAATACTCTGTTACCTTATTTATTAAATTTATATCAGAATCAACTAAAGAAAGTTTGTATATCAGGCACTATGGCAGAATCATTAACTATTGTTTTGCCAAAGCCAAATAAAGATCCCATGTTGGTTTCAAATTACAGGCCTATATCCTTGATAAATGTGGATGGTAAATTATTAGCCAAACTTTTGGCTATACGTTTGGCAAAAGCTCTTCCTTACATAATTGGTATGCACCAAACAGGGTTTGTTGCTCAGAGACACTCTTCTAATAATACCAGATTGGCATTGCAAATGTTATATTTAACAAAAGAAATTGGAGATCCGGCTTTTTCTGTGTCTCTATATGCAGAGAAAGCTTTTGATCGTGTGGAATGGACATTTATGTATCAGGCCATGGAATGGTTTGGTATTGGTTCGGGATTTTTACAAATGATTCAAACTCTGTATAGCTCTCCTGTTGCTAGATTATATATTAATAATAATTTTTCTGATTGTTTTAAGTTGCAAAGGGGAGTTAGACAGGGTTGTCCTCTATCTCCTTTACTTTTTGATATAGTGCTTGAACACTTATTATTAGCAATTCAACAGAAGAAGGAGATACAGGGTATACCGCGTTCTGGTAGAGAGTATAAAGTATCTGCATATGCGGATGATATATTACTTCATTTGAGAAATCCTGAAATAACCATTCCAAGTTTATTGGATCTGATTGAAAAATTTGGAAAGTTTTCAGGATATAAAATAAATTGGTCTAAATCAGAAGTTCTTCCTTTGAATGTGCATTGCACAAAAGGATTATTTGAATCATTC